>NC_135881.1:43587601-43901471 GCF_964194155.1 Cetorhinus maximus
AAGAAGTTTCTCCTCATCTCTGTTCTAAAAGGTCTTCCGTTTACTCTGAGGCTGTGCCCTCGGGTCCTAGTCTTTCTTACTAATGGAAACATCTTCCCCACGTCCACTCTATCCAGGCCTTTCAGTATTCTGTAAGTTTCAATCAGATCCCCCTCATCCTTTTAAACTCCATCGAGTATAGACCCAGAGTCCTCAAATGTTCCTCATATGTTAAGCCTTTCATTCCTGGGATCGTTCTCGTGAACCTCCTCTGGATCCTCTCCAGGGCCAGAACATCCTTCCTGAGATATGGGGCCCAAAATTGCTCACAATATTCTAAATGTGGTCTGACCAGAGCCTTATAAAGCCTCAGCAGCACATCCCTGCTTTTATATTCTAGTCCTCTCGAAATAAATGCCAACATTGCATTTGCCTTCCTAACTACCGTGTCAACCTGCAAGTTAACCTTAAGAGAATCCTGGACTAGGACTCCCAAGTCCCTTTGCACTCCAGATTTCTGAATTCTCTCCCTATTTAGAAAATAGTCTATGCCTCTATTCTTCCTACCAAGATTCATGAGTTTAAATGGAATCAAACATATTAAAACAGCACCATATCATATCAGCACTACAAATGGGTTAGCTGAAAGAGCTGTGCAAACTTTGAAATCTGGAATGAAGAGGTTATTCAAAGACACTCTAGAAACTCGGCTTTCACATTTTCTTCTCAATTATCGTATGACTTCTTATGCAACTACAAGTTCAACACCATCTGAATTATTGGTGAAACACCACCTAGGTACATGGTTAAGTCTGGTGTTACCAAACTTAGATGGGAAGGTCGAGAAGAATCGGAGTAATCAAAAATTGAATCACAATATTCATAGCAAAACTCAAAGATTCACTGTAGGAAATACAGTTTTCATGTGGAATTTTGGAAGTGGGCCTTATTGGGTCCCTGGTATAATTATCTCTGAAACTGGTCCCTTGTCATACCAAGTGGAAGTGGAAGATCCAATTGTTTGAAAGCATGTGGATTATCTGAGTAGACAGACATTCCAACAACCAGCTATTCCGCCTGCAACTGGTGTCGAACCATTTATCACTGAGGTGACAGATCGAACTAGACATACCTGATGTCTCAGTAGAGTTGCCTAACCCTGAATTGCCACTTTCTGATGATGTACCCAATGCTGCAGTTCCAGATCATGTTGATCCAGTGGAAGAGCCTCAAGTGGTAGAGTTACGCCACTCTAGCCAAATGAGAAAACCACCTCAGAGACTTACGGCGGGATTTTCCGCACCCACTCTCTGCCGTGATCTTCCGGTGCCACCGCAAGTCACTGGACTTCTGGCTGAGGCGCTGCCTCGCCTGCGCCAGGTCCCACTCACGATGGGGTTGGAATATCCCGGCCTTAATCTTTAATCACCTGACCTGTATATATGTATATGCTGTGGATTAAAATGTTCTTTGTAAACATGAATTGTAAAAAAACTAAAGGGGGAGGAAATGTGGTGATTGAGAGTATAACCTTCCCTACTGCCTATTAGGGGGTCATGTGATTGTTGTTGATGAGTGTGCCCTAAGTGCGGGTAATTCTGAGGGGCAGACCTTTCCAGTCATGGACCTTGTTCAAGCATGTAACTTCTAAAAGAACTCTGTAATAAAGCTATCTGTTTCAAGTAGAAACCTGTTCGGTATATCACGTCATTACAGATCTCCAAAAAAAACATTTCTTTAAAAAGATTTCTGGGGTCAAATGCCCTTGTTTAGTGATCAATTGAAATTTGACCAGGATTGGATCAAGGCACCCTCCCTTCACTGATGGGCACCTGACTCAGTTTCCTAGGGCATGGATTAGGTGGGCATCAAAGGACATCAAATGCCACTTCCACCATCCAGGCCCATGGAATTGAGATGCTCTCTCGGTGTATTCTGGAATCTTAGGGCCATAAGTTTAAGCTTCCAAGACTTTTGTACTAGTGCAGAGCATCACTTGACAGGAACATGGATTGTGGAATCAGATTTACTTCTCCCAATTAATGCCACTGTTGATTTTCAGAATGTTTTTCAAATTTATGCTCCTTTCGAAGAATGCTGTGTGCTGGGAGCCAAGGTCGATAACCGAACCCCATAATCCCATGAAAGAATAAAGAAAAATATCCAATGGAGCTCCATGGTCACCAATGGTGGCTGAGGAAGGAGGAATTGTTAACACCATATCTATTTGAGGTTGGATCTTGACTTTGTGCAATAGGTTAATAAGTTGCAAGCCCATTTTACATCTCTCCTGATTATTACTACAATTGACTTCAATGGAAATAACAACTGGAACACATCTAAAATTATGAAAATAAAATTCAGGAGCAGTGTAAAGTAAGTAATACCAGGAATAGACAAGTTGTCCTATGAAGTAAGGTTGGACAGGTAAGGGTTGTATCCACTGGAGTTTAGAAGAATAAGAGGCGACTTGATCAAAACCTTTATGATCCTGAGGGGTCTTGACAGGGTGGATGTGGAGAGGATGTTTCCTCTTGTGGGAGAATCTAAAACTAGGGGTCGCCATTTAAAAATAAGGAGTCACTCATTTAAGACAGAGATGCGGAGAAATCTTTTCTCTGAGAGCATAATGAGTCTTTGGCACTCTCTTCCTCAAAAGGCAGTGGAAGCAGAGCTTTTGAATATTTTAAGACAGAGGGGGTTGGATTTTCTTGATTAACAAGGGGTGAAAGGTTACCGGGGGTTGGCGGGAATGTGGGGTTGAGGTTTTAATCGGATTAGCCATGATCTTATTGAATGGTGGAGCAGGGTCGCGCAGCCAAATGACCTACACCTACTCCTGCTCCTAATTCGTACGTTCGTACGTAAGCTCTGACTCTCTATCACCTATTTTAGACTATCGCACGAAGGCTTGACTCTTGTTCAAATTAGTTCCTGTCACAACTCAGCCTTCTGTGGTTTCAGGATGAATCACAGACAGCTGCCTTCTCATCTATTTTGGGAAACAATTTAGATACACCTCATCATTTTCTTTAAATAGCCATAAGCAAATCTATTTACCAGCAAATATATTCAGGCAGAAAATAACACGTACAGTGCACTTAGCTATCTTTGATCACCTGCCAGCAACAGATTCAGCAAAAAAAAAGTTTTCAAAAATATGGACAGGAACTACCTTGTCAAACCACTCGCTCTGCCAGTGTTACTTTGCCGTAAGGGCAGTGCTGTAATTCTGGAGAAGTATCACTGACAAGAGTGAGAGCAGCTTTGAGGAATTTCTTGGCAACATTATATTAAAACAATAGTTTCAAGCATGAAAAATGCCCCTAGCGTATTTGTAAATGCTCTTTTTCAAGGCTTTCCCCGTAACTATGTGTGAAAAATGCAGTCATGCAACGTGGCATCACAGACACCCCCTACCTTCATTTTCCAGGGGCAGGATGCACTTAAACCTGCTTTCTGTATGACCTGCAAAATGCTCTCCAAGGATTTGGGTGCAAGCAGGGGCACCTCCTGTGTGTGCCCAAAGACATTAATTAGGTGCCATCCTGATGTCACATGACCCAACCAGCTAATGTGATGTCAATTTTGGACCTCAAAGGGCAACGAAGAAGCAGGCAGTGTCTGCATTGTTTAGTCATTAAAAAGGCACGTGAAGCTGCGAGATGGACCCTAAAAGGGTCACACACTCAATTTGCAGTTAAATTGGATTTTTGGAACTTTTTCTATTGCAAAGTGTCTTGAAGTGTTTTGGTGAGCTCCTGGATTTGCCAGGGGGAGTTAGCATATCCTTACAGGGATTGCAGTGGAGTAGGTGGCCTGGGCACAGAAAGGCTGCAAGAGGGATTAGGCAGTAGTAGTAGTGCCTCTGGGTCTGCAGCATGACGGAGATCAAGCAGAGAATGTGGAGAGGGCAAGCTCTGTGCCTTCCCATCTGTCAAGTTGAAGTTGGACACTTCCATGCTCCTTAATATTGACATGTGGTTGACTGGCAAGCCAGTCAATGCACTCAGCGTCTTAGTGTGCATGCCCATTCTGTGATTCCGGTTATGCTGTCCAATCAAAATCATGTCTGAATCCTCTGCAGCAGTACCCATCTGCGACAGTAAGCTAGCAAATGAACCATCCTTTATCTCTGACCAGGTTGCACACGCGTGACTCATAATGTGCTAATCCCAACTCTATACTGTCCTCCAGAGTAAATACAGTGCCAATGCCTGAGCTGATGGCTGAGAGTGTCAGACCATGTGGTCAGGCTTCTTCATCAGTGTTGTGCTGTTGCTCTCTTTCCTCTTGGGACACCTGGGGCTATGCAGGCAGCAGTTCTCAGGCGGCAGTTCTCGGGTGATAGTTCTCAGGTGACAGATCTTGGGTGACAGTTCTCGGATGACAGTTCTCGGGTGGCAGTTCTCGGGTGGCAGTTGTCGGGTGGCAGTTGTCGGGTGGCAGATCTCAGGTGACAGATCTCGGGTGGCAGTTCTTGGGTCCTTAAAAGCAAGAACTCAAAAGGGAAATAAACAGAAAATGCTGGAAAAGCTTAGCAGGTCTGACAGCATCTGTGGAGAGAGAAACAGAGTTAACGATTCAAGTCCATATGACTCTCCTTCAGAGCTAAAGAGAAGTAGAAATGTAGTGGAATTTATAATGCTTAAGGGGGTGGAGCAGGTATCGCAGGATAGAAGGTCAGCAATAGGTGGGGGCTAAGGAGAGATTGACAAAGATGTCATGGACAAAAGGCAAAGGGAGTGTTAATGGTAGTGGTGAAGACTAAAGGAGGCACTGATAGAAAATAGAAACATAGAAACTAGGAGCAGGATTGGGCCATTCGGCCCTTCGAGCCTGTAACATCATTCATCATGATCATAGCTGATTATCCAACTCAATAGCCTGCTCCCGCTTTCTCCCCATATCCTTTGATCCCTTTCACCTCAAGAGCTATATCTAACTCCTCCTTGAAAACATACAATGTTTTGGCCTCAACCACTTTCTGTGTTAACAAATTCCACAGGCTCACCACTCTCTGGGTGAAACAATTTCTCCTCATCTCAGTCCTAAATAATCTACCCCGTAGCCTCAGACTGTGACCCCTGGTTCTGGAGTCCCCCACCATCGGGAACATCCTTCCTGCATCTACCCTGTCTAGTCCTGTTAGAATTTTATAGGTTTCTATGAGATCCTCCCTCATTCTTCTGAACTCCAGCGAATAAAGTCCTAAACGACACAATCTCTCCTCATATGTCAGCCCTGCCATCCCAGGAATCAGTCGGGTAAACTTTCGCTGCACTCCCTCTATAGCAAGAACATTCTTCCTCAGATAAGGAGACCAAAACTGCACACAGTGTTCCAAGTGTGGTCTCACCAAGGCCCTGTATAATTGCAGCAAGACATCCCTGCTCCTGTACTCAAATCCTCTCGCTATGAAGGCCAACATACCATTTGCCTTCTTTACCGCTTGCTGCACCTGCATGCTTACCTTCTGCGACTGGTGTACGAGGACACCCAGGTCTCGTTGCACATTCCGCTCTCTCAATTTACAGCCATTCAGATAATAATTTGCCTTCCTGTTTTTGCTACTAAAATGGATAACCTCACATTTATCCACATTATACTGCATCTGCCATGCATTTGCCCACTCACCCACCTTGTCCAAATCACACTGAAGCATCACTGAAACCTTCTCACAGCTCACCCTCCCGCCCAGCTTTGTGTCATCTGCAAATTTGGAGATATTACATTTAGTTCCCTCATCTAAGTAATTTACATATATTGTGAATAACCGGGGTCCCAGCACCGATCCCTGCAATACCCCACTAGTCCCTGCCTGCCATTCGGAAAAAGACCTATTTATTCCTACTCTTTATTTCCTGTCTGCCAACCAGTTTTCTATCCATCTCAATACACTACCCCCAATCCCATGCACTTTAATTTTACATGCTAATCTCTTATGTAGGACTTTGTCGAAAGCCTTCTGAAAGTCCAAATAAACCTCACCCACTGGGTCCCCCTCGCCAACTCTACTAGTTACATCCTCAAAAATTCCAGTAGATTTGTGAAGCATGATTTCCCTTATGTAAATCCATGCTGACTTTGTCCGATTCTGCCACTGTTTTCCAAGAGTTCAGCTATTAAATCTTTTATAATGAACTCTAGAATTTTCCCCACTACTGACATCTGGCTGACTTGTCTATAATTCCCTGTTTTCTCTCTACCTCCCTGGGGATTTATCGGCCTTCAATCCGATCAATTTCCCCAACATCATTTCCCTACTAATACTGATTCTTCCAGTTCCTCCCTCTCACTAAATCTGCTCTGTTTGGCTTTCTTTGGCTCTGTTTGGCTCTGCCAGGCTCTGTTTGGCTCTGGTGGGCTCTGTTAGGCTTTGTTTGGTTGTGCCTGGCTCTGTTTGACTCTGCCAGGCTCTGATTGGCTCTGCCAGACTCTGTTTGGCTCTGCCAGGCTCTGCCAGATTCTGTTTGGCTCTGCTTGGCTCTGTTTGGCTCTGCCAGGCTTTTTGGCTCTCTCTGTCTCTGATTGGCTCTGCCAGACTGTTTGTCTCTGCTTGGCTCTGTTTGGATCTTTTTGGCTCTGCCAGGCTCTGTTTGGCTCTGTTTGGCCATTCTAGGCTGGATATTGTGTAATGAGAAAGGAATAATTGTCAATCTAGTTGTGTGAGGCCCTTTGGGGATGAGCGGCCATAATATTATAGAATTCTTCATCAAGATGGAGAGTGACGTAGTTGATTCTGAGACTAGTGTCTTGAATCTTAATAAAGGAAACTATGATGATATGAGGCGCAAGTTGGCTATGATGGATTGGAAAATGTTACTTAAAGGGACGATGGTGGATGGGCAATGGCAAACATTCAAAGAGCTCATGGGTGATCTGCAACAATTGTTTATTCTTGTCTGGCGCAAAAGTAAAACAGGAAAAGTGACCAAACCATGGCTTACAAGGGAAATTAGAGCTAATATTAGATCCAAGGAAGAGGCATACAAATTGGCCAGAAAAACAACAGACCTGAGGATTGGGAGCAGTTTAGAATTCAGCAAAAGAGGACCAAGGGATTGATTAAGAAGGGGAAAATAGAGTACGAAAGTAAGCTTGCGGGGAAGATAAAAACTGACTGTAAAAGTTTCTATAGGTATGTGAAGAGAAAAAGATTGGGTCCTGAGCACTAGGAAGTGCTGTTGGTTGGTGGTATGGTAGGTAGGAAGTGTAATGTGAAGATGCGTTCCCTGACCTTGACCTTCCACATAAGGTCATTAGACCTCTTATGGCACTGCTGTCAGCCCTCATGTCCAGGATCCTGGAGCTAGCTTTCCTGGCCACCTCCTCCCACTCCTTTTTTAGGGTGGTCCTTGAGGGCATCCTGTCACTGCCCACCCCACCATGTAATTGGCATACCTCTTCCTACCCAGTTGCACCACTAATGCCTCCAGCATCATATCCATCACTATGGATCTTGCTATCTGGCCAGGTGCTCAATTCACAAAAATTTACATTGCAGTAATCTTTTTGAGTGGCTTCTCTTTAAGAGACAGCCTGCCGTTAGGAAGAGCAAGTTGTCTACACCAGGCGATCAGCAAGCAATGCTGCCAGGTCCTCCTGCTGTGTGCAGAGTTCACCAGCAGCTTTTAGAAGCAGAAAGCAGCACTGGAGGCACACCAACTAGTGCCACACTCGTTCAGCTGATGGGGATACATGAGTTTTGAATGGGCAGGCCACATCATATGTCACAACCACTGTGCCCAAAAATCAGGATAACCCCATTTCTAGCCCTATATCCTTTCACCCTGATAACATGTAGGTAAATGTCGCAAACAGTAACTTTTAAGCTGAATGTGTCTGCGACCCCCTATTCATCCAAAGTGAATAATTCAACCATAACTTGGATGGTCTCCTGGCCTTTTCCTTTCAAATAGTGTAAATCGTGCTCTTTCTTCCTTCGTAAAATGGATCATAGCATACTAAATGTGAGCAACTGTATTGCACAGGATTCAATCTTAATGTGTAACAATTGTTTTGCCATATTAATCCATTCATACCATAAGCTCCAACATTACTAGCGTCCTGCTCTACAATCTACATTAACATCTTCATCTCATTCCACCTATACCTCCACAACGTGATAGAAACAGGGAAAAGGCCAAGAACTGGGCATGGCATGGAATGTGGAGGAGAGCAGTCTGAGTGACAAGTAGGGACCCTGAGATGGTGTAGGGGAGAGCTTAGGAGATGGGGGAGGCTACACACATGGAAAAGAGTTCCAAGTACTTGGGGAGAGAAGGGAAGGAAAGTTCAGGATTTAGAGACCATAAGAGGGGATATCTACACCATAATGGGAGACTCAATTGTGACCCGGAGCTGGAGGCCACAGGGGGAATTCAGGGCTCCTCACCTCTGGGAGAAATTAAGATAATATCTGAAAATGAATGGCATTAATTATATTGCTTTCCCCACAAGTGAGACAACTGAAACTGGAGAAATGGATGTCCAAAGGTAGAAACAATTAACAGGACTCACACACAGTGTATTTCAGTCTCCTTTCACTTGACTTCATGTCACCCTATCAACATATCTTTCCATTTCTCTGGATTTCTCAAGCTCCAACAACTCATCGACACCAACACCCATCTGGGACCCTCCACCCCTGCTTGTCTTTCCGTCCCCACCCCATCTTCCAATCCCAGCCCCAGCCGCATATTCACTATACCCCCTGACCTTCCCCTCACCGATGCTGAACGTTCAGTGCTCAGCAAAGCACTTAGTTTCATACCCTTACGCCCTCATCTCAATGAATTTCGGGCTCGGCATGATGCTGAACTCTTCTTCTGCCGTCTTCGTCTCCGTGCTCACTTCTTTGGGCAGGAGTCCTCTCCCCGTTCAACGGATCCTTTTACCCACCTCCAATATTCTCCCTCCACCTGGACCCCTCCCTCTGGATTCTTACCTTCTCTTGATCTTTTCATTGAGAACTGTCGGCATGACATTAGTCGTCTCAATTTCTCTGCTTCTCTCACCCATTCGAATCTGTCTCTCTCTGAACTTACTGCACTCCGTTCTCTCAGGTCCAACCCCAACATTGTCATCAAACCCGCTGACAAGTGTGGTGCTGTTGTTGTCTGGCGCGCTGACCTCTACCTCGCGGAGGCTGAGCGTCAACTCGCAGACACTTCCTCCTACCTCTCCCTGGACCATGACCCCACCACTGAACATCAAGCCATTGTTTCCAGGACTGTCACTGACCTCATCTCCTCTGGAGATCTTCCTCCCACAGCTTCCAACCTGATAGTCGCCCAACCTCGGACGGCCCGCTTCTACCTCCTACCCAAAATCCACAAACAGAACTGTCCCAGCAGACCGATCGTGTCAGCCTGTTCCTGCCCCGTGGAACTCATTTCTCGTTATCTTGACTCCCTTCTCTCTCCCCTTGTCCAGTCCCTTCCCACCTACATCCGTGATTCCTCTGACACCTTACATCACATCAACAATTTCCAGTTCCCTGGCCCCAACCGCTTCCTCTTCACCATGGACGTTCAATCCCTCTACACCTCCATCCTCGACCAGGATGGCCTGAGGGCCCTTAGCTTCTTCCTTGACCAGAAACCCGAACAATCCCCATCCACCACTACTCTCCTCCGTCTGGCTGAACTTGTTCTCACACTGAAAAATTTCTCCTTTAACTCCTCTCACTTCCTCCAAATAAAAGGTGTGGCTATGGGTACCCGCATGGGCCCCAGCTATGCCTGTCTCTTTATGGGGTATGTGGAACATTCCTTGTTCCAGTCCTACTCCGGCCCCCCTCCCACAACTCTTTCTCTGGTACATTGATGATTACTTCGGTGCGGCTTCATGCTCTCGTCGGGACCTGGAAAAATTTATTAATTTTGCTTCCAATCTCCACCCCTCCATCATATTCACATGGTCCATCTCTGACACTTCCCTTCCCTTCCTTGACCTCTCTGTCTCAATTTCTGATGATAGACTGTCCACCAATATCCATTACAAGCCTACCGACTCCCACAGCTACCTCGACAACAGCTCCTCACACCCTGCCTCCTGTAAGGACTCCAGCCCATTCTCTCAGTTCCTTCTCCTCCGTCGCATCTGTTCTGATGATGCTACCTTCAAAAATAGTTCCTCTGACATGTCCTCCTTCTTCCTTAACCGAGGTTTTCCACCCACGGTCGTTGACAGGGCCCTCAACCATGTCCAGCCCATCTCCCGCGCATCCGCCCTCACGCCTTCTCCTCCCTCCCAGAAACATGATAGGGTCCCCCTTGTCCTCACTTATCACCCCACCAGCCTCCGCATTCAAAGGATCATCCTCCGCCATTTCCGCCAACTCCAGCATGATACCACCACCAAACACATCTTCCCTTCACCCCCCCCGGCAGCATTCCGTAGGGATTGTTCCCTCCGGGACACCCTGGTCCACTCCTCCATCACCCCCTACTCCTCAACCCCCACCTATGGCACCTCCCCATGCCCACGCAGAAGATGCAACACCTGCCCCTTCACTTCCTCTCTCCTCACCGTCCAAGAGCCCAAACACTCCTTTCAAGTGAAGCAGCATTTCACTTGCATTTCCCCTAACTTAGTCTACTGCATTCATTGCTCCCAATGCGGTCTCCTCTACATTGGAGAGACCAAACGCAAACTGGGCGACCGCTTTGCAGAACACCTGCGGTCTGTCCGCAAGAAAGACCCAAACCTCCCTGTCGCTTGCCATTTTAACACTCCACCCTGCTCTCTTGCCCACATGTCTGTCCTTGGCTTGCTGCATTGTTCCAGTGAAGCTCAATGCAAACTGGAGGAACAGCACCTCATCTTCCGACTAGGCACTTTACAGCCTTCCGGGCTGAATATTGAATTCAACAACTTTAGATCTTAAACTCCCTCCCCCATCCCCACCCCCATTTCCATTTCTTCCCCCTCCCTTTTGTTTTTTCCAATAATTTATATAGATTTTTCTTTTCCCACCTATTTCCATTATTTTTAAATCTATGACTGTAATACCCTGTCAGTCTTTCCACCCCACCCCCACTAGAGCTGTACTTTGAATGTCCTGCCATCCATCCTTAATTAGCACATTCTCTTAGATAATAATCACCACCTTTAACACCTCTCTGTTCCTTTGTCTGTAACATCTTTTGATTATCTGCTCCTATCACTGCTTGCTTGTCCCTACAACCCCCACCCCCTCCATGGCAACTTCTCTCACCCTCCCCCCCCACCTTAAACCAGCTTATATTTCACCCCTCTCCTAACTTCACTCAGTTCTGCTGAAGGGTCATGAGGACTCGAAACGTCGACTCTTTTCCTCTCCGCCGATGCTGCCAGACCTGCTGGGTTTTTCCAGGTAATTCTGTTTTTGTTTTGGATTTCCAGCATCCGCAGTAGTTTTTTGTTTTTATCTTTCCATTACTTTGCCCCTCATGTATTTATGTACCGACAGTGTCAAAGATTGAATATGGTTCACAAGTCCAGCGATAACTGAAAATCAGGCAATGGGTGCCATTAGGGAACAAACAATCCCTTGCTTGGAGCAACCTCAGATTTCAAAATCCACAAGATGATCTTGCTGCTTTTAATGACTGAGAAATGAATGGAGCTTGACAACAAAAGTTAAAATTCTTATCTTTTTTTATACTATACCCTACACACCTGGTGTCATGCTACTTGAATTATGTACACCTTAGTGTTACTGGGCTGAATGTTACACGGGTAGCTTTCTAGTCCCAGCAGCGCCACTGGGAGTGGTGGCCACAGCTGGGACTACACAGTCCCCCTAGGGAAGCGAGGTCTGATGGAGCTGAACTTTAAGGTAAGTCTGGGATCTCACTGGGAACAAATTGGTAGGCCCTTGTGAGGGGGTCGAAGGTGGTGGGCAGTCAGGATGGATAGGGCAGGTAGGGTGGGGAAACATGGATTTGGGAAGACCAGGGTGGATTCCGATGGGCCTAGGAGGCCTGTAAAAGGGCCACACCCCTCCCCCGATTGGCCACCAGTCAGTGAAACCTGGCAGGTTTGACACTAGGTGCCAGCTTCCCATCATCATTAGGACATGCCCATTTATTGCAGCCCATGTAGCATAACCTCCAAGGTATTATCTTTAGAAAGGAGCATTATTTAGATTTACATAGAATTACACAGGCCACCAGCCTCACAGGTCTATACCAGTCTCCTTTCACTTTACTTCATGTCACCCTATCAACATATCCTTCCGTTACTTTGCCCCTCATGTACTTATCTAGCTTCCTCTTTAATGCATCTGTGCTTTCACCTCAGGTATTCCTTTTGGTAGCGAGTGTTATAATTCACTAATCATTCACTGGGTAAAGGAGGAATCTGGAGCAAATCTTTCCTTAACATAGGTTTATTCACGTAACCCAGAGAACACAGTCACAACTTCCCTTTTCCTCCCAACCCACACAGGTGGAATCTGCTTCTTATACATACTTAAGAACAATGCCCTAATCTTTCCCCAGTTAATAACAGCTGCTCTCACTTACCAGCACATGCACCTCATTGTAACAAGATCCCAACATTAACAGTGAGCTCCATATTGTAACTGCTTTAGAACCATAGAAAAATTATGGTGCAGAAAGAGGCCATTCAGCCCATTGTGTCTGCGCCGGCCAAAAAGAGAGAAAAGGAACTAGCTGCTCATTTTAATCCCACTTTCCAGCACCTGGCCTGTAGTCTTACAGGTTACAGCACTTCAGATATAGTTCCAGGTACCTTTTAAATGACTTGAGTGTTTAATCCTCAACTACCAAGTTAGGCAGTGAATTCCAGATGTCCACGACCCTCTTGGTGAAAAAGATTTTCCTTATGTCCCCTCTAATCCTTCTACCATACACCTTAAATCTATGTCCCCTGGTAATTGACCCCTCAGCTAGGGGGAACAAGTCTTTCCTGTCTGCCCTGTGTAAGCCCCTCATAATTTTGCACACTTCAATTAGGTCACCCTTTAGCCTCATCTGTTCAAAGGAATACAACCCGAGCCTATCCAATCTCTCCTCATAGCAGCAATTCTCAAACCCTCGTAACCTTCTTGTAAATCTCCTCGGCATTCTCTCCAGGGCGATTATGTCCTTCCTGTAATGTGATGACCAGAACTGTACACAGAATTCCAGCTGTGGCCTAGCCAGCGTTTTATACAGTTCCATCATTACATCCCTGCTTTTGTATTCAATATCTCACCCAATAAAGGAAAGCATTCCATATGCTTTCTTGACCATTTTGCCCACCTGTCTTGCCACTTTCAAGGATCTGTAGACATGCACTCCAAGGTCTCTCATTTCTTCAAACCCTCTCAATAACTCCCCATTTATTGAGTATCCCCTTGCTTTGTTTGCCCTCCCCTAATACATTACCTCACACTCTTCTGGATTGAATTCCATTTGCCACTTCACAACCCACTCAACCAAACCACTGATTTCAATCTGGAGTCGACAGCTATCCTCTTCACTATCAACTACATGGCCACTTTTTGAGTCATCTACAAATTTCCCAATCATGTCTCCCACATTTAAGTCTAATTCATTAATATATGCAACAAACAGCAAGGGGCCCAACACTGAGCCCAGTGGAATACCACTGGAACCTGTTTTCCATTTGCAAAAACATTCATCCTGTCACTGAGCCAATTTTGGATCCAACCTAACACCTTCCCCTGTATCCCATGAGATCTCACTTTCCTGACCAGTCTGCCATGTGGGACTTTGTCAAATGCCTTACTGGAATCCATGTGGAGAACATCCACTACCCTCATCAATCTTCCTTGTTACTTCCTCAAAAAATTCTATTAAGTTAGCAAGACAAGATCTTCCCATAACAAAACCATGTTGACTATCCCTGATAAATCTGTGCCTTTCTAAGTGACAGTTCATCGTGTCTCTTTATCTCTTGATAAGAGGTATCTGAATTCCCTATTGGATTTATCAGTGACAATGTTATATTTCTGGCCTTAAGTTTTGCAGTGTCTCCAAGTGGAATGATCTTTTCTATGTCCACCTTCTTGAACCTCTCCATAATTTTAAAGACGTTTATCAGATCATCTCTCAGTCTTATTGAAAAGATCAATGCTCAGATTTGATGTTAGAAACAAAGGAACAGTGTTCGCCATTCACCTCGTTAACAGCTGCTCATAAGGCTTTCGTGGGCTTTAGAGCAGAAACTTGCTCTCAACAGCTCTCCATTTCTCATTCAGTATTCTTCAATCTTATTGGTTGAAGAGTGTTACTGTTGCATAACCTGGTCACAGGTGCCATGGAGCTGTCTGACCCATGGCATCTGTGAGCAGGTCATGCAATAATGAGGCTCTTCAACCAATCAGAATGAAGAAGCCTGAATGAGACATGGCGTGTCTAAGCCAGGAAGTATAAAGCAGGAAGCGTGAATTAGATTTAAACCATTTATAGAAAGTGAATTAAAGATTGGGAAAGCCAGATGAGATTAAAAGAGTGAGATAAATAGAACAGAAAAAGTAAAAGTAAATTAATTTACTTAAAAAAAAATCCCAACACTAATTGACTTCTAAAGGAATGAGATATCCCACTTGTAAAATTAAATTGAGATTGTTTGGCAATAATTATCACTTATCACACCATAAAAAATTCACTTACTCCTGAATGCACCACACCAAACTTCTGCTTTTTATTGGGGAACGAATGAGCAAGGTTTCCAACTTCACACCATTGCATGCCTTTCAATACTGAGTTCATTGGTAAGGACCATTACAGTGCAACATGTGGAGGAGTGGAGTTTCTCTGACAGCAGCTTCGGGAGTTCAGCATTTAACTGCGCATGCACATACCCTGGAAGTTGCTGTTCAATTCATTCCATAACAATAATTAGTGCTAAAAGTCTCACTGTTAGTATTAACGCAAAATACGAGCCAATATTAAAGCATTCGGCTTTACTGCAGCAACAGCCCTTTAAAAACTGTTGCCTCAGTCGATTTCCTGACCCCTGGCTAAATGGCCAGGCTCCCTCCACTCAACCCAGGAAGGATTAGCTTTGCAAAGTTTCATATGGCTAACCCTGCTGCCTGTCACATAGACCCACCAGTGGCACAAGCAGGTTTGGTTCCCCATTTTGCTGCGATTGCAACATTGACTTTCAAGGGGACTGTGGATTCAGAATGAGGGAATTAGTTGGTATCGCAAAAATGCCCAAATTCGTAGGGCAGTTCTGGGGGAAATATTGAAAATCACACAGCAGCTGCAATTCTCTCACTCAGAGGATTCAGACTTCCCCTATTCGTTGCCTAATAATAATCACAGTAATTAACTGTGCTCAATCATAAGTTGGTTTCACCTTTTAAATACTTCCGTCACCATCACTTGCATATGGTCATTCTTGGTATTTTTGGGGTCCTGTTCTGTTATTGGAGATCTTTATTTTATCTAGAGGAAACTTTTTAATCCTGCTGTGTCATATCAGCCAGCTGTGTGCTCAGAACTGGCTGGTGAGATAACAGCTGCTTTAACATATCTGAGCATAGCTCACATAAACTTCCACCATATTAATCAAGATGTGAGTCCTTGTTCTGTGGCAGGATGGCTGCAGGATGAGGTCTTCGACCCATCGTCATGCTGACTACTTAAAGCTAGTTCTGCATGGGGTGCAGGAGGTCCTCCAAAAGGAAGGCAGAGGGAGCAGGTAGTTATCACAGTCAATGCCAGCAGTCTAGTCCCGAGAAGCTGGATGCTGTGCCACAGGAAGTTCAATGACCTCACACGGGTGGCCAAGGTCAGCGAATGTATCTTCTCATCCCATTTCCTTAGAATTAAAACAATGGCCTCAGACAATGCTCTATTCATCGCCATACCCCATTTATCACCCTACCAAACAGCTCTATTAATCAGGACTCAAAATCTCGCATTTACAGCCTCACCTCACCCTTATACACTTAGCATTGCTGTAAGCCTCACATTCACACTTCACAGCTTGCACACAATGCCAGCTATTCAATCGTGACAGACACAAAACCTAAACACATTGCCCCACACTCATCGACATACTTCCCTCTCTCTTTTGCAGGCCAAGTGGCCCATAACCAGAGGCAGCAACACCTAACTGTTGGGGGACGGGCAGGGCTGCGTGGCCTGGCCTCGATGAGGGAGGCAGATCCAGCCATCATTGATACAGTCATGACTAAACCAAAGCCAGTAGTGTTGCTGAATTGAGAGCCTGATAGTATATTTCTACCTACTCCAATTTCTCGCATCCCACTTCACCCTTGTGGCGTTATCTATTATGATTTACAAGCTGCAGATGGTGCAATGATGCATGCTTGCCTTCGCCCTGCTTCTCAGCTGCTGTGTGGGAGACTCAAGCCCTAAGAACAAGAGACTGATGAACAAGAATCATTGCCACTCAACCCCACTCTCGCAACTGCCAGCTCAGATACTGGCACTGTACATAATTTAGAGGGTAGCTTAGAGGTGGGATCTGTAGTGAGTCACTGGCCACGAGTGGCCTGCAACCAGGCCAAGGGGTAAGGATAGTGCAAGGGTGAGCTTCCTGCAGGGCAGAGACTCTCACGGGTTCTGCTGCAGAGAACTCAGATGAGGACTTTGATGGGACAGGCAAAGGTGTCAACAAGGCAGCTACGAAGGGAATGCATAAGAGTAAGTTTTGTATGAGACATTGGACAATTTGTTGGGTAAAATTGAGATGAAATGGTTGCCATATGGTGGCTTTTATTTCAGGATTGTGGCCAAAAGGATACTGCAATGATCCATATCAGAAGAGGAGGAAGCAGTGGTGTGGCGTAAGGTCACTGGGCTAGTAGTTAGACTCAGTAGCAGTGACCATAGGTGGAATTTTGCGTGCCCGTGGCCATCGGGCGTGCTCAGTGGCTTTAGCGGACAATATGGTGAGAAGGCCAGGAATTGGCCAGTTTGCGATAGTCCGCTCAGGTCGTCGATGGCAGGCTGCGTTTTCCCACCGTCAGATGTTGGGAACCTCATTGTAATAAATCTGTATATCATAATAAGGCCAACTCACTGGAATCATTCCCCCTCCCCCGAATCATCCTCCCACGTCGACAGGATTGCACACCGGTGTGGTGTGACGTGCTGAAGTCAGGACTTACCGCTAGGGCATTACTCACACCACAGGCATCCGAGGGGCCTCAACCGGATTCCTTGAGAGGAAGGAGCACCTGGAGGGGCGTCAAGGTGCCCCGTTTCTCTCTCGTGTTGTCACTGCGGGAACACCCATGGCCCCCACAATGGAGTGCAGGTCTGCACACATCTCTGCATTCTGCTGGACCAGGGTCTCCATGGCATCTGCCATCCTCCCCATGGAGACCCCCATATGCGCACATAGAATTATAGAATCTTAATGGCACAGGAGGAGGCCATTACTTTGTTTGTCAGTCTTTGAAATGTCGCAGGTGCATTCTTCATACCAAATGGCATGACTTTAAACTGATATAGTCCGCTTGGCGTTACGAAAGCTGACATCTCCTTTGTCCTCTCCGACAATGGTACTTGCCAATATCCTTTTAGCAAGTCAATCTTTGTGATAAATTTCAATTGTCCTTTCTCAATGCAATCCTCCAACCGTGGTATGGGATAAGAATCCACTTTTGTCACCGCATTCACCTTTCGATAGTCCACACATAGACTTTGTGTTCCATCTGGTTTCAGTACCTGTACAACAGGTGAATTCCAGTTGCTGCAATTAGACTCAATGATATCATTTTGAAGCATGAAATCAATTTCTCTTCTTACTTGTGAAAACTTTGCTGGATTTAATCTATAAGGTTGTTGCCTCAAATAGATGATATTTCTATACATACATCATGTAAAGCTAAATGTGTCTTTCTCAATTTATTTCCACAAATAGGTTTGTGTGACTGCAATAGCTTTTCCAAATCAATTTGACACTTGCTTGGAAGGTAACTCAACATTTCATTTAAATTTTCAAGCACGCCCTCATTATCCAATTTGATTAGAGGAAAATCAATTTCAGATTCCTGCACTTCTGCTTCTTTCTCATCACCCACCATCACTAATACCTCTTTTTGTTCCTCTTCCCTGTCAAAGTGTTTTTTAAGCATATTTACATGACACACTGTCTCTGCTTCTTTCTTCTATTTGAGGTATTTATTAAATAATTTACTTCACTAAATTTCTTTTCAATCCTGTAAAGCCCACGAAATTTTGCATTTAGTGAATCCCCTAGTACTAGTAAAAAAACTAATACTTTCTCTCCAGAAACAAAACTGTGAATTTTAGTCTTCTTGTCTGCTTTCACTTTCATAACTTGCTGTGATATGAAATTGCCCTGGTTTGATTGTATTTCTTTAGGTAAACCATATCTTGTGAAATATTTAATTAACTTCTCCACAATCTTCTTAGTTGTAATATTTCTTAAAGGTATTGCTTCAGGAAACCTAGTAGACATCTCCATTATTGTTAATAAATACTGATTTCGGCTTTCAGTCTTAGGGAGGTGTCCTACATAGTCAATAATGACAAAACAAAAACAGAATTACCTGGAAAAACTCAGCAGGTCTGGCAGCATCGGTGGAAAGACAAAACAAAAACAGAATTACCTGGAAAAACTCAGCAGGTCTGGCAACTTTCGGTGGAACCGATGCTGCCAGACCTGCTGAGTTTTTCCAGGTAATTCTGTTTTTGTTTTGTCTTTCCACCGATGCTGCCAGACCTGCTGAGTTTTTCCAGGTAATTCTGTTTTTGTTTTGGATTTCCAGCATCCGCAGTAGCTTTTAGCTTTTTGTTTTTATAGTCAATAATGACCCTAGTAAAAGGTTCTTCAAATGCTGGTGTTGGAATTGAAGGCGCAGGCTTAATCACTGCTTGTGCTTTTCCTGTTACTTGACATATATGACAGGTTCTACAGAATTTGATTACATCCCTATGCAATCCTGGCCAAAAAAAACCCTCTGTATCTTTTCCTGTGTTTTCCTAATTCCTAAATGTCCCCCCATAGGAATTTCATGAGCAATTCTCAGAACCACATTTCTATAACCTAATGGGATAACAATCTGATGCACCTCCCCCAAGCTTTCGTTTGCTGAGACATGATCCGATCGCCACTTTCTCATTATTATATTCCCTCGAAGACATTAACATACTGGAATACATTTTGCTTCAGTTTCTGACTAAGCTTTCTGACATAACAGTTTTAATTGCAAATCATTTGTCTGTAACTCCATCAGCCTCTTTGAGTTAAACACTTCAACTGAGCTGTCCTGCGCTCCTTCCTCCTGAATAATCCTATCAAATACAGTGGCAGCTAATTGGATTTTGACACCTTCTTCTTGCCTTTGAACTACCTGCTTACCTTGTTTATTTTGTTCTTCCCGATGGGCCTTTGATCTTGTTATAACGTAATCAGGAAACAATCCAGGATGTTCCTTCTGTAGCACTCCTGTTGAAAACACTTCTACAGGCTGCTCAACTACCATAGGCATCACCCACTTTGTGATCCAGCTATATCATTACCCAGAATAAATTGAACCCCTGCAATGGGCAATTTTTCTACCACTCCAACTATAACTTCACTCTTTACTCTTTAAATTCACCTTCCACAGTGGAATAGATTTAGCATCTCCATGTACCCCAGTTATTATTATCTTCTCCTGTCACACTCCCTCTGAACAACAAATATCACTATCCCACAACATTAAGGATTGACTAGCTCCTGTGTCTCTTAATATTTTAACATCTTTACCTACTCCACCCTGTACACATGGAAAGACTTTCCCTTCACATATAAAGTCTTTAAACATTTCTGCAACCTGCTCCTCCGAATTCTCTTCAGTAAACTGTGAACGCATTCCCACTTTACCTTTCACTGATTCTCCCTGTTTCACCTGTACACAAACCACTGGTTTCTCCTGTGTCTGAACTTCAGAGCCCACAGTAATTTTACTTCCAGAGCTTTTCTGTACCCCAGTAATTCCTACAGATTTTTCCTGTAACCTCCAACACACTGACTTTGTGTGCCCCACTTTATTACGATGAAAACACCTCAATTTTTGAATATCATTTCTACCTTCAGCACCTTCCTTTTTGTTCTGAGACAAAACTTCCTGGGAGCTTCCCGCTACTCCTTCCCTTCCCTGACTACCTGCCTTCCTTTCACCTTCTCACTTTTTATCCTTTTCAAATTTGAAATGGCGGAGGATGATCCTTTGAATGCGGAGGTGCAGTTACTTTAAACCTGTGCCCTCTCCTCGATCCTTTCACCGGTGCAAACAGTTTCTCCCTATCTACTCTCTCCAGACTCCTCAGGATTTTGAATACCTCTATCAAGTCTCCTCTCAGGCTTCTTTTCCCCAAGGAATACAGTCCCAACTTCTCCAATCTTACTTCATAACTCAACTTCCTCGCCCCTGGAACCATTCTCGTAAACCTCTTCTGCACTCTCTCCAATGCCTTCATTACACCTCCGCCATTTCTGCCAACTCCAGTATGATGCCACTACCAAACACATCTTCCCTTCATCCCCCCGGCGATATTCTGCAGGGATCGTTTCCTCCGGAACACCCTGGTCCACTCCTCCATCACCCCCTAAACCTCAACCCCCTCCCACGGCACCTTCCCATGCAACCGCAGAAGGTGCAACACCTGCCCCTTTACTTCCCCTCTCCTCACCGTCCAAGGGCCCAAACACTCCTTTCAAGTGAAGCAGCATTTCACTTGCGCTTCCCTCAATTTAGTGTACTGCATTCGCTGTTCCCAATGCGGTTTCTTCTACATTGGAGAGACCAAACGCAGACTGGGTGACTGCTTTGCAGAACACCTTCGGTCTGTCCGCAAGCATTAGCCAGACCTCCCTGTCGCTTGCCATTTCAATACTCCACCCTGCTCTCATGCCCACATGTCCATCCTTGGCCTGCTGCAATGTTCCAGTGAAGCTCAATGCAAACTGGAGGAACAGCACCTCATCTTCCGACTAGGCACTTTACAGCCTTCTGGACTGAATATTGAGTTCAACAATTTTAGATCATGAACTCTCTCCTCCATCCCCATCCCCTTTCCGATTCCCCTTTTTTCCAATAATTTATATAGATTTTTCTTTTCCCACCTATTTCCATTATTTTTAAATGTATTTCCATCCATTGTTTTATCTCTACCTTTTAGCCTATTTTGATCCCTTCCCCCCACCCCATCCCCACTAGGGCTATCTGTACCTTGCTCGTCCTACTTTCTACCCTTAATGTCACTTATTAGCACATTCTTTAGATAATATCACTACGTTCAACACCTCTTTGTCCTTTTGTCTATGACATCTTTTGGTTATCTCCACCTATCACTGGCTCTCTATCCAGCTCTCTTGTCCCATTTCCCCCTTAAACCAGTTTATATTTCACCTCTTTTCTTTTTTTCCTTAGTTCTGTTGAAGAGTCATGTGGACTCGAAACGTTAACTCTGTTCCTCTCCGCAGATGTTGTCAGACCTGCTGAGTTTTTCCAGGTATTTTTATTTTTATTTTTATTTTGGATTTCCAGCATCTGCAATTCTTTGCTTTTGCCTATAAGTTTGCCCAGGCTGTTTTCTCATATTCCTAAATTTCTGCCTTTATGCTTCAGGAACTGACTCATATGCACTCAAAATAGCTTTTTTCACCACATCATAATTCGCCGACATTTCTTCTGAAAGCGAAGCATAAACCTCAAGCCCCCTACCTAATAACTTGGATTGTAACATTCATGTCCAGTTTTCCTGTGGCCATTTCATCTGTTTAGCTAGCTTCTCAAATGAAATAAAGAATGCTTCAATACCTGTTTCCTCAAACTTTGGAAGACCGTGTACACATTTAAACATATCCCCACTGAGTTCTACTCTAGAGGCAAATCCTCCCTCATCTTCTGACGTCTTTTTTCTAACTGCCAACATTTGCAGTTGGAATTCTCTCTCTCTCTCTCTCTTTCCTCCTTCTCCATCTTCACAATTTCTAATTCCCTTTTAAAAACCGTTTCTCTGTCCTTTGCTTCTAATTCAAGCTTTTTCATTTGCAACTGAAGTCTCACTGCCTCCAGCTGTGACTCACTAGTGTCAGGTTTCACTTCCAACTATAGATGCTGTGCTATACTTTTATCTATGTCAGATTTCCTAGCTCCTGTACATAACCCCAATTTTAACTTATCTGCCAACTCTGTTAACTTACTTTTGGTTATATTCTCCAACCCAATTAGAGTTATCTCTTCTACTCCCAGACAAGTCTTAGCAATTGCCAAAGCCATCTTGCAGTCTCATCACTTCTAAAATACCTCACCAACTCCTGAATTCAAAGTGCCCCTCATACTTGTAAGCTTTAAGACCTGCCAATTCCCAACCAATCAAAGAATTAGAAATATAATTTATCCCGGACGAGCCCCCAGTTGTATTGACCGATGCAGTTGGTAAAGTGGAATTACTTTTAAAATCCCAGGGGGAAACTTTAAACAGCTGTCATAACCAATAATTTTAAGTGTTATGTTTGAGATGCGACTCTAAACTCAGGAATCAGAATCAGATCACTAGTTCTCGAGGCTTTACATTAAATTAAATGAAACATTTTGTTACTTTACTCAGGTTAAAATATAAGTACACGTGGCTACAAATTACTACTATCATAACTTTTAACAAATTCCCAAACTAATCTCCATTAAGGCAACAGCAACCCATAAACTTAACCAAACACCAGGCAAAGCATTTTCTTTTTTTTTTGCAAAAATATACTTTATTCATAAAATATCTTCAACCACATTCCAAACCATTTCAAAAACACCATTACAAAGGTACAATCAGGTTCAACTTTTACAACATGTATCACCAGGTGCATCAGTACAAACAATATTACAATCATTTGCAGACATTCATTTTGAGCTGTACAGCCCGAGGGGATTTAAACAGTTCCCAGTCCCTCGGTGCACTGTGGCAGAAAGGTCTTAGACAGCGACCCTTTCCCATTGCCCCTTTGCGGCAGCTGCAAAGCATTTTCACCTTACAAATTCAGAGTGAGGTTCTTTTCACTGTGGAGCCAGTTGGAGGCTTGCAGCTGCCTTTTGATCTCACATTGCCTCTGCTCTGCACACCCAAAAACTAGTGAATTCAAATTCTCATTGTCTCACTAGTCTCTTTGATCTTTATCTTTTAACAATGAAAACCCTTTCATTGTACCAATTTTATTAGTAATATAAACATATTTGCTTGGTAGTTGCTAGTAAAGTGTTAAGTTTTCACCCCACTTCTTGAATGCTCTATTCAAAAAATGCAAATGCACGCTATCTCTCTTGCATATCAAAGCGCTCAGACTAGCTGGTTTTAATCCAGTTAAGACATACCCTCAGACTACACCTCTATTTTAAAAGAAAAATACTTTCCAAAATATTATGTACATTAATAGCTTCATGACAGAGCCCTTCTAGTGACAGAGTTTCCTCATCTGTTACCATTGCGTGGTTAGCATCTACCTCCTTGATAAAGACAAATGTAAAGTATTCATTTAATACCTCAACGATGGCCCCTTTGTCCATATGTAAATTCCCTTTTAGGTCCCTAACCGGCCTTACTCCTCCTTTAACCACCCTTTTACTATTTATATGCGTATAGAAGACTTTGGGATTCCCCATTATGTTGGCTGCCAGTCTTTTCTCAATCCCTCTTCACTTCTCTAATATGCTTTTTCACCTCCCCTCTGACCCTTTCCTCTTGGTTCTCAATTGCATTTTCTACCTGACACCTGATGTAAGCACACTTTTTCTTTATCTTAATTTCTATCTCCTTTTTCATCCAGGGATCTCTGGATTTGTTTGCCCTACCTTTCCCTTTCAATGGAATATACCTTGACTGTGCCCAAACCCAATTCCTTTTTGAAAGTAGCCCATTGTTCAGCTACAGTTTTTCCTGCCAATCTTTCATTCCAGTCTATCGGGCCCAGTTCCGTTCTTGCCCCATCGAAGTCGGCTCTTGTCCAGTTAATTATTTTTTACTCTGGGTTGCCTATCGTCCTTTTCTATCATCATCCTAAAATGTACAATACAATGATCACTGTCTCCTAAATGTTCCCCACTGACACTCGATCTACTTGACCCACCTCATTTCCAAGAACTAGCTCCAATAGTGTGTCTTTTCTTGTTGGATTGGACACATACTGCTGTAGAAAATTCTCCTGAACACAATCTGGGAACTTTAGCCCCTCTCCGTCCTTTACACTATCACTGACCCAGTCTACATTCGGGTAACTAAAGTCACCCATTATAACTACTCTATAATGCCTGCATCTCTCTGTAATTTCCCTGCAGATTTGTTCTTTTATGTCCTTTTCACTATTTGGCGGTCTATACATTACACTGAGCAATGTAATTGCACACTTTTTGCTCCTTAGCTCTAGCCAAATTGATGCTGTCCTCGAACCCTGTGGAACATCCTCTTTCTCCAGCACTGCAATGCTCTCCTTAACCAATATTTCCACCCATCCTCTTTTCCTTCATTTCCTATCTCACCTGAACACCTTGTACCCGGGAATATTTAACACCCAGTTCTGCCCTTCCTTGAGCCAGGTCTCTGTTACCACCACCACATCATATTTCCACATGGCAATCTGTGCCTGTAACTCTCCAATCTTATTTACTATACTCCGTGCATTCACACACATGCATATTAACACTGATTTAGATTTTGTTACTTTCTCCCTTAACCCGATTTTACCTATTAACTTACTATTCTCTATTCTAGTGCTATCTGACACTCCCAGTATTTTGTGCACCCTGATATTCCTCTCTAGTATTTCCTCTGGGTTCCCACACCCCTGCCAAGTTAGTTTAAAGCCCTCCTAACAGCACTAGCAAAACACCCAGCAAGGAACTCAGTCCCAGCTCTGTTCAGGTGCGACCCGTCCGGCTTGTACAGGTGCCATCTCCCCAAGCGCCAGTCCCAATGTCCCAGGAATCTAAAGCCCTCCCTCCTGCACCATCTTTCCAGCCACGCATTCACCTGCCTTATCCTCCTATTTCTGTACTCACTAGCATGTGGCACTGGGAGTAATCCGGAGATTATTACATTAGAGTCCTGCTTGCTAATTTTCTACCTAGCTCCCTAAATTCTGACTGCAAGACCACATCCCCCTTCCTACCTAAGTCATTGGTACCAATGTGGACTGTGACCTCTGGCTGATCACCCTCACCCAGAAGAATGACCTGCAGCCGTTCTATGACATCCTTGACCCTGGCACCAGGGAGGCAACATACCATCCTGGAGTCATGTCTACGGCCATAGAAACGCCTGTCTGTTCCCAATGAATCCCCTATCATTATAGCACTTCCTTTCTTCTTTCTCCCCTCCTGTACAGCCGAGCCACTCATCATGCCACACACTTGGCTCTGACTACGCTCCTCTAAGGAACCAGTGCCCTCACCAGCTTCCAAAATGGAAAATCGATTTCTGAGTGTGACCTCAGGGGACTCCTGCACTACCTGCCTACCTCTCTTGGACGGCCTGGTGGTCATGCCCTCTCTGACTCTGGGCCCTTAAGCTACGGTTTGATCGCCTCTCTGGTAACTCCCAGCCTCGCAGATACACCACAGTGACTCCAGTGGCCGGAGTCACTGTGGCATCACTTCATCAGTGAGTAGGAAGACGAACTCCCCCATCTCACAAACCACTCTGTTAAGGGCTACCAACAGCTCTGCATGATGTTCCCACGCCTTCTGCTGACTCTCCAGGATGAGTTGGAAGGCCAAATCCAGAGGTTCATCATCTGACTCGGACCTCACAGGTGCCTCTTCCCCAGCAGCCCTCCGAGTGCCGGGGAGCTCGGCCGAACCTGCCTCCTCCTGTTGCTGACACGTGTCTGTGCGGTGACTACCAGATTGTGAATCTGAGCCTGTTCTAGATCTAGTCCCACCGAGGTGTGTCTCTGTGCTGGTGGAGGGTGTGGGTTAGCGCTGTGAAGGGTCTTCCAGGCTGCTTATTTCCAGCACTTCAATGGAGGAGGTGTCCTCTTGGCTGGAGTTGAGGACCTGAATGTTGAGGGACTGGTAGGCTGAGGGTGTTGGTCACTTGGCAGAGCTCCCTGTGAACCAAACTGGAGATAATTAGTGCATGGCAGCAGAGTCAAAAGGAGAGAGAGCACTTACATTTGCATTGAGAGAGGGATGGTGTGGTGCAGGATCCTCATGAGGGTTCTCACCACCGACTTCACCATCTCCAAAGGCATTATCCATGCCCTCACCAGTCAGCGCAATGGCACACTCCTCAAAGTGATTGAGGAGCCTAATGTGGGCCACTTCACCCCTGGTCTGGGACCTCTCCCTGCTGATGTGAGCAGGCTTCTCCTGCATGGGAACAGATGGAGGGAGTGTGAGCAGGACACATGGCACTGCATGGAATGTTTGTGTGGTGAGTGGAGCCATGGACAGGATGAGGACGTGAGCTTCAGAAGATGTGAGCCTGATGGAGATGTTAGGCAGTGGTGTTGTCATTTGAGGTGTGAGAACCCTGTGGATGTGTGATGGGTTTGTCAGTGTGTGAGTCAAGAGTGATGAGAAGAGTGACTTAGCTTGGTGGAACAGAGGAGATCATTCATCTTCTTACGGCACTGGGTGGCTGCATTCTTTTGCAGGGCGTTGGCACTGACCACCGCTGCCACCGCCTCCCAAGCCAGATTGGTGATGTTGCTGCCTGTGGCCACAGATGATCCTATGGCTAGCGCAGGGTTAGAGGACATCATGGCGGGCTTCCATGGTATGTGTTGAGGGATGTGTCATTGAGCAGGAGGGCTGAAGTTTTTTTGCCTTTGGGTGCCATCCTATCTTTTGTGCAGCTGTCATGGGCTGGGAGCAATGAGACGTGTGCGTGTGGCTGCACTTAAAATGTAGTGCCCAATGTGATGAAGCAGCGAATGAGATCCCGCCTGCCATCGAAACGGCATGTTTCCTAGGAGTGCATAATTAACGTGGCGGGTTTGGGCCAATATGCTATGAGAAGCCGCCACCACAGCCAGCCTGTAAACCATCATTTTCCCCTCCCGCTATCGCACTTAGTGAAAATTTGGGACAATTCCGCACCATGAAAGTATCATTGATTGCCCTGTTCACTAATGCCCCTTTAGGGAAGGAATTCTGCGCGGAATGAATGCACCATGACTGGTGCCAGGAATAGCGGGCATTTGCCAGCATGATGCATTGAGCATGGTGTCACCAACTGCACATTCAGCAAGTGGTAACCTTTGCAGATGCAGTACATCTCAGCGTTGAGATGTGACACTTGCATTTGTACAACCTGGAAGGATTCCGAAACAAAGGAATTCAGGGCTATGGTCACCTCCACAGTCACTGGCAGTGAGGTTCCAGCCTGTTCTGAGGCTGCAGAGCTGGCTGCAAGAGATGGCAGAGTTCCGTGAGCGCCAAGTGGAATGCAGATGCTGCTCCTGGCTTAGGTGGAGGTATGAGAATTGTTCCCGGAAGGCCCTTGGTGGATAATGCCTGCTGCAGAGAGTCTTTCTCCTCCTCTCCCTCTGATAGTGCGTTGCCTTTTTATTTGCTACCTCTTCATCATTTCCCTCTCCTGCTGCAGCCTAATGGGTATTGCTACTCCTCTCATGCCCAGGACTGGGAACAAGGGGTGTGTTCAGATCCCTCGCAAGAACAGCCAGTGCCTTCTGCACATGCAGCATCACTCCCTGCAGACTTCACCAACTGTACCCAGCTCCTCAAAACACCCAGCGCTTCCACAAACTCAGAGCGGGCAGAAATTAATCAACAACCAACCTGCAAGTTGTTGACGATCCCTTCAAATAACACTGGCGGGTGAGGGGGGTGGGGTTTACTTGCCACTGCTGAACACATGCTCTGCTGCGTAGGTTTAAGTGATACACTGGAGTGGTGAGGCCCAAGATGGCAGCACAGGCATCAAATCAGCCTTAGGTGCTGACTGACATCATGACCTGCCATTTGTTGTTTTATTCATTCATGGGATGTGGGCTTCGCTGGCTGGGCCAGCATTTATTGCCCATCCCTAGTTGCCCATGAGAAGGTGGTGGTGAGCTGCCTTCTTGAACCGCTGCAGGCCATGTGGTGTAGGTACACCACTTTGACATCATGCCCTGTTTTGTTTGCATACTTCCGCCACATGCACCCAATGCTCACACTAGACCACGCCAGAGGGGATGCAGATGTCATTCTGGTACTAAAGCGGCAACCATAGCAGTGAAACTATCAGCACTGCAAAGCCAAATTTTGCAGCACAAGAGTTTTCAGATGGAGCTTGAAAAATCTGCTGTACATTGCCACCTGCTGGCCTGACATGAATACCCTACCCAATAAGATATGGATGTGTCAACTGATGGGGTTACTTAAAGATTCAAAAAAGGGTGGACAATGCAGGACTACACTTTTTGCAGGAAGTATGCAGGTGCCAACTCGGTAGAGGGGTTTACCCATAAACCTGCACCTAGCAACCATGAGCAGCATGTACAACAGGCAGATCATGGTGCAAATCAGTTACCATTATTCGATTTCCCACCTGTAGGACAGTCGGGTATTACCATGAATGTTAAAGCTCATGGGAAGCAGGTATTTTGGGAAAATGTCCAAAAATACTGGATGAAAACTTGCCATCAACAGAACCTTAGGTTAAACCGGAGAAGAAATCAGTGAAGTGAAGGTCTTCTGCCCCTAGATATCTTCAACAAGCTTTGTATATCGAATTTAAAATCCAAAGTCAGGGCTGAACTCCACTTACTGCTGCCAAAACAAATTTTTTTCCCCCACTTCAGAAACTCCTCCATTAATTTATGCAAAATTTGACCTTTTTTTTTACCACAGCATCATGCATTTAAATATGTGCCCCATGAAGGTCACTTTATGCTGTGGGGGTTGTCTATTTGATGAATATTACATACATACACGATAGACAGATCTACAGACTCATTAATTAAAATACTGAGGAACAAATGATTGGAATCAAGGGACTTTTCTGCCTGTTTCCACCCTAGTAAAACAATTGTTGCCATGAAGCTTTTTGCTTTTATTTCCCTCTGAACCATTTTGTGGAGAAAAATTGAGGCAGATATGTATCTTTGTGTTTTTACACTAAAGGGGAAGTCAATAGGCATTATAAAAAACAGACAGGAAACCGTCTGATGCTGCAAAAGAAGCTTTCACCCAGATAAGGTAATCATTAAAGCCTGACAGCAACTGCGATGGTGGCCCATTTAAAGAAACTTCAGTTTATAAATGAACTTCATCTCAGGTTGCTTAATTTGCGGAAATGAATGTGACAAATTTTGGAACAAGCATATGTTGACAGAAGATAGCTTAAATCTTTGTTGAAGTAGCATCTAATTGTGAAAGCCCCATATAACTGATAAGAAAACATTGGGGCAGAGTGGAAAATCCCCTCCAGCAGTAACTGATATATTGGAATGGGGTGCATCGGATTTGGTAGGTATTCCCCATTCCTCCAACTACACACAATTCATTAAGATGCTATTCCGTGCTGTTCTCTGCATTGCTTTTTAATGAAGGGCTTGAAGGAAGTAACGTGGTTATTTCTATCACTTCTGCATTTGAGCATTTACGTCTAGCCAAGGTAAGCTTACTGGGCCTCAGTCACATTAGTGAATTAAATCTATTTGTCCAGAGAAACCAGGACAGGAATGAGCTTCCTCCTAACTGTAAAGGGCACTTTCATCCAATGTTAAACATTTAGGGCAGAATCATCCCAGATTTGCACTAAGTGTGGTAGCGGGTGGGAAAAAGAACATTTTACCCACTGGCAGCAATGGCCTGGCAGGCATCCTGCTTATACGCTCTCCGCCTGTATTCATGCAGGACAAGCTGGCACACAACAAGAGGGAGAGGCTACAGACCCAGTGGAGGAATGCCCAACTTCAAGGTTCTAACAGACTTTGAAAACAGAGACCTCCAGTTGGCCGGTGAGGACCTGGACCGGTCCTGTGCTGACGGTGAGGTCGGCAGTGCTCAACCAAGTGAGGATCCATCAGACAACCATGCTGTGAGTGATGTGTCCTGTTTCACAGGCCACTGCCATGCACTAATTATCTCCCCTTGCTTTCACAGGGACATCTGTCAAACAGCCGATAGGATCCATGACCCAGGGCCTTCAATCAAGCCCCGAAGACACCTTGGAAGAAGAATTTGAAGGCACCTTAATTGAAGACCCGTCACGGCGCTCACCCACACCCTCTACCAGTGCACAGGCACCCACCTCAGTGGGACCTAGTTCTAGAGTAGCCTTGGGATCACAATCTGGTGAGCATATCGCACTGACTGATCCACAGCAGGCGGCGGCAGGGACTTTCCAGGTTTCTGGCACTCGGAGGACTGATGGAGGCCAGAAATCGGCAGGATCTGAGTTAGATGAGGAGCCTCTGGACTCGGTTATACCTCAGTTGCTGGAACTGCAAAGGCAAGCTCGGGAACATCAGGAAGGGATGTCTGCTGCACTCCTCAGATTGCAAGGCACGAAGGAGGAGTCCGTCCATCTTCAGTCTGAGGTGATAACACTGGCATGCCAATGCACTGATGTCAACACTGGTAGGATGGCGGCTGCCATGGAGACCTTGGTCCTAGACATCGATCCTGCACTGCTGTGTGTGCTGAACTCCATCGCTGACGCCATAGTTAGCCTCCAACAGTGTCAACATGTGAGGGGCGCGGGGCGGCTCGATCTCAATCCTCTTTTCCCTTCTCTCCAAGGAGTAAGCCAGGGGTCTTTGAGCACCCATAGGGGGGAGGTTCAGCAGGTGCACATCTCGGGGCCATCCACCCGGGTGACTCCGAGAGTGTCCGGCCCATCCGAATCCCCTCTTCCAGTGACTCCAGCAGCTCCAGCTCCACAGGCCGAGGAGAGTGCCATGCAGCAGGACACCAAAAGTAGGCCGGGGCCCTCCAGGTCTCGGCCCTCCAGAGGACACACATCATGGTCATTACAGACAGGGTGTAGCAATCAGCAGGCTGCCTTCGCCTCTGCTGTGGATGGCCAAGGAGCATCAACGTGTAGCAGCATGGTTAGGAAGGTTAAGAAGATGTAACACTTTTGAGTCAAACAATTAAACTAAATTAACAAAATCAGGAATCAAGTAAAAGGTAGCCCCTCAAAAGGGTCTATAAAGCACTCCACCCCATTGAGCAAGGGACGCCTCGATGGTGCTGGCAGACACCTCGTGCTCCCCTGGTTGTGAACACAGCTGCGGAAAATGGGCCAACAGTTGGGTCAGACAACTCCCTCGATCACCCGCTGCCTGGACCTGTTAATGGCCAAATTAGCCAGGCCCGGGGCAGGTTCACGAGGAGATCCTGCTCCCTCCCGGCCCCCCTCCACGGTGCCCATAGATGAGGAGCGTGGGACTGAAGTGCAAACGAAACAACAGTAAAAGGTTTTTCAAATAACTGAAAAGGGAGCGCAGCCTACAACACCCTATATAGACAAGATCCATGGACTCTACAAGGCCGCAAAAGACACAGGCATCTTGGGAGTCCGTGAACCGACACATCCTATGATTGTAGAGACTGCTGCGTGCAACATCCTCCACCCCAGTTCCTTGATGGAGAAGGGAAGGACACCTCCGTAAAGGGCCTCCCCACAGGGGACCTCCGCCCTCGGACGACAACAAAGCTCACCAGGGTGTGTCCAGGTGGCGGGCGAGGGCAAGGAAGTGAAGGGTGTGCAGTAGCAGCCCATACAGGAAACCCCTCTGCGCTGTTCTAAAGGACACGGAGGGCATTTCCGCGAGGCGACTCAGGTTGCGGGATACGGGCGCCTGAGGAAGGGTTCGGGGCTAGGGAAAAATGTGGAATTCTGTCCAAACAGGGGTTCGCTTGGACGGAAGACCAGCGTGCAGCTGCGCCACCTCGAGGCCCAGAATGACGTAGGGGCTGAGCACGGCCATCCTAAGGTCTTGGATGGCATTGGCCACGAGCTCGATGTCCACCGACGCACAATCCGGCAACTCCTGTGCAATCATCCAGCCCAATCCTCCGCCACCTAGCATGTCCCCGATCCTGGTCACCCCGGCAGCTACAGCCCTCCTCTTCATCAGCTACTGAAAAGGGCAGAGGGGCGAATCTCTGAGCAGTGGCTCTCTGACGATAGCCGCTACTCCTGATGGTGGAGAGCTGCGTCGCGAGGCAAACATGTTCCAGACTTCGATCAGGTCCTGGTAAAAGACGGGCAATGCCTGCAAGGAACTACAAAGGTCCCTCCGGTCTACAAACAGGAGCTGCACGTCATGATTCAGGCCATGCACCTGGTGGGAGAAATGCATCACCAGGGCACACCAACTCAGAGGGGGCTCGTCGTAAAGGTATGGCTGCAGGGCCTGAAGGTGGAAGGTTGTTACCTGGGTGCGGAGGCACACCAGCGCCTGACCACCCTCCCTAAGCGGGAGACTCAGAACCTCAGCAGCGACCCAGTGCAGGTTTTTGTCCCAGAAGAAGTTGACGAGCATTCTCTGGATTTTTGTGACAAAGTCCAGGGGAGGGGTCAAAGTGACCAGCCGGTACTGCAACATGGCGGCAATCAGCTGGTTTATGACCGGAGTTTGACCCTGGTAAGACAGCACTCGGAGCAGTCCTGTCCAGCGCCGCAAGCGTGTGGTGACTTTGGACTCCATCCCCTGCCAGTTCGCCGGCCAGGATTCCTCAGCAGGGCAGAGGTGGACCCCCAGGTCGAGGAGGTTGTTCGTGCTCCAGGTGAAAGGCCTGAGCTCCTCGGGCAGGAGATCCATCTGCCACTGACCGACCAGGAGTCCAGAACACTTGCCCCAGTTGATCCTGGCAGAGGATGCGGCAGAGTAGACTTCCTGGCACTCGCGCATCCTCCGCAGGTCAGACGAGTCGGTGAACATGAGGAGCACGTCATCGGCGTAAGCCGAGAGGACCACCCTGATGCCCGGCCCACGCAGAACCAATCCCAACAACCTCCTCCACAAGAGGCGCAGGAACGGCTCCACGCAGATAGAATACAATTGGCCAGACAGGGGGCAGCACTGGCGCACTCCTCTCCCAAAGCAAAGGGGCGCCATCAGGGACCCGTTAACCTTAACTAGACTCTCTGTAGCAGTGTACAGAAGTCGGATCCAGGCGACGAAATGCGTCCCGAACCCGAACGCTTGCAGAGTCCTGAATAAATATTAGTGACCCACCCTGTCGAACACCTTCTCCTGGTCAAGAGACAGGAAGGCGCTCGACAGACCAGTCCTCTGGGAAAAGTGGATGACGTCCCGGACCACATGGATATTATCGAAGATGATCCAGCCCGGGACCATGTAGGACTGGGCAGGGCGGATCATGTGGTTCAGCACAGGTGCCAAGGCAAGAAGACATGGCCCTGGCAAAGACCTTGTAATCCGTGCTGAGGAGGAAAACCGGGCACCAGTTCCTAAGTTGGTGGAGAACCCCCTTCTTAGGCAGCAGGGCAATGACCACCCTGCGCCACGAGAGGGGCATCTCCCCGGTTGCGATACTCTCCCCCAGGACGTCCCAGAACGCCCTGAAGAACTCCACGGTCAGCCTGTCCAGCCCCGGGGATTTGCCCCTGGAGAGGCTGTCCAGAGTGTCGGTCAGCTCCCCCAGACTTATAGAAGAATCAAGATTTCCAGCGCCCTCTGGGCTGACCTGCTGCAGGTCCCCCACAAAACTCTGTGAGCATCCTCACTGGACGGATCCGGAGAGAACAGAGCAGTGTAATAGTCTTGGGTGATGGCCCTGATGGCCCCCGGATCCGAGACAATGGATCTGTCATCGGTCAGCAGCGTAAGGAGCTGCTGACGGACCCTGTGCCTTTTTTCCAGCGAGTAGAAGAAGGAGGAGCCACGGTCCAGGTCCTTGAGGGATCGGATCCGCGACCTCACGTGCTTGCCTTGGGACCCGATGAGTTGCAGGTCCCGCAGTGCGCCCCTCTTCTCATCGTACACCAGCTGCAGGGCCAGGTCCACATCGGGCTGATGGAGACATGGCTCCGGGTCAAGCACCTCCTTCTCCAGCTCCTCGACCCTGGATTTCCGCCTCTTTGTTGAACCCCTCGTGTACTCCTGACAGAAGACGCAGACATATGCCAAGGTGTCATCAACCACGTCCTCTGCAGGCAGCCCTTGTCCCCGAGGAGCCATCCCTGCAGCTTCTGTGGACCCTGGAAAAACTCAGGGATCTGAGACCAATTGAGAATGTAGGTGTCGTGGACACTCCCTGGAAACAGTGCACAGACTGCAGGATGCGTTTGTGGTGGTCACACACCAGCTGCACATTCAGCGAATGGAAGCCCTTGTGGTGACATAGTTGACCATGTGTTGCAACAGTGAACTGAGCGCCACGTGAGTGCAGTCGATCGCACTCTACACCTGTGGGATCCTCGAAATCTGGGCAAATCCAATGGCTCTTGCATCCTGGCTGCCCTTGTCCCGGGCGAAATGCACAAAGTTGTGTGCACCTGTGAAGATGGCATCTGTGACCTCATGGATACATCTGTGGGTGGAGGCTTGTGATATCCCACACAGGTCACCTGTGGAGCTCTGAAAGGAGCCACTGGCGCAAAAATTGAGCACCACGGCCACTTTCACAGCCACTGGCATCGGATGTCCTCCATGTCCCCATTGCACCAAATCCTGCAGCAGCTGGCAGATGTGGCCAACTGGTTCCCTAGACATGCGCAGTCTTCAGAGACATTGGTTCTCCGTCATTTGCAGGAATGAAAGGCAATGTCTATAGACCCTGGGTCTAGCTAGACGTCAGCCAGCGACAGTTCGCTGTGGCTCTTCAGCAGCGTGTGCGGGAGCCCCAGCCATCCCTTCTTCCTGAGAGTGCTGCTCCTCCCTCTGCCAAGCCAGGTGCCTCCATCGCTCTCTTCTCCTTCATCTCTGCTCCCTGCAAGCCATGAGGCACTTAGCTAGGTCACCAGTGCTCCCCTTGTACTCCTCCTGCAGGATGAAAAAGAGAGATGCATGAATTAGCATGTGTGCTAAGAACCTGTCCTGGTTAAGTCTGAAGGCCCCTTAACGCATCCCGGAGAGTGCTGGCCACCACTTGGATGGCCAGGGTTTAGTGCTTTGCATGCTGACCGAAACCCCACCCACCTCTGCCCGACTCTGCCTGACCGATTGGCAGCAGCTTTGCCCACTGGACTGCATGCTGTACTCTCAGCTCAGGCACAGGCATTCTCCTAACCCGTGCCGCACTGTTAGCTTGAACCATGAGGGAGACTGGTCCAAACCAGGTTGCTGACATTGCAAGGGTCTGTGAGCGCCTCCACCAATAACTGCTCCATGGCCAGGTTTAGCAAGGAGATTGTACAACTTGCCCAGTCGTCCAATTGTTCTGCAGACCCCTAAAATGCTCATTAGTTTGCAGCTTGTGCCCAAGGAGTGAAGAGTTCTGGAGCATTTGGTGGCACTTTCATGCTTATAATGACATGTTGCTTGATTGGGCAGATAAGCTCCAAGCATGTGAATGTGTATGTGTTTGAACTTTCTCAGTGCAGAGGAATGGTCACTTTATACAGATGTTCCCTAATGCATGGCCGCTTCCCCCCCCCCCCCCCCCCACAACCCCCCCACTCCGCTTTCCCGCTCCTCCACTGCATGTGCTTGTGCAGTACCATCAGACTGGGCTGTACTTGCCCTCCCAACTCATCTCAGACACCGTGCAGTTGAGCGGGTGACCCCTGAGAGCCTCTGAGTTCCCCTCAAAGCTCAGCTCACCAGCTGCACACCTTTTAAAAGCTGTTCTAAAACACATCGGCATACAATCACGCCAAAGTGCTCGGATGATCCAGCGTGGGCGATGATTCCAGCGAGCAGGGCTTATAATGACATTAATGGTATTAAAATGGCGCCCGCGCCAACCGGGAGGAAAAACTCCGGCTATAGTTTTTCCTTTCCAGAATACACAGGAAAAAATTAGTTAAAAAGCTGGGGTGCTGGGGTGTGACTGTGTGCGACAGTAAGCAGAAGAACAAATTAGTTCCCCCTATGCAGCCTGCAGGCAAAAGGTTCTCTCTCCCTCCCTCTCTGTTGCTGAAGGCAAAGCTAAGCAGAAACCACAATCTAAAGGAAATAGGACAGCCTTTCAGCCACCCTGCAGAACCAAGTGTCTGCAAATTAACTGCAAAACTGCCAAAGTCAGCTCTACCAGAATCACCCAACTTAACGGCCACAATGTACCACCATCTACACCTCATGGACAAGACAAAGAATGATTCGTATATTTTTTAATCTTTTATTTGGACTCTTAACTTTTCATTTCTGATCTGTGTGTATGCGTGTTCCATTTTTATTATCCTTTTCTGGGATTTTTAGTATCTAATAAACTCTTTCTTTGACTCAAGAAAGACTGGTCAAATTGACTCTTTCTTAAAAATAAATACATTCAAAGTGGGAAAAGATATCCATGGGGGAAGGGATCTCTTTTAAATTAATCTTGTTGTGACCAACCGAGGGTGTTGAAAAAGGAAAGGGAGCCAACTTATTCCTCCTCACCCGGGAGCATCACAAACTTGGGGTCCCATTCGGGAGGTTAACAAATTGGGGAGACCTTGCCCAGGGACTGGTTGTCACACCTCACCCACCCGACCATCCCTGACTACCCTCCTGACCCCCCAGCTACCCTCCACACCCTGGCTATCCCCCACTCCTGCACCTCACCCTACCCACTTACCTTATACACTTACCTTCTCCCTGACTTCTCAAAGTGACTGGGAAATTTAAACTTACCTACTTTATGACAGCTATTGCTGTGAAAAAGTGGGCATGGCTTCACTTCCACCAACACTGCTGCCCTGCACTGGAAGGGCTCCAGAGGGGCTGTGCTGCACTGGAAGGGCTCCAGAGGGGCTGCACTGCACTGGAAGGGCTCCAGAGCTGCTGCCCTGCAGCAGAAGAACTCCAGAGGTGTTGCCCTGCACTGGAAGGACTCTGGAGCTGCTGCCCTGCACTGGAAGGACTCTGGAGGGGCTGAGCTGCAATGGAAGGGCTTGCTTGGGGAAGGGGGAGAAATGGCCTCAGGAAAGGGAAGAGGCTGCAGGGTGAGGGCTGTAGTGGGGATGGCGGGGGTGGAGGGGGGGTGGTATCCCAGGATGTGTGTGGGGGCACAAGTTGATTTGCTCAAGTGGCCTCAAGAGGGTGAGGGCTAAGGAGACAGGCTCCAGAGAAGATGAGGCCAGATGGAGATGTGAGGGAGTGAGTGGTGATACCTCTTGAGCTGGCAGTGAGTGAGATGCCAGTGAATGTGTGATGGGCTTGAGTGTGTGAGTTTAGGATAGTTGCCATACCCTGGTTGCACAGATTAGATCATTCATCCTCTATCTGTATTGGATGGCCAACTTCTTCTGTGCAGCATTGGCACTGATCACCACTGCCACCGCCTACCAAGCCGGAGTGGTAATGTTGCTGCCCCTCCTGTGGCCTGAGTGGGGGTAGAGGACATCACGGCGGGCCTCCCCAGCGTCCAAAAGGCGTTCAAGGAGCGTATCACTAAACTTGGGGGCTGCAGTCTTCTTGCCTTTCGGGGCCATGTCTTATTTGCAGCAGTCCTGGGCTGGAAGCACAGAGAGGTGTGCGTGCAGCTGTACTTTAAATGTGGTGACCGGCGTGGTGAAGCAGCGAGGTGTCAGAGAATCGCAGCCTGCTTACCATTGAAATGGTGCGTTTACCTGGAATGCATAATTATTGCGGTGAGTTTGGGATGATGCAGTGTGAGAAGCCACCATTGTGGCCAATACGTAAGAAGTTGTTTTACCCTCCCGCTACCGCACTTAATGCAAATCTGGGATGATTCCGCCCAAAGTCTCCCAGGCCCATGGCACAGCTTGAGCCATTCTTCCAATTCTAAATGAGTGTAGATGTGCTGGACATTGGGCAACAGCATCACCCCCCACCATCTTCCCCACCCCTCCCCCCCCCACACCCCACCACCCGCCCCACCACCAAGCAGCAGTGGATGTTCAGAACCAGCGGTAGAGTTAGCTAAAAGCAAAATACTGTGGATGCTGGAAACCTGAAACAAAAACAAAAATTGCTGGAAAAACTCAGCAGGTCTGACAGCATCTGCGGAGAGGAATACAGTTAACGTTTCGAGTCCGTACGACTCTTCATCAGAACTAAGGAAATAGAGAAATGAGGTGAAATATAAGCCGGTTGAGGGAGGTGGGACAGGTAGAGCTGGATAGGGGGCCAGTGATAGGTGGAGGCAAAGAAGAGATTGCCAAAGATGTCATAGACAAAAGGACAAAAGGGTGTTGACGGTGGTGATATTAGCTAGAGGATGTGCTAATGGGGCCATTAAGGGTTGCAAGCAGGACAAGCTAGTGGCAGATGGCCCTAGTGGGGGTGGAGTGGGGGGAAGGGATCAAAATGGGCTAAAAGATGGAGATAAAACAATAGATCAAAATAAATTTAAAAAGAAATGGGAAAAGAAAAATATATTTTTTTTAAATTATAAATTATTGGAAAAAGGGGGATCGGAAAGGGGGTGGGGATGGAGGAGAGAGTTCATGATCTGAAGTTGTTGAACTCTATTAGTTAGCTATTGTGTTACCTCAACTGCAAGAAGATGCTACAGACACCCAGCAGCTACTACCCTCAATTAGTCATAGCAGTGGCTGAACACCAGATAAAGCATGTGCAATGTAATATTTTATAATCTATATATAAAAAAAGATTATATTGATTATTTTACAACTTAAATTTTCCGTTCTAAATTGTAGATCATACGTAATCACCGGTCCTTTATGGAATTGGGAAAATAAATGTTTTTAGGTTGCCACTTACTGCAGTGTTAATATTGATCCAGTGTCAATATTTGTGCTGTTTCTAGACCAGCTGGTTAATTTCCCTGCCATTTATAGCTACTATTTATTGATTAAATGCTTATTAAAGTGGCGCTCCACATTGAAATGGAGAATTCCAATGTTATCAGCAAATTTTACTTCAGCCTTCAGTTATCCTGTGGTTCAATCATCTAGAATCTAAATAAAAATCAATGATCTCCAACTCCCCACTTATATACACAAAGAGGGATGTTTTCAGCAGATGTTACAGGTTCCCACTGACATGACTGGGAAGACTTGGCATCGTAAAAATGATTCAGTGGTGAATCTATTCTAAACTTGACTGGGCCAGGTCCCACATAATACGTTGATGGGTCGTGACTGAAAGAATGGTTAGGACTTTTTTTTTATTCATTCAGGGGATGTGGTCTTCGCTGGCTAGGCCAGCATTTGTTGCCCATCCCTAATTGCCCTTGAGAAGGTGGTGGTGAAATGCTAAGAGACTCTGTGTGATTGCCAATAATCCAGTTTCCAATCAGACTTTCTGCTTTTTTAGAAGGTCTTTATGCTGCTTGTGTGGGTGGCAGTGAAATTGTGGGGTAACTTACCCAGGCATGAATGGGTATTGTGTCCACCTTTCCTATGGAGGCTAGGGAACAGGCTGACAATGATTTCAGAGTCATGGCAGAGGCATTTCCCAACCGGCTTTGGGACTTGCTATTGGGACCACTGGGAGTTTTGAGCTCATGCTTTTCGGGAGCCAGACTGGGGAAGCTATTTTCCCCAAGGTAGCCTTCTAATTGGCCACCTCCAAGCTTGCCATCCTGTAAGTTCCTGATGCCACCAGCCCAATCATAGGGCAGGCAGCTCTAGAGATGTGGAAGCCTCACTGAGGGATGTAGGTGCTGCTGAGGCAGGTGGAAAAACATGACGGCACCTCAAAATGGAGGCGTCCTCAAAGGAATGATAACAGTTAAACTTTTTTAGAGGGGCCAAGCTGGCAGACCCATCTGATCTGAGGAGAAACCCCTCCAGCAGCACCATTTGGGGAATGAATGGGGCCTCTGCTGTGGGCGGTTCCCTCTTTGGGGGATGAAGTCTCCGGCTCTGATGACCCTTCAGCCTGCCACCTCCACTGAGCTGGTGGACTGTCCATGCAATGGGGAGCCACTCTGCTGCTGGCATTAAGCTAGCGAACACAAATAATCATCCCATTGGGGCCTTTCCTGCCTCCACTCATGACACCCCGGGGGCAGACAAATTTTCCCCATGGGTCCCAGAACTCATGAAAAGACAGCTAGTCAAAAAACATTGCAGCTATGTCCAGATTCTGAGGCAAGTGTCTGAGGGTGTAAGTCTAAGCTTTCAAGCCTATAGCTCTCAATGGTAGCAATGCCAGGGAAGGCATCAATGGAACATATGGGGACTTCATTGGGATCTACATCAGACCCTGCAAAGTAGCCAAGGGCCAGTCAGTGCCTCCGCCTCCACATGGAAGTAGAGACTGCAGGTCTAGTGTCAATAGGGGAGGGAGTAAATAGCATCTTATAAACCAGCTTCCAAGGCCAGGGTGCCATCTTCCAGAGCTTTCAGGGCCTAATAGCGGCCTTTAGATAAACCATCCTGCTGATCAAAGGAGGTACAGATTCAGGGTCTAATGGAATAGCAACACCTGCCTGCTGCTACCCCTCAGGACAACAGTATAAGCCAAGCCTCTGGCCTTCCCTCCCAGCATTAATCCAGTGGAACATGGCCGCTGATGCCAGGCTTCCCAGGAACAAGCTTCAGAGACGCAACAGCCACGGCAGGTATTTATGTAAACAGGGTCGTATCACATTAAAAGGGACCTGACTGGGGAGCTGCCATGGCCTCTGGTTACCCAGAACAGCAGCAGCCCCAGTAGTGAGCTCCCAGACGCGTTTGTGATATTCGGAGCTCCCACCAAACCATTAGAACAAAGTTAACACTGGAAATCCTGGCAGCATCAACTAATCCTGCAATTGTGATTCAGGTTAGGTCCTACTTCAGGCTAGACTTGTGCCTGACTGGAAAATCCAGGTTTCTAATCCTCAATGATTCAGATCCTTTTACTGTGATCAGCCTGGAGATGGTGCTGTGCATGAGAGTTACCATATGTGCTTGTGACTGACTGTGTACAACAGTGCCACCTCCAGGCTGCGCTTTAGGCAGTGTAAAATATGCATTAATGAAACATTCATCATCTTCATAACTTCTCCTTTTCCTCAACTCCTTCGCTGGAGCTGGTGGGGGATTGATTTTCACCCAAATGGGTTTCAGGCCACTGGGAATGGGGTGAATACAAAATGCCCTCCCTGACCTATTTTAACTCTTGGGCCTCCTCTATGCGCTGCCTCATTCATCGGCATTCATCTGCCTGGTCAAAACAGCTGGAATGTGGAAGCTGTCCTGCAGGTACCAGAGGAAAGTTTGGGAGGCCACTGGCTCCCAGCCAGCACTGAGGGAAATTTGGCACTTAAATCATGGAGAGGGGATTGCAGGAGAGTCAGATAGAGTGGGGACTAGGTGTAAGGCAGGGAAGCCCAAGACTGACCTTATGGAAGAGGAAAATTTTTCATTTATGGCGGAGGGTCTCAGACATCCTTCAGCCTGGTGGGCAGGCCACAATGGGTTTCTTGCTCAGACCCACCTGTTAAATTGCAAACAGGGTCCTTTGGATGTAATGGTACCTCAATTTGCATAAATTCTTGAGACCCCCCACATACTTTTGGCAGATATCTCATGTGCCTGCAAAACCCTGCAGATTCAAATATGAAATTGTATGAAAGGGGCAAGTTTCCAAGGTTAAATAACCTACTTGTATTGAATTGCCCACCTGCCCAGTTTCTGCTAGACAGTTAAGGTTAAAATTGGCCCCGTGGTTCTTGTGGGGATACAGTTGCTAAGTTACCTTTCAGTGTTATATCCATGTGGCCAGTCATGTTTCAACAGTGAGTGTCAAGGCACCATTTGAGAGTGCTGAGGTATTATAAACCAAGGCCAATTCTACTCCCACTACACTCTACAGCTGCCATCACTGGACAGCTTAGAGCAGTATGAACCTTGAACCTTGACCAATCAGGGTTGACCTGCCCATTTTGAATTTGAACAGAGCTGCTGGGCAGCTAACTGCCCCATGTTACATTCTTCATGGCAATGCCTCCACCAATCAGAGATTTTTGCATTTGCTCATGGGATGTGGGCATTGCTGGCTAGGCCAGCATTTATTGCCCATCCCTAATTGCCCTTGAGAAAGTGGTGAGCTGCCTTCTTGAACTGCTGCAGTCCCTGTAGTGTAGGTCCACCCACATTGCTGATAGGGAGGGAGTTCCAGGATTTTGACCCAGCGACACTGAAGGAACGGTGATATATTTCCAAGTCAGGATGGTGAGTGTCTTGGAGTGGAACTTCCAGATGGTGCTGTTCCCATGCATCTGATGCCCTTGTCCATCTAGGTGGTAGCAGTCATGGCTTTGGAAGGTACTGTCTAAGGAGCCTTGGTGAATTCCTGCAGCACAGCTTGTAGATGGTGCACACTGCTGCCAGTGTACGTCAGCGATGGAGGGAGTGAATGTTTGTGGATGTGGTGCCAATCAGGCAGGCTGCTTTGTCCTGGATGGTATCAAGCTTCTTGAGTGTTGTGGGAGCTGCACTCATCCAGGCAAGTGGGGAGTATTCCATCACACTCCTGACTTGTGCCTTGGAAATGGTGGACAGGCTTTGGGGAGTCAGGAGGTGAGTTACTCACTGCAAGATTCCTAGCCTCTGACCTGCTCTTGTAGCCATTGTATTTATATGGCTAGTCCAGTTCAGTTTCTGGTCAATGGTAACCCCTAGGATGTTAATAGTGGGGGATTCAGCGATGGTAATGCCATTGAATGTCAAGGGGCAATGGTTAGATTCTCTCTTGTTGAAGATGGCCATTGCTTGGCACTTGTGTGGCGCCAATGTTACTTGCCACTTGTTAGCCTAAGCCTGGATATTATCCAGGTTTGCTGCATTTGGACATGGACTGCTTCAGTATCTGAGGAGTCGCAAATGATCCTGAACATTGTGCAATCATCAACGAACATCCCCATTTCTGACCTTATCATGGAAGGAAGGTCATTGATGAAGCAGCTGAAGATGGTCGGGCCTAGGGCACTACCCTGAGGAACTCCTGCACTGATGTCCTGGAGCTGAAATGATTGACCCCCAACAACCATAACCATCTTCCCTTGTGCTAGGCATGACTCCAACCAGCGAAGAGTTTTCTCCCTGATTCCCATTGACTCCAGCTTTGCTCGGGCTCCTTTATGCCACACTCGGTCAAATGCTGCCTTGATGTCAAGAGCAGTCACTCTCACCTCACCTCTGGAGTTCAGCTCTTTTGTCCATGTTTGAACCAAGGCTCTAATGAGGTCAGGAGCTGAGTGATCCTGGCAGAACCCAAACTGAGTGTCAGTGAGCAGGTTTTTGCTAAGCAAGTACTGCTTGATAGCACTGTTGATGATTCCTTCCGTTACTCTATTGTTGATCGAGAGTAGGCTAATGGGGCGGTAATTGGCTTAGCTGGAAAGTCCTGCTTTTTGTTTACATGGCATAGCCGGGCAATTTTCCAAATTGCCAGGTAGATGCCAGTGTTGTGACTGTACTGGAACAGTTTGGCTAGGGGCGCAGCAAGTTCTGGAGCACAAGTCTTCAGCACTATTGCTGGAATAGTCCCCTTGCCAAGCAATCAGCACTCTCTCCTCATGCAGTATAAATTGTTGTTCCCTAATTACAGTTGGTAATTTCTTGCAAGCTATCCTGATGAGTGCAAGATGAAAAGTTTTGATAGCATGTCTCTTTTTTCAGCAATACTCAAGTTCTGTATTACTAAACCTTGGCAGTGTTTGGGTCTCCCTAGAACCTCAATGAAGACAATTTTGTAGCCTGAGATGAAATGAAAGGGAGGAGGCAGTAGAGGATTGGAGAACAACAAATATAATTTTTATCTTCAAAAAGAGCACTCTTAAAAATTTGTTGATATGATGTGGACATCACTGACAAGGCCAGCATTTGTTGGCCATTCTTAATTGCCTTTGAACTGAATGGCTGCTGGGCCATTTCAGAGGACAGTTAAGAGTCAGTCACGTTGCTGTGGGTCTGGAGTCACATGTAGGCCAGACCGAGTAAGGATGGCAGATTCCCTTCTGTAAAGGGTCTTAGTGAACCAGGTAGACGGAATCATCCCAGATTTGCACTTAGTGTGGAAGCGAGCAGATAAAATGACGTTTTACCCGCCAGACGCAATGGCGGGTTCTCACGCTGTATCGTCCCAATCCCACCACATTATTTGCGCATTTCTGGGAAGCACGCTGGTTTAATGGTGGGCGATCTCTCATTCGCCCTCCTGCCATCGCCTAGCCGCTTCATCACACCGGGTGCAATGCTTAAAGTCCAGTCATGCATGCACATCTCCAGCCCATGACCCCTGCAGGGAAAATGTCCACAAAAGGCAAGAAGGCTGCAGCCCCCAGATTTAGCGAAGCATCACTGGAACGTCTTTTGGAATGCCGTGGAGGACGTGATATCCTCTACCCCTGCTCTGGCCGCAGTATCGGCAGCGGGGTGACCAATCAGGCTTGGGAGGCAGTGGCAGTGGTGGTCAGCAAAATAGGACAGCCACCCAGGGCTGCAAGAGGATGAATGATCTTCTCTGTTCTGCCAGGGTAAGTCACTCTTCTCATCACTCTCAACTCACACACTCACAAACCCATCACACATCCGCAGGGATCTCACACCTTAAGAGACAACATCACTGACTCTCACACACACCCTCACATCTCCATCAGGCTCATATCCTCTCGAGTTCACATCCTCATCCTGTCCATGGTCCGCTCACCACACAAACATTCCATGCAGTGCCATGTGTCCTGCTCACACCCTCTCCATCTGTTTCCATGTAGGAGAAACTGGCTCACAACAGTAGGGAGACGTCCCAGATCAGGGGTTGGGTGGCCCACATTAGGCCCCTCACTGACTTTGAGGAGTGTGCCATCGTGCTGACTGGTGAGGAAGTGGACCATGCCTGCAGTGACGGTGAGGTCAGTGGACTTCACCTCCGCTTAGTCCCTCTGCCTTCCAGACTCCTTCCTTCACCCTTAGCTCTTCCATCACCCTTAGCCCCTCCCCCCCAACTCTCTCCTCCAGCCTTACCTCTTCCTCCAGCCTTACTCCTACCCCCTTCCTGACTCCTTCCTCCACTCTTACTTCTTGCTCCTCCCTTACATACTCCCCTCTCCGCACCCTGCACCCCTTCCTCAGCCCCCTCCCCCCCACCCCGGACACCCTCCCCTCTCCGCATCCCTTCTTCCATCAGGCCTCCCTCCCCTCTCCGCATTCCTTCTACTGCACCTTCCAATCCCTTACACCTACCTCCCCAGTTGCCGCCTTCTCCCCCATTACCCCTTCCTACCCTGTTCTTCCTCCCTCTGACATCTTCAATCCCCCCTCCCAACCTCACCCCAACTTGACACCTTTATTCCCCCTTCCCAACCTCACCCCATCCTGGCACCTTCATTACCCCCCTTCCAACCTCACCCCCTTGACACCATCATTCCCCCTCTCCCAACCTCACCCCCCTGACACCTCTTCCCCTTCCAGATGATCCGAGCCCTTCCTCTCCCACCCCCTCGACCATCATCCGTTTTGAGCATTGACGGTGACTTTCCAACTTCCGTGAGCTGCTTCCTCAGGTTCCCATTGCTGTCGAGCTCCAGCATTTTCTGCTCCTCAGATGTCCGCGATGTGAGCAAAGCCCTGGCAGGTAAGTCCCGACTTCTGCCCGTACACACAGGCATGCTTTCCCGCCAATGTGGGCAGACGCTCCAGCGGGTGTGGGGGATGATTCCGGTGGGCAGGCCTAATAATGATATGCTGATGTGTTACAATGAGGTTCCCAATGTCCAATGGTGGAGAACGTGGCCCACCATCGGTGAGCTGAGCAGGCGATTGCGAACTGGTTTCATGCGCCAAATTGTCTGCTCACGCCACCGAACACGCCCGACAACAGCGGGCACGGGATATCCCGGCCAATGGATTTTTACAACAGCCAGTGACAGTTTCATGGAGTCACCATTACTAATAGTAGCTTTCAATTCCAGATTTTTTTTTTGACTGAATTTAACTTCCACCAGCTGCCATGGTGGGATTTGAACCCATGGCCTGAATTTCACACTTGGCGTGCGCACCAAGTCAGCAGGCCCAGAAGCAATCTTGCAATCCTCTCCCAGGCTGGATCGCGTTTCCAATGCAATTTCACGCTGGGTGGTGGCCAATTAAGGGCTGCCCAGTGTGAAACGCATCTTCTCAATGACCGGAATGATCGGGCAGGGGCGGGACCCTGTCGGGCGCTGGGTCCAAACCGGTTGGGGATTTAAAAGCAGCAGAAGCAGCTCCCTGAAGGCTGCCAGGGGACACCTTGTAGCTTTGGAGTTGTTTGACGAAACATTTCTTTTGAGCAGCAATGGCATCTGTGCCTGCTGGGCACGCCAGGCAAGTCCTGTGGGCACTCAGCTCCCCTGGTTCTTGGATGAGAGCTTGGGAATCCTCATGGAGGAGGTCAGTGCCAGGCGAGACATCCTCATGCCCAGGGATGGCAAGAGGAGGCCGCCGCACCTGACCAAGAAAGCATGGGCAGAAGTGGCAGCCCAGGTCAGCGGCCAAGATGTTGTGCAGCGCACATGGGCACAGTACCGCAAAAGGTTCAACAATCTGCTGTACTCAGCAAGGGTGTGTGCCAAGTTGGCATGGATCTGTGTGGAGAAGTGTTAACGGCTGGCCACCCACCCTGTGGTGCTCAGGGGTGTAAGAGTCTGATTGCCAACTGTCGATGACATCGACACCGGCCAAGGCGGTGAGCTCTGGCTGCTTGGCCTGATTGCTTTGTGGTTCGAGGGCCACGACCCGGATGTGCCCTGTGAGGTGTTCCTCACCTGAGGTTGGCTAGGCTGCAATGGCACTGCAGGTAGAGAGTGGACTAATCAATGCTCCCCTGTCATTTCAGGAGAAGAGAAGCCATAACAACATCGAGAGGTCACGGACAGGCGGAGGCTCCCCAAACCTGCTCATATTGGTGAGGAACAAGATGGATGCCTTAGAGATGGAGTGCTGGTGCCCAGCTTGGTCCATTGGCCGTGGAGAGGCAGGGGTCTCTGACAAAAGTAAGAGTGCAGTGCACAGATGTGAGAGTGTCAGAGTGTGTAAACATTGTTGTGTTGTCTCACCTGTAATGGAAGCCTCAAGCCTGGAGTCCGCTTTGATCTTTGAAAGATGATGACACCATGATGCAGATCCCCATTGTGTTATCTGCCTGCCTGGCATGCACAGTGACAGTGTGATGACTGATACTACTGACATATCATTTTTCTCCCCTAGAATCACCGTTCAGCAAATGATTGCAGGACCCTGATGAGCTGCCCTTGGTACCAGAGGACCAGTGCCCGTTCAATGCACCAGTGTCACACCCCCTCTCTGCACCTGGCACCAGCGCAAATACCAACATCTCAGTGGGCATTAGATTGTCAGCTACAGTGTCGGTGCACAGCATGAGGGCATGGCAAAGTTGGCATCAGGAGCTGGCAGAGGCAGAGAATGCCCAGGGTGCTGGCAGTCAGAGGACTGCTGGAGACCAGGACCATGCTGAATCTGAGGCAGGTGATGAACCTCTGGAGTCGTCCATCAGGCGGCAGATGCTGAATGTCCAGCAGGATGCACAGGAGGATCTAGCGGAGATTCCTGAAGGTTTGCGTGCCATGGTGTCTGTCATAGAGGAGTCCATGCGGAGCGTGAGCGCTGAGTTGACCCTCATCGCTGAGCGCACTGCCTCCTTCATTGAGAGATTGGCAACTCTCATGGAGAGATGGATGAGGCACTGAGTATCCCTGCTTGGTTCCCATCCATCAATGGCGAGCAGGCAGGATCAGCCCACCCTCACGCTGACGCACGAGCTGCTTGTCATCTCTGTGGGCTCCTCTTAGGGCACTCTGGATGACGGCAGCAGCTCCACTGCCCCTCTGTCAGTGACCGTGGCATCTGATGAGGCCACAATGACTGAGAAGTGCCCAGCCTTGGCACTGGACTCTCCCTCCCCGGAGGGGCCAGCACAGGCTCCACTGGCCAGAGGACGGCTGCCAAGGTCATCAAGGCCAACAGGACAGCACAGTCAGCAGGCTGTCTCCAATGCCGCTGCCAGCGAGAAGGGGAGAACCAAGACGCAGCACTCGCCAATGTAAGTTTAAGACACCATGAGCGTGAGAGGGACTGGTCACGGGTGATCTTCTGTTCTGCCATGTTTTGTTAATATGTTTACTGGTGTGGGCATTAACACCATTTATAGTTACGTTCATTTGATGTGAGTGCCAACATTATATAAATTTTGTTTTTGTATTAATGGCCTGAGTATGCTTCAATCATTTTGTAGTGCAGGACACAACAGTGTCTCATGCTGGATGTGAGTGGCTCTAAACTTTATTGCACAGGCACTGAGTGGACATTGGGTTCAATGGAAAGGCTCATTTAAAACATCCGGGATGGAGGTGGCACCTCTGGCACGAGACAGAAGCAGTGCCTTGGCAGCTAAAGGAGCTTTGAATCAAGGCCTCCCTGGTGCCCCTGCCTCCCTGAAGGTTGCAGAGGTCTGCCTCCATGTCCTCACTGTGTTCTGCCCCAGGCTCCTCTTCGGATCTACCGCTGGAGTCATCCTCTGTGGCCTGTGGAGCTGCATCAAGGTCCTCTTCCTCCAGTGGGTCCCTCGCTGCCAGTGCCAGATTGTGGAGAGCACAGCATGCAACCACTATCAGTGACGCCCGCTCTGGGAGGTATTGTAGGGCAACCCCTGAATGGTCCAGGCATTGGAAGCGAGTCTTCAGAAGACCAATGGTCCTCTCTATCTCCGCCCTTGTGGAGGCATGTTGAGGTAGCTGCACCTCTGCCTGTAAACCCTGGCAGCAGGATAGTGGCATCTTCTGAGGCCCCTTCTGCCTTAGACTCCCTGCTGGCCCTGTGCCCCCTGTGCCTGCACCTCTTCTCCCGCAGGTCACTCCCCTGGAAGCTGCATTGGGACACCTGGCCTCCTCTCCCTTCTGCCCCTCTCCTCCTCAGAGGAGGTGCCAACAGCCGGAGACCACAATCCCCATTACCAGAGAAACAGAGGTTGTGTGGTTCCTGGGAAGGTTCACATGGTATAAGTCCTCCAGGGGCCTTTGCAGGCAACCATGAGTCCTGAAATGAAGCTCCAAACAGAGATGAAGATGCCAAGTACCAATAAGCAACCAGAAGCAAACTATCTCCTAAATTCCTCATTACTCACAATGGCAATGCTCCAGGCCCTTTTTATTCCGCCCTTGGATGACAATTCGTTAAAAATGCCTGTTTTGCCCGTGCGACGAGTGTGAAATAGCAAGGGCAACATAAAATCGTGGACAATAGGCCTTTAATTGGCCCTTTAATTGCGCGGCTCCAACTTCTACGCGCGCCCGCCAACCTCAATATTGCTCATATGTGTGTCCCGCACAGCCGACACTATTTTGCACAATTTCACGTGCGTTCGGGTTGGGCATGCGCCCGACCTCAGGATGTAATATTCAGGCCCATGTCCCCCGAACAATAGCCTGGGTATCTGGGTTGATCATCTGGTGACATGACCACTACACCACCAGTGCACCTGCTTGCTCCATGTTACACCTTTAAAGGTTTTCTACTGTTAGAACATCCCCACTCTGCTTTCATTTCCTTTCAACAAATTTAGCATTTTTGAAGTTATATGCCTGGCTCCTGCTTTTAAGTATTACTAATCCCAAGGTCACAGTAAACTTGATCATCCTGTGTCTGCTGTCCCCGAAGGGTGCTACAGGTCACATTTCCTGTACAATTGTTCATCTTACAATCTGTCTTATATGAGATCCCCTTCCCACACCTATCTTGTTTGAATTATTTTCTATTGCCGCTGCTCACAAGTCCCTTTGCCTCGACTTGGTGAATGTGTAGCCTGTCTCTTTGAGCAGTCCTTTTCATTTTGGAAGGATGGAAGGATTCCCAGTTATTTATCAAGGTGGCATTGTTATTCTCATGCTACGCTGCAGGCCACTCATTTACCTTCTCAGTTATTTTACTTGACACCATCTGCCACCACCTGTACCCCACCCACCCCAACCTTTGCCAATGCTGGAAGCGTATCAGAGAGCAGTGCATTGTATCCCTTGTGCTTGAATTTTGAGCCAAGCCTCATGTTTGTGGAATGTGAGGCCTATAAATTACTTCTCCTTATGTCAGTTAACCCCCAGTTAGCTGCTAACATTGGCGTCCACTAAAGATGGGAATGAAGACCAGGGGTTATTAGGGGTGGGGAAGCACCACAAAAATTCTGGCTTCGGATGGCGTGTGAATTTTAAGGTGCCAGCCCTGTCTCCTGCAATATTGAGTAGCGCAGGGGGATGGTAGGACAGGAATTCTGCTCTCCCTCCAATTAATACCAATTAAGATTGTTTAAAAACACTTTGTGCCAGGCTATGAATAGGGTTTTCAACCCCTGGCTTCGCAGGGGCAGCAGAGCAGGGACAAGGCTGCCAAAGACAATTGGGAGACTACCTACCTGTCCAGAAGGAAGTCTCCAGCTGGCACTGGAAATGGTGGCATGACTGCCAGATTTTTGGCCCTGTGGTGATGAGGGGCAATATCCCTTACAGGAACGACAGAATCCCGGGCATCAGGGTGGCAAAAAAGAGGACACAAGGGCAGGAAGGCAACAGAGACCAAACCCTCAACCCAGGATCGACGGCTGAAGTTGGAGCTACCTGGAGATGACCGAGATGCAGTGCCACCCAGGAGACTGCAACTCTCTAGGCGCTTGGTCACAGAGAACAGTGCCCTCATTGGTGAAGGCCTGGCACCTTCCAGCACTGGGCACCATGCCCTCCTAGTGGCTGTCAAAGTCGCTGTGGCCTTGAACTCCTTCACTTCTGGCTCCTTCCAAGGATCAGCTGCAGACCCTTGTGGCACCTCAGAAACAGCTGAACACCATTGCATCTCGCTAGTCACTGATGCTTTCTTTGAAAGAGCAGGAGGATGTATTCATTTAATGACAGTCATGGCCTCCAAGGGATAATGGGCATTGAGTCTCGCCCCCATCACTGGGTTCCCCCAGGTGCAGGGCACCATCAATTGCACCCATGTATCCATCATGGCACCCAATCAAGTTCAATGAGATTCATCAACATGAATGGCTTCCTCAATGTTCAACTGGTCTGTGCCTGCAACAAGACTTTCCTCCATGTGTGCTCATTTCACTGGCTGCTGTCATCACTCCTTCATCCCCTGCTAGTCCAGGCTGCCTCAGATCTTCACTCCAACCCCCAAGGTGCATGGATGGACCCCAGGGGACAAGGCAAATCCCTTAAAGGGCTAGGTACTCACCCTTCTAGGGGAACCCCAGACAGAGGCACAGAGCCAGCTCCTGGGACCTTATGGGTAGGCAGGGACGACCAACTGGTCCTAGTAATGGAGGATGAGCAGCAGCTGCTGCCATCTGGAAGCACCTCTCATGGCACTTCTGATGGAGGCAACACCTCCTCTGTTCATCCGCCATTGATGCAGTCCTCGTGCAGTGCCACGGCGACAGAAGATCTTCCTGCTTCTCAGCAGGAGTCTTCTCACATGGCAGGCTGCTCAAGGCCACAGCCACAGAGGGGATGCCCACAGAATCATCCAGGGCAAGGGAGGTTGCAGATAAGCAGCCTCTCTCCGGTGCAGCAGCAAGCGAGGGGGGAGCACTGCATGTCAAAAAAATTCGACAGTATTCACCAAGAGGGACACATGGGTTATGCCTGCAAATGTTACTGGACATAACAAGTTTGTAAATAAACCCAGACCTCATACTCCCTCGTGCTGATGTTTTTAAACAATGCTGTGGCTGTGGAGCTTGTATCGAGAGATAGACTAAAGCTTTATAATTTCATGTATGGGAGGATGCTTCGAGTGTAAACATTTGGAAAGGGTAAGTGTGTTGACATGAAGGTGACTGAATCGCACATTACACTTGGACAAAGGTTTGGACGCTTGGCATGCACGCATCTCTGAGGCTGGGATTTGCTGCTTCTTCTGTAGGTGCCGCCCTTGCCCTTCTTCGTCCGAAGAGCAGCTGCCCTTGTCATCCATGTCGGATGGGAGACGCCTCTTGCCACTTGTCTGGGAAGTGGCTTGCTCCCTTCTTAGCCCGTTCTTCCTTTTGGCTCTCTTTACCAGCTGCCATTCCCCCTGCTGATTTTCCGCTGCTTCCTCCTTCATTAATTCGCTCTCCTGAGGAGTGGGTGGTTCAGGGGGCAGCGCAGTTGATTGGCTGACTGCTGCCGCAATCCTTTCCTCCACCTTGACTCTATCTGTGCCCTCCTTTGTCCCGTTGTTCCCACTGGGGGCCTTGGTGGTTGGAGGGTTGCAAGTGTCCTTGGTAGTAGAGACATGAAGCATTTCATCTGCTTCCCCCTCATTGGCTTTGGCTGCCTGTGCATAAGTGAGGCAGCGTTTGGGGCAGGTTCTGTAGAAGTGACCTGCCTCGCCACACAGATTGCAGCACTTAGTCTGTTTGCAGTCCTTTGTCTGGTGCCCTTCCTGTTTGCAATTCTTGCAGAGGGAGGCGCTGCAGTTGGTCGCCACATGACCAGATTTGCCGCATGAGCAACAGGGGCTGCCCAGCGTAGACCAGGTAGACACAGCTTCCCCCGATAGCGAAGCTGGAAGGAGGGTGGAGGATTGCTCCCTTACCATCGGCCTTTAACGTGACCTTGATCTGGCGTTTGCTTGTCCAAATCCCGAAGGCGTCTCTAACCTCGGTGCAGCTCCCAGCCTTGTCGACGTACCTGGCGAGGAAGGTGAGCACGTCGGCGGCAGGGATGTGGGGGTTGTAGAGATGCACCGTCACCACACAGTCCCGTTGCAACGACAGAGCAAAGAGTGACTCCACCGTCAGGATCTTCATCTCCGGCTGGTCTCTCTTTTCCTCGAACACCTTCAGGAACTTGACGCAAGCTGCCACGCTCCTGAAGGTCACGTCGAAATATCCAGCGCTGGGGAAGTCTTGCAGGGAGTAGATCTCCGCAGCTTCAAATCCACACACCTTGAACAGGATCCGCTTGATGAAGAAGGTATGATCCATGGGTGCTCGTCCTTCAATGTCCTTCACCGCCACCCGAACGGTATTACGTACCCCATAGTTTGGGGCTCGACTGGTTATAGCCATCGCTTCACGACTACACTTGATCTTAGCCAAAAGGAAAGGCCTCTAATCAATATAAGTTTTAAATGGAGGCTCTGCTCCCAGCGGCAACAGAACTCCGAACGGCTAAGATGAGACTCAGGGCTCAGCTGAACCTTTTAAACCCGCCCTAACAAGTTGCCTCATATAAAAACGGGAACCCCACAGGGTGTCAAACAGACTCTGCAAGTGTATTATGGCTGACACCGCGTATTATTCCAGTCAATTGGGTCATCAACGAGCTTAAATACCTACTTTAATAAAATTTGAATAACATGGGCGGCTCCCGATTTTTAACCCCGTCCGCCTGCCATTTTATTCAAAGTTGGCATAATGACGCTGGGAACACGACCTGACGTCATCATACCCGATAATACGCCAGTGTGGGCGGAGAACACTACCAACTTCAGAACGTATTATTCAGCCCTTTGTGTTCTTTGTATGAGTACATCTAATTTCCTCTGAACATCAACATTTATGTGTTTCATGTCTTTTAAAAATATTCTATTTTCCTATTCTTATGACCAAAGTGAATAACTTCACACTTCCCCACATTATACTCCGTCCACCATCCTGTGCTCACTCACTTAAACCGTCTATATGTCTTTGCAGCCTCTCTGTGTACTCTTCACAGCTCACATTCCCACCTAGATTTGTATCATCAGCAAACATAGATACATTCCTCTCTGTCTCTTCATCTAAGTATTAATATAGATTGTAAATAGCTGAGGCCCCAGCAAGATCCTGGCACTCCACTAGTCACAGCCTGCCAACTTGAACATGTCTGATTTATCCCTACCCTTTGCTTCCTGTTCCTTAACCAATCCTCTTTCCACGCTAATATTTCACCCCCAACTCCATGAGCACCTATCTTGTGTACTAACCTTTTGCGTAGCACCTTATTGAATGCCTTTTGGAAATTCAAGTGTACTACATCTACTGGTTCCCCTTCACCTAGCCTAGTTACAACCTCAAAAACTCTAACAAATTTGTCAAACAAGATTTCCCTTTCATTAAGTCATCTTGACTTGTTCTAATCATAAAATGCTCTTCTAACGGCATTGTTAAGACTTCCTTAATGATAAATTCCAGCACTTTCCCAGTGACTGATGTCAGGCTAACTAGTCTGTAATTTCATTTAGCAAGGTGGTAGTACCAACGCAATGGAGGATATGCTCAGTTTGAAGATGGGATTTCATCTTCACAAGGACACTTTCCTATACTGTCAAGGACAGATACAGAAAGCTGTCCCACAGACTAGCCCAGCACATACATGCAAATGACAAGGTTGAAGCACTTGCAACCATCTTCAGGCACAAATGCCAAGTGGATGATCCATCTCGGCCTCCTCCTGGATATGTAAAGGCTATTGGCCCTGGAAACTTCCTGGCAGGAGTACTTGTGTTCCAGAACTAGCCTTAGCCTTAGCCAAGAAGACGGTTTTCAGTAGAGAAAAGAAGCCTGGTGTTATCTTTGCATTCCAGGATGATTCTGGAATAGTGAGTAGTTTTGGCAGATGAGAGAAGGACCAGATAGTGCTTTATAGAGCTTCCAGCCAGATCTGGTGGTGAATGGCTAAACAAATTGTTTGTTGTATCCTAACAAGTCTGCGCCCCTTGGACTTAAGAACAGAGGGCCACAAAGGCTAATCAATTGTTAGTTGTAAGTGAATTGGGGTAATAGCCTTTTATGGGAGTAGAAAAGGAAGGGGGTAGTGCTAGGGCATAGAAGAAGGACATGGGTGGAAAGCGAAACAAGGAATGATCAAAGATGTCCTCATCTATAATTAATACAATGGGACTATCAAGGCCATGTTAAATGGCAAGGTCAAGGGAGTGGCCATGAATATGATTTGGGGAGTTTACATGGAAGGAGAGATTTAGGGAGGATAAGAGGGCAGTAAACTCAGAAGAGACAAAATGTGATATATTGAGATGGAGGTTGAAATCACTGGGGATGAGAATTTGTTCAGTGCAGAGGCTGAGGAAGGAAAGCAGTGAAGATATTGAAACTTATCCTACTTGGGAAGGCAGTAAAGAACAATGATTTTGAATAAGAGGTGAGGGAGGTAGAACAAGGTGAGATACTCAAAGGAGAAGAAAGTTCCAGAGGAGTAGGGGGTCAGGACAAGGCGTGATCTGGTAATAAGCACCACATTGGGTCTTGACACAGCAAGTGTGGAGGATATAGTTTATTAAGGAGAAAGGTATCATCACCCCTCCTCCTTGTTTCCGTTCAAGCCATGATTTTGATGCAATCATTCATAATAAATTCATGGATGGCAAAGGGCCTTGTCCACAAGGAACGGACCTTTGGGTGGAGAACCAAACTGCCACAGCCATGCAGTGGTACGGGAACTGATTGCACCATTTTATATTGGGAATTCCCAGTGTGGGGCTGACGTGATGTCATCAGGCTGTTTAAGTAGCCAATCACTTTAAAGGATTTTCACAGACACCCAAACAGGAAACTAATAGTACTAAAATAGCATCACTTTTTTAAAAAAAATTTATTTTGAGAAAATTAAAGAATGGGGCATACACATGGGGTGCAGTTGGAAGCTACAATATGAAAAAAATTATTTTATCTTGTTAAAAATATTTAGCTTTAAAATCCACTAATTAATCATTTAACAGCACTCCACAGTTATAAAATTATGTTGTTTATCAAATATTATTAATCACATTGCCATTAAAAGCTTAGTTACACCTGATTGAACAAAGTGTCACTTTTTGAGGGGCTTCTAACGGTGATGTGCGAGTGGGAATATTGAAATTCAGGGGGAGCGAGGTCCACACGCAGCCTGTGTTGGAACCCTGATAGCTGGACAACTTCAGGAGTTCCACACAAATCTGTGCATGCCCGACATCCTGCACTTGTGGTCAGTCTCCAACTGCACCCCCCACTTCCCCACCCAACAAAATCCAACCCTTTGACTTTAGCAACCTGGGTCAATTAACACACACGACTTGGTGTATGTAATTCAGTCTCAGGATCAGCAGAGGGCAGTGTCCAGCAGTGCACTCAAACTCATTAGATTCCACAGGGCAGGGTTTTCTGCTTGTCGTGGTGGTGCGCCCAGGAGCGGCCGTGAAATGGCCCGCCACCCGCGATTGGGCCCCGACCGTGATTTCACGTTGGCTGGCTCAGTGCTGCCGGAGTGGGGGCGGGAGGAGGGCGAGCGCGGAAGTCTGCTCAAGTGCAGGGGAGCACGCGCTGACAGCTCCCTGAGGGCACAGAGCTGCCTCAGAGAGCTGAAGATTTGTACAGAGGAAAATAAAGATTTAATAAATGACTCAGTCACATGGAGAGGGACATGTTTAAAATGAAGCGGAGAAATTTTTTTTGCATTTTTTACTTACCATTGGAAACGTCTGTGGATGAGGTTTCGTGAAAAATGTAAAGGCCGCTTGGGCTATTCACCCGCCTGCCAACTGTAAGGTTGGACGGACAGTGAAAAATACAAATTAACTAATTGCTTAAGGGTCTTAGTAGGCCTCTTAATTGCCAGCAGATGTGCTGCCCACTCCTGCAGGCACCCGCTGACTGAAAGATCGCGAGAGTGCGCAATGACGTCGGGATTCTCGCCTGACATCATAACGCGTGATTTTACATCCAATTGGATCAGGCATGCGCAGGCCTGATTGGTGTAAAATCCTGCCCAGAGAATTAACTAGAACGTACAGCATAGAAACAGACCCAATTGGTTGATGCTATAATGTTTATACTCCACATGCGTTGCTTCCTACTCTAATTACCTCCTCTCGCCCTGGCCCCATATCCCCCGACTGCTTTCTCCCTCCTGCCTGCATCAAGTTTCTCCTTAAATAAAGCAGTTATCTGCTTCAGCCACATGATGTGGCACATTTTTCACTATTTTGTGTAAAGAAATTCCTTCTAATTCCTTTCTTTGATCTTTAATGGTTTTCTGAAATTTAAGCCCCACTTGGTCTGGACTCACCCACACATTAAAACAGATTCACCATATCCACCCTATTAAATCCTTTCATAATTTTGAAAGTCCAGAGAAAACAGCTCCACCAGCCTGCTCAATCTTTCATGATAGTTTGAACCTCTCATTTCTGCTAACATCCTTTATGTAAATAGTTTCTGCACTTTCTCCGGTTCTTCAATATCCTTTTTGTAACATGGAGACCACAAGTACACACAGTACTCTCAGTGTGGTCAAAGCAAGGATTTATATAAATGTTCCTACTTTTATATTCTATTTCTCCATAAATGAACCCCAGTATTTTGTTTACGCTCTCCATGACCTTATTAATTTCTATTGCCACTTTAACAATTTATGTATCCACATTCCAAGGTCTCTTTGCTTCTCCACTCCATTTAGCTTCTTACCTTCCAAGGAATAAGTGGCCTTCTATTCTTCCTTCCAAAATAAACCACCTCATGCTACGCTATAATGAATTTAATTTTCTATTTGTTCTCCCACTCTGCTATGCTCTTTATCCTTTCCTGTATTTCAGACTAGTGCCCCATATTATTAGCTGTAATCAATCCCCTCAAACCCACGCTCACCAATTTGGTATCATCTGCAATTTTCAATGTCATATCTCCAATTCCTGAGTCAAAACCATTTGTTCTTATGATAAACAGGGCACTTGCATTGAGCCCTGTGGGGATTCACTTTCCACTTTCTTCCAATCCCAGAAAAATCCTTTATCTCCTATCCTCTGTTTTCTGCTTTGTAGCCATCTTTCAATCCATCCTGCTAATTGACATTAACTGATCCCACATGCACTGATCTCTGTTAAGTATCTCTTATACACTCTTTATCGAAGGTGTTCAGAAAGTCCATTTATATCGCATCTACTTTGTTGACTCTTTCTACTATTTCTACAAAGAATTCAATAGGGTTAGTTAAACCTGACCTTTCTTTTACAAATCCATGCTGGCTAATGTTTTTTATCATATTCTCCATCTCTAGATGTTTTGTTATCTGATCTTTTAGCAGAGATTCTAGTATCTTCCCTACCACTAAAATTCAACTATCTGGTCTATAGTTATAGTTAAGGTTAGTTCAAGGCTGTGAGGTTTTATTTCCATTATGGGTAGTCAGATGTCAGCAGTTAATGGGTTAGGAAGTTAGTAGCTGTTTTGGATTCAAATACAGGATGGAAAACAATGCTGATCCCTTTTATTCACGGATTTTCGATCTCCACGGGTTGAGAGTAGGGCTCTAATCTTGACCATCTTCAAACAGGCCATGAATTTTATTCCATTAAGAAAGTTGCCTGCCAACGGAGATGTTCTTCCCGATACCATGATTTCCCTTTAAGTTTTCTGCCTCATTGGTGATTCAGGTTCGCACCATACAGAGAACTTCAATTTCCAGAGTGTGTGTGTTGTTACTTCTGTACATCAAATTCCTTCATTCCTAAATGTAATGGTTAACTCCTGGTAAATACTCAAAGATAATTCTCACTTGGTGCCTGGTAGCTTGCAGTAGTGCCACAACTTGGGGCAGGCATTCAAACTCCTATCATGACCGTTGCCACTTAAGAGAACTCTACAAGGACTGAGCCTGTTCCAAATCCAGGCCTCTGAGGATTTCATTAGGTTCTGATCAACATGTTTATATTGTGGGACTGTGGCTGCTGGTGCACCAAATTTACTCTGTTTATATTGTGGTAATGATTCAGGGCCTCAAATAAAACAACTGCATGAGCAATCCTGCACATAAATCAAAGGTTGTGTTTCTTTGCTGACTGTAAGTTTTGGTGCACAGACCTTCCCCAATATCTAGAAAAGATTGTAAATGTTTTCCTATATGGGTGATTCAGAGATCATTGTTCATGCTAATCGTGTTCGAAGCTGAGCTCAGCATTTTAACCCTTCTGTCGGCTTGTTAGAGTTTCATGAGAAAACCAATTGAATTCCAAGTTGTCATATTAACCAATCAGATCAATTATGAATTAGAATTGAAGCCTATCACAGCCAATGAAAACAGCTGGAGGATGACTGTAGAATTCGCTTTAAAGAAGAATTTGCAGGATTATTGGAAAAGAGTCAGATTAATTGGATAATGCAGCGATGAGCCTCAGATATGATGGCTCCTTCTGTGCTATATGACCAATCAGATAGGTCGTGGATTTGGGTGGAGTCTTTCAGAAGTAACTAATAAGATGTTACTTTCCTCCACTGTTGTTGGTTCCACACAAATCTGAGGCGGGGGATTTTTAAACTAACAGTTGTATATTAATTTGTTTCCTAAGAAATTATTTATAACGAAATGCAGTTTTCTTGTGTTTGTGTGTAGAGTGCCTTAATAACAATTTCTAGTGCCATCCATTAAAGACTAGCTATTGACTTATGTGGAGGTTTATTTCCTGCAAAGATACCTGTAGCTGCATTTGAGCAATGTTGAGTTTAGCTTGGTTTAGCTTGAATATATTAACTGGTTTTATATGACCATTTCACTTGTGCAAATACAAGTGTTTGAAAATAAAATAGGGACAGAGCGGGGATGAGTTTATTTATTCTTTCATGGGATGTAGGCATCACTGGCAAGGCCACCATCTGTTGTCCATCCCTAGTTGCCTTGGAACTGAGTGTCTTGCCTCACCATTTCAGAGGGAAGTTAAGCAACAGCAGCACTGTACATTACTTTTTAAAAATTCATTCATGGGAGGTGGGATTCGCTGTCTGGGCCAGCATTTATTGCCCATGCCTTGTTGCCCTTGAGAAGGTGGTGGTGAGCTGCCTTCTTGAACCACTGCAGTCCATGTGGTGTGGGTACACCCACAGTGCTGTTAGGAAGGGAGTTCAATTATTTTGACCCAGTGACAGTGAAGGAACGGCGATATATTTCCAAGTCAGGATGGTGAGTGACTTGGAGGGGAACTTTGAGGTGGTGATGTTCCCATCTATCTGCTGCCCTTGTCCTTCTAGATGGCAGTGGTCATGGATTTGGAAGGTGCTGTCAAAGGAGCCTTGGTGAATTCCTGCAGTGCATCTTGTAGATGATACACAATGCTGCTACTGTGCGCTGGTGCTGGAAGGAGTGAATGTTTATGGATGTGGTGCCAATCAAGCGGGCTGCTTTGTCCCGGATGGTGTCAAGCTTCTTTAGTGTTGTGGGAGCTGAACTCATCCAGGCAAGTGGGGAGTATTCCATCACACTCCTGACTTGTGCCTTGTAGATGGTAGACAAGCTTTGGAGAGTCAGGAGGTGGGTTACTCGTCACACTATTCCTAGCCTCTGACCTGCTCTTGTAGCCACAGTGTTTATATGGCTAATCCAGTTCAGTTTCTGCTCAATAGTAACCCCCAGGATGTTGATAGTGGGGGGTTCAGTGCTGGTAATGCCATTGAATGTCAAGGGCAATGGTTGGATTCTCTCTTGTTGGAGATGGTCATTGCCTGACACTTGTGCGAATGTTACTTTCCACTTGTCAGCCCAAGCCTGGATATTGTCCAGATCTTGCTGCATTTGGAAAATTTTGTTGCAGTATACAACTGTGATACTGACCATTGCTTTTTTCATATTTGTGTGTGCGTGTGTGCGTATGTGTACGTGTGTGCATGCGTGCATGTGTGTTGGCGCTTGCACAGCATCCACTAATGCCCTTTAATTTTGTTGCCCCAACAGCAACTTCTGAAAAATTTGTCCTGCTCCCACAAAAGCATACCCTCCACAATTCAACCCAGTCTTACTTTCCCTCATGTAACACATCCATGTTATCAATGGGGAACCATTATGGCCAATGCAACATCCAATCATCTCTCACTGTACTTATTTTCTGACTAGATTGTCATGAAAAGCCAATTACAGCCACGAATTACTTTCGGGCATATTGAACTTTTTAAGGAAGACCTGTGTGTTTCTAAAGAAATACAAGCAAAGGAAATAAGCAAACGATGGCTGATTATGTAAAGTGACCAATTTCTGGAAAATTCTTATGTGGATTATACTGACAGATGTGTCCTGAGAGAAAAGTTAAAAGCAAAATATTGCGGATGCTGGAAATCTGAAACGTAAACAGAAAATGCTGGAAAAACTCAGCAGGTCTGACAGCATCTGTGGAAAGAGAAACAGAGTTAACGTTTTGAGTCTGAATGACCCTTGTTCAGAGCTGAAGAGAAGTAGAAATGTGATGAAATGTATACAATTTAAGGGGATGAACAGGTGAAGCTGGATAGATGGCCAGCAATAGGTGGGAGTGAAAGAGAGATTGACAAAAATGTCATGGAAAAAAAGACAAAGGGATTGTAAATGTAGTGATAAGGACGAAAGAAGGTGCTGATAGTGACATGAAGGTAAGAAAACAGGATGTGATAATAGCAGAACAAGGGTCAGCACTCTGTGAAAGAACAACATGGAACAAGTAACAGATGGTCCTTTTGGGGGTGGGATGGCGGAGGGGGCAGTGGCTGGGGAAAAAGGATGGAAAAAGGGATGAAAAGGGGGATAAAAAGGGATAAAACAATGAATAAATGAATAAAAATGAAAATAAGTGGATAAAAAAAATTTAAGAATGCGGGATTAACAAAGGGGTGAAGATAGAGGAGAGAGTCCATGGTCTGAAGTTTTTGAACTCAATGTTAAGTCCGGAAGGCTGTAAAGTACCTAATCTGAAAATGAGATGCTGTTCCTCCAGTTTGCTTCACTGGAACATTGCAGCAAGCCAAGGACGGACGTGTGGGCATGAGACCAGGATGGTGTGTTGAAATGGCAAGCGACAGGGAGGTCTGGGTCATGCTTGCGGACAGACCGAAGGTGTTCCGCAAAACGGTCACCCAGTCAGCGTTTGGTCTCTTCAGTGTAGAGGAGACTGCATTGGGAGCAGCAAATGCAGTAGACTAAATTGAGGGAAATGATAGTGAATTGCTGCTTCACTTGAAAGGAGTATTTGGGCCCTTGGACGATGAGGAGGGAGAAGGTAAAGGGGCAGATGTTAAACCTTCTGCAATTGCATGGGAAGGTGACGTGGGGAGAGGACGATGCATTGGGGGTGATGGAGGAATGGACCAGGGCGTTCCGGAGGGAATAGTCCCTACAGAATGCTGACAGGCAGGGTTGGGAGGTTGAAGGGAAGATGTTTTGGTGGTGGCATCATGCTGGAACTGGCAGAAATGGTGGAGGATGATCTTTTGAATGTGGAGGCTGGTGAGGTGAAAAGTGAGGACAAGGGGTCCCTATCATGGTTCTGAGAGGGAGAGGAAGGAGTGAGGGCAGATGCGCGGGAGATAGGCCGGACACGGTTGAGGGCCCTGTCAACCACCATGGGTGGGAAACCTCGGTTAAGGAAGAAGGAAGACATGTCAGACGTGTCATTTTTAAAAGCGGCATCATCAGAACAGATGCGACGGAGGCGAAGGAACTGACAGAATGGGATGGAGGCCTTACAGGAAGCAGGGTGTGAGGAGCTGTAGTTGAGGTCCTGAGAGAGCATGGAATGCTGCACCTGAAAAGATGTCATGGTCTTCTTCAAGAAGAGACACTTGAAAGGGAGATAGGAAAATGCAAAAAGCTGAATGTTCATCTCTTGTGGTTGCAGAGACAAAAGTCAACCAAAAGTGCATCTCCTGTTGATTTGTATCTCAGAATGTGTAAATAGTTCTGAGATGGATGCTTCCATTCCAGTATACAAAAGAAAAAATCAGTTAAAAGCTGGTGTGCTGGTGTGTGACTATGTGACAGCAAGCAGAAGAACAAGCTAGTCACCTCCCTGCAGCTTGCAGGTGAAATCTCTCTCTCACTTTCTCTGTTGCTGGAGGCAAAGCTCATCAGCAGCCATAATCTAAAGGAAATAGGACAGCCTTTCAGCCACCCTGCAGAACCAAGTATCTCCAAACTAACCGTGAAACTGCCAGAGTCAACTCTACCGGAATCACCCAAATTAACGGCTGCAACATTCTGCCATCTACACCTCACAGACAAACCAAAGACTGATTCCTATATACTCTTTAGCTTTCATTTGGACTCTTAACTTCTCGTTTCTGATCTGCATGTATGTGTGTTGTGTTTTTATTATCTTTTTCTCAGGTTTTAGTAACTAATAAACTTACTCTATCTTTGACTCACGAAAGCCTGGTTAAATTGGCTCCTTCTAAAAAATAAATACATTGAAACTGGGAAAAGGTATCCATGGGGGAAAGGATCCCTTTTAAATTAACCTTGTTGCAACCAAGTGAGGGGGTTGAATAAAGAAGGGGAGCCAGTTCATTCCTCTTCACCCGGGAGCATAACAAAATTGGGATCCCATTCAGGAAGTTAACAAATTGGGTGACCTCACCCAGGAAACTGGTCATAACAAAATATTCATCTTGCCTTACCCTAATCTAGTCTGCACATGATTCCAATCCACACTACAATATGTGGTTGACTGTCGGTGCGCTCTGGTTAAATAAGGATGGGCAGTAAAATATTGATGTGCCAGTGTTGCCCACATTTTTTTAAAAATCAGCATTTAACAGTTTGCCAGAACAATGTTAATTGTGGAATTAGATTGATATGTTTGGATTTTGCTTAATTATCATTGGGAGGGACTTCAGGCTTGTCCTTGATTAGTCATCTTGTTCGATGATTTGCGCAATGGTGCAAATTGTACACGGTCTTTTGAATGTAGGCTTAATGGGCTGAATGCTTTTATTTCTTATTTTATGAAGGAAACCAGCTGACATTCTGACCATCATTTACAGAGGACAGGCCAAGGTAAAATGCTTGGGAACCTGCACAAAGATCCTCTATTGGGCTCCAGTCTTTAGTAGTGAAGCCACTGAACACCAATAAATAGCCAGCTGGCATTCTAATTAATAATGGCTAATTATTAACACAAGTAAAGGTCAGACCTGTTGGCGAAGTGTAAAAGTCACCTATTAATAGCAGCCTGCATCTGATTACTTACTTTACAATTTCTCTGAATTGAACTGTGTCCATCTGATAAATCATTCTTTTGTTTGATCAAACAAATGTGCTATGTGCTGATAGCAGGTGCTGGGAAAACTGTGATGGCAATTAATGAGCTTCAACCAGCCCCTAACGTAAGGAGAAGAGTTTAAAGTGAGCATTCACATACTGATGGCAATGATCCATTTTATCAAGGGATTTATACTGGTTATTTGTGAATTAAGACAGGCTTTTTGCTTTTTCTCTCCTCCTCTCCCGGAAATGTTTTCTTGTTGCAGGATTATGGTCTACAGATGTCCCATATTCTTCATAAATTAATAATGAGTGTTAACAAGCTCTAGGAATGTTATAGCCAACCCATCCTCTCGACACCAGCCATCTGATCATTAGATGTCAATCAGAAAAGGAAACCCTCACTGATTTTCCCCTCCCTAACCCAAAGACATGAACATCCAATATGATGTCCTTACAACTGCAGAGAGACCATTCTGAAATGATTTTCAGTTTCCCTCATTGTCATCCCCAATTTTGCACTGAATAATTTAAAAATTCTTAAACCCTATCAATAGAATGATATATGTGTTTGTTAACTTTTTGGACGAAGATTGTTGAAAACTATTGGAAGTACTTTATCTCTCTATTCTTTCACAGCTGTAGAACTGGCAGGGGTTTATCAGTGCCCTTGACCCTCTGTTAAAGAGTTTACCAAGGCATTGTGTATATAATATTCTGGTATTCTATTCTGTCAGAAAGTTTTTTCATCTGTTAGTTTTTGAAATGAACACTGAGTTAGTAAACAGCGTGTTTGTCCATTTTTGCCATATGCTTTGATCCCAGGGTTTTGAAGTTAGTGAAACCATTGAGTTTGGAACAATATCCAGAGAGAAAAGCATCTCTCAAATCCTGCCATTTCTGAGGGGCCAACCTGGTGCTCATTGAAATGTGATTATTGGTCATTTGCATACCATTGATCTAAGTGGCCTAGTAGTTATGTCACTAGACTAGTAATTCAAAGGCCCAGGTTAATTCTCTGGGGACAAGGGTTCAAATCCCACCATGGCAACTGGTGGCATTTGAATTCAATTAATAAATCTGGAATTATAAAGCTAGTCTCAGCAATGATGACCATGAAACGATCATCGAATGTCATAAAAACCCATCTAGTTCATTAATGTCCTTTAGAGAAGGAAATCTGTTGTCCTTACCTGGTCTGGCCTACATGTGACTCCTGACCCACAGCAATGTGATTGACTCTTAATGGCCTTCTGAAATGGCCCAACAAGCCACTCAGTTCAAGGGCAATTAGGGATGGGTAATAAATGCTGGCCTTGCCAGTGGCACCACATCTCATAAAAGGATAAATTTTGAAAAAGTATATAAAGGTCAATGTTGCCCTGATGGCTCAATTAATAAATGCGCTATCCAGAGTGTAACTGAGGTATACAGAATAGAAAGGTCGAGGTGTGACTTGTGCTCCAGAACTTGCTGCTGCACCACTAGCCAAGCTGTTCCGGTACAACTATAAAACTGGCATCGACTCAGCAATGTGGAAAATTGCCCAGGTATGCCCTGTACTCAAAGAGCAGGATAAATCCAACCCAGCCAATTACCACCCCATCAGTCTACTCTCCATCATCAGTAAAGTGATGGAGGGAGTCATCTACAGTGCTATCAAGCTGCACTTGCTTAGCAATAACCTGCTCACTGACACTCAGTTCGGGTTCTGCCAGGGTCACTCAGCTTCTGACCTCTTTATAGCCTTGGTTCAAATATGGACAAAAGAGCTGAACTCCAGAAGTGAGGTGAGAGTGACTGCCCTCGATATCAAGGCAGCATTTGACCCAGTGTTGCATCAGGGAGCCCTAGCAAATCTGGAGTCAATGGGAATCAGGGGAAATGCTCTGCTGGTTGGAATCATACCTAGCACAAAGGAAGATGGTTGTGGTTGTTGGAGGTCAATCATCTCAGCTCCAGGACATCACTGCAGGAGTTCCTCAGGGTAATGTCCTCGGCCCAACCATGTTCAGTTGCTTCATCAATGGCCTTCCTTCCATCATAAGAAGTGGAATATTTGCTGATGATTGCACAATGTTCAGGATCATTAGCAACTCCTCAGATACTGAAGCAGTCCATGTCCAAATGCAGCAAGACCTGGACAATATCCAGGCTTAGGCTGACAAGTGGCAAGTAACATTCGCATCACACAAGTGCCAGGCAATGATCATTTCCAACAAGAGAGAATTTGGCAATTGTCCCTTGACATTCAATAGCATTACCATCGCTGAATCTCCCACTATCAACATCCTGGAGGTTACCATTGACCAGAAACTGAACTGGACTAACCATATAAATACTGTGGCTACAAGAGCAGGTCAGAGGCTAAGAATCCCACGGTGAGTAACTTAGCTCCTGCCTCCCCAAAGCCTGTCCACCATCTACAAGGCACAAGTCAGTAGTGTGATTGAATACCCCCCACATGCCTGGATGAGCGCAGCTCCCACAACAAGAAGCTTGACACCATCCAGGACAAAGCAGCCCGCTTGATTGGCACCCCTTCCACAAACATTCACTTCCTCCACCATCTACGCACAGTGGCAACAGTGTGTACCATCTACAAGATGCACTGTAAGAATTCACCGAGACTCCTTAGACAGCACCTTTTAAACACACGACCACTACCAACTAGAAGGACAAGATGGCAGCAGACACATGGGAACAGCACCACCTGGAAGTTCCCCTCCAAGCCACTCACCATCCTGACTTGGAAATGTCTCCCCGTTTCTTCACTGTTGCTGGGTCAAAAGGCTGGAACTCCCTCCCTAACAGCACCATGGGTGTACCTACACCACATGGACTGCAGCAGTTCAAGAAGGCAGCTCACCAACACCTTCTCAAGGGCAATTAGGGATGGGCAATAAATGCTGACCCAGTCAGCGAAGACCACATCCCATGGATGAATAAAAAATAGGTCAGCACAATTGGCCAACTAAATGGACACCATTATAATCATGGGGAAGCTGTAGGAGAGCTATGGTCATTTAAGATCCTTACTGCACGATGAAGCCCACATGGCAACGGATCCGGCCCAGAGTCATGGTTTTCATAGTATTGAGATCCCAGCAGGTGTGGAGCTGCGGTTCATTCTCAGTCATTTGCTATTGGCTGCAGTCACAGGTAGGGATGAAGGGAGAGAGCGAGGTGGATGCTAAGAGGCACACGCCTGATGAATGGCAGCCAACTTGCAACTCCAAACCTCCATCCTCCCATGTGAATGGTCATGCCCGACAAGGCCTTATGTGGTTAGTCTTTCTCTAATGCCACAGCAAAGTCTCTCTATAGAGTCTCGAGAGTAATGGAGGGAAGCGGAATAGTGTGAAAGGGAGGCTTCTCGCACATGGCTCTCATCACCTTTGTCAAAGAGTAATGTGCCCATGCGCAGGCATGTGTGGACAGGAGGAACACCCATCCTTGGTCCTCCAGGATGTCCTTCACCTAGAAGGGGTGGAGTGTGATTGACCATTCAAGCAACTAGCAGCAAAGTGGAACCCAGGTGGCTTATAAACAGTGCGAGTGAACATAGATTTACAAGTGTCAAAACTACATACAATGATTGTACAGCCGAGCCACCAGTGTTCATTCAAAACATTTTGAATTTTCTTACTCTAACACGACACCTGAGTTCAGCCCCGATATCCACAGCTGAGGCAAAGACAGCCTGCTGACTGTTGTGCCCTGTTGTCTCAGGTGACTTTGGTGGGGTCCTCTGGAGGCCGGAGGCCTTGAGGGCCCAGCCTACCAAGGGTCTCCTACTCTAGGGCACTGCTTGAGGCAGTGGGGTCACTGGCAGTGGGGAGGTGGAGCGGCAGGGCAACCTTGTCCTGGATGGATTACCCGGAGCACCTGGCTGACGCTCCTCCTCCCTTTGGGTGCCCGAGGACCCCTCCCTGAACTCCTTGAAAGGAAGGGGCACCTGGAAGAAGGTCGAAGTGCCCTGTTCCCCTCTCAACTAGCCACTGCTAGATCTTACCCATGGCTAGAGCGATGGAGCCCAGGTCCAATCACAAATCTGGCAGAAACTGTGAGTTCTGCTGGATGTGGGTTTCCAAGGCGGATTCCTATGGAGACTTCTATGTACTCACAAGCTGGAGTCAGCACATTAGACAGAACGTGGAAGGACTCCTCCATCTCTCTTCCTAGCCTGTTGACAACCTCTAATAGCTCTGCCTGATGTTCCCCTCCTTCTCTTTGCATCTCCAGCATGTGTCCTAGGGCTGATTGTGGAGGATCATCATCTGACTCAGGTTTAGCAGGGGCCTGGTCTCCAGCAGCCCTCTGAGCGCCAGAGACCTCAGCTGTCACTGCCTTCGTCTACTGTGGACAGGTGTCCGTGAAGTGACCGGAAGAGTGACCCTGAGCCTTCTTCCTCCTCTGAGGTGGCCTGGAGGCTGGGGCTTTCTTCTGTGGAGGACGTTGGCCTCCCACTCTTCCCGCTGGTTCCTGGAATGGAGAAAAGTCAGAATGAGAGACTGCCTAGGCTGGCTCGCTAGGGTAAGTCTGCTGTCATTTGTCACTCACTGTCATTGTCCGAATGTTGTCTCTGTAAAATGGATGCTCACTGAATTGTTGGGGGAGGCCAACCTTGTCCTCAGCGCAGGCATGGATCTGCATCCTCTCTTGCCAGCTCTGCAGCCTGATGCTCAAATAGGGTGAGGTTCCTCAGCTCTGGGGTTCCACCTCCCACCATTTCTCTCTCTCCCTCCTGTTAAGGGCTATCTTGTCCTGCATAAAAACAGAGAGATTGAGTATGAGAAGTGTGGATGAAAGCAGGTCAAAGGCTGGGAATTCTGCGACGTAACTCACCTCCTGACTCCCCAAAACCTGTCCACCATCTACAAGGCACAAGACAGGAGTGTGATGGAATACTCCCCACTTGCCTGGATGAGTGCAGGTCCCACAACACTCAAGAAGCTCGACACTGTCCAGGACAAAACAGCCCACTTGATTGGCATCACATTCACCACCTTCAACATTTACTCCTTCCACCACTGACACAGAGTGGCAGCAGTGTGTACCATCTATAAAATGAACAACAGCAACCCACCAAGGCTCCTTTGACAGCACCTTCCAAACCCATGACCACCTAGAAGGACAGGCGCAGCAGGCGCATGGGAACACCACCACCTGCAAGTTCCCCTCCAAGCTACACACTATCCTGACATGAAACCGCATCGGTGTTCCTTCACTGTCGCTGGGTCACAATGCTGGGATTCCCTTCCTAACAGCACTGCATGTGTACCCACACCACATAGACTACAGCGATTCAAGAAGGTGGCTCACTGCCACCTTCACAAGGACAATTAGGGATGGGCAACAAATGCTTGCCTAGCCAGCGATGCCCACATCCCATAAAAGAATACCAAAAAAAAATCAGTGCTTATGACCCATCACAGTATATGACATCCTGTGGACCCTAACCCTTAGACTTATGAGGGTGTGAATTTGCAGAGTGCAGAAGTTTGACATACCCTAGTGGAGCAGACAAGATCATTCATCCATTTCCTGCACTGCAAGGCAGTCCTCCTTTTGACCCTTTCGGTGCTGACCACCTTGTTGACCTCTTCCCAGGCCGCTGTGGTCAGACGGGAGGGCCTCCTACTCCCATGACTCAGAAAGACAACCTCCAGCCTTCTCCTCGATATTCTTTCCCGGCATCCAAAGTGGGGGCAGATGGGAAAGTGGAACCGAGACCACAACCAGATCAGCCATGACCTTATTGAAGGGCCAAATGGCCTACTCCTGCTCCTATGCTTCTTTGTTTCTATGAAGGCCCTTGCCTGCAGTGAATGAATAGCTGTCCGGGTGCCGTCTAAATACGGCACCTGGACATTAGAGCATGTGAGGTGACAGCGGGGCGGGCCTTCCAATGAGGTGAACATTGCAAGATTGTGCGTGCTCAGCCACCCAACTTCTCCAGCAGATGTCACTCTGACTTCCATTCCCGCCATCGGACTTGGTCTCTGGAATGGAAAATTCCACCCAATAAGTGTTCCTCTCTTCACTTTCTGTTTTTATTTCAGCTTTCTAGCATTCGTGTTATTTTGCTTTTGTAATATATTAGCAGGTTTAGAGTTGATTGGATGCTGGAATGGAGGGCTCTAAGTTTTTTCTGAGTGGCTAGCTAAACTGGGGAGATGGTGGCCTCATGATAATATCATTGGATTAGTAACCTTGAGGTCCAGATTAATACCCTGGGAGACATGGGTTCAAATCCCACCATGGCAGCTGGTGGAATTTAAATTCAATTAATAAAAATGTTGACTATGAGAACTATCATTGATTGTTGTAAAAACCCATCTTGTTCATTGATGTCCTTCAGGGGATTAAAATCTGCTGTACTTGCCTGGTCTGACCTAATGTAACTACACATCCACAGCAATGTGGTTGACTTAACTGCAAGCACAAGGATACCCAGTTGGTGTTCTTCAGCTGTGACCTTCACAGCACACATGTACCAGACTAGCACACAGAACTAGGGTTGTAGTTGACTTTTTTTTAAAACCCCTTTCCTTGTGCATTCTTGGAAGGGAAAAACAAACATGTCTTTCACCCAGATCTGTTTTCCTTTCAATTCTGCTCATATTCACAGTCTGGGATATAACTCAGCAGGAGGTGGTTTTAGCTGAAGTGGTAATCATTTCCCATTATCTCCACAACCACAGGAGATGACAGTTCACTTTGCATTGCATTTTTTCCTTTGAAATGCTTGCCTGAAGTAGGCCATGTCATGCCTTTTAGGTGGGACATCCACTCTCTTTGAACTAGTTGGTCAAGTAACCCACATCGGAATTTTCCAACCAGTGGTTACCTTAAAGACCCAGCCAGCTTTTGCTTGTATGCGCTTTATTAAAAAAGCACATCTTACTTAAAAATTCAATATGTCCATAAGTAATTCAGGGATAGGATCAGTGGACATGACACCATGGAAGAATGAAAAATAAACTTTTTCCACTCATATTTGTGCCTATCCTGTGATCTTATAGGCATAAAAATACTTCTTAAGCTTTGTTGTGTTTATAACCATATGCTACAAAGACATAAATCACATCAAGCCCTATTGTAACATGAGGTGCACACAATGCGAGTGTGACATAAATGAAGCTCAATTCTTCCATTTTGTTTTCCTCACCGAAACAGAAGAATTGAACTAGGGAAGATTGCTAGTGAAGTTTGTCAAATACATGAAGAGAGTGCCCCTTTATCTGCCCATCTTCTAATATGCAGGCAAACCCACAGATTTTTTTTTAAAAATATCAACGATGAAGATGAAGCATGGTACCAGGTTTAAGTTCTGCTCTATGCTGTGATAGCTGATTTCGGCCAGGGTAGCCATGGCGGACACTAAAATTATCCTTGTTCTCCCTGGACTGAGGAGGGCAAAAATATCTTCAGGCAAGGGCAGAAGATTCGAAAAGAAAAAACTCAACTGCTTTTTAATGGTGGTATCATAGAATTTTCCAATCCTCAGAAAATATATCCCAGCAAGAGTCTGAGTCTAGAGGAGAGGGAAGGGGACCAATGGAGCTGTAGCCCAATAACAGTTGAATCTTCACAAGAGGGCAAAAAGCCCATGAAATGCTGCAAGCATCTTCCAGAGAGAAGGCCAGAAAACTGAAGCAAAAATAAAGGACATTTTGCCCTGCACTTCTGATATTCAGACAAAAACCAGAATGCTCCAAATTACTGACTACAAGACATTCAAAAAATCTCAATGTATTTCTCTTGAATTATACTGCATTTTTCCACTGAGTAAAACTAAATGAATAATCGAGCATGGCATTGTCATGCATTTCCAACTGACAATGTTTAATGTACGAAGGCACGGGATTCCTACATAATGAAACAGGTAGCAGACAAGGAGCACCATGCAGTTGTCACAATGCGTCCTCACAGACATTTCGGAACCAGGATACAATGTCTGTCATCAAAATGGAGAGACAGTGGAACATTTCAGGGTGAAACCATGAGCGTGTGAAAAATGAGATCATCAATACCCTGGAGGAAATCAGGTAAGAGTTTCTAGGGTCAGAAAGGGAATCAAGGGATATGGGAAGCAGGTAGGAAAATGGAGTTGAAGCAGAAGATCAGCCATATTGAAAGGCGGAGCAGGCATGAGGGGCCATATGATCTACTCCTGCTCTTATTTCTTATGTTCTTATGGGAGAAGTAACCATTTCAATGTCCCTCTTCATAGATGGATGCAGTGTAAACATAAGGAATGATTGTTTAATGGAGCCAGACTGGGTCAGGGAATCACAGCTACAATGGTCCTGAATTTCTTGGAAAGATTCAGTGTAAGAGCAGGGTTGTTGCTTTAAGTGACTAGTTTTACGCTGGAATGTCGCAACAGAAATATCCTCATTTGCTCCATCTCTGAAATGTGTTTGCCAAAACCCTCTACCTTTTCCTTATACAGCTCCATGCAAAAGGCCAGTTCATGTGAATTTCCTGGATTTACAGAAATAATTCGCTGTATAGATTTACACCCAAAGATTTAGGCACAGCGCACCTGTTACTAGTATAACTGAGATTTCTGAATAGTGATTTTTTAAAAATTCTTACTGAGACCTGAACTATACATAACTGAAGTGTTGTCAGTCTCAGTATCTGAAAATTTACCCCCGCCCCCACACTTCCTAATTCCAGCAGCTGGAATGTCCTTCCCAATGCTTATGCCCCTGTGCTACATTATAATGGAAGAGGAATGACAGCAAGCAGCTCTGAGAGTGACACACCATGGAAGGAGATAGCAGCCCCCTTGCGTTACTCCTATTGGTGGACCTTCACTTGTGGTTATCTTATGCCGTTTTTAACCTTCCGGTATAGGTAAATGAGCTTCGCTGGAAATTACAGCATAAGTTCCTGCCGGCAAGAGCAGCATAGGAAAATTTCTGCTTAAGTCTGATCCAGGAAATTTGGTGCCAATAATATAACCCTATCTCTGATTCTCCCTAGAACAATGTGCCCATAGAGATCACCCATGTAAAATAGTTCTGATGTTCCAATACAAACCGATGGTCTCTCTCAGTCATTGTCTCCTAATTACTTTTTCTTTTCATCAGCATTCCCAGGCAAATCCGGACACCTGGGATTCCAACAGCGCAAATAAAGTGGAATCAAACTTTCTGACACTAGCATTAACTGGAGTCCTGACAAAAACCTAGCTCTCTGATGGTTCACTGGATACGGACAACATTCCAGCAATAGTACTGAAGTCTTGTGCTCCAGAACTTGCTGCGCCCCTAGCCAAACTGTTCCAGTGGAGCAACAACACTGGCATCTACCCGGCTATGTGGAAAATTGCCCAGGTATGTCCTGTCCACAAAAGGCAGGACAAATCCAACCCGGCCAATTACCGCCCCATCAGTCTACTCGCGATCACCAGCAAAGTGACGGAACGTGTTGTCAACAGTGCTATCAATTGGCACTTACTGAGCAATAACCTGCCTACTAATGCCCTGTTTGGATTCCACCAGGGTCACTCAGCTCCTGACTTCATTACAGCCTTGGTCCAAACATGGACAAAAGAGCTGAACTCAAGAGGTGAGGTGAGAGTGACTGCCCTCGACAGCAAGGTAGCATTTGACAGAGTGTGGCATTTAAGAGCCCTAGCAAAAATGGAGTCAATGGGAATCAGAGGGAAAACTCTCCACTGGTTGGAGTCATACGTAGCAAAAAGGAAGATGGTTGTGGTTGTTGCAGATTGTGGTAATCTGATGTGTAATATACCATTAAGAAGAACGTTATAATGGAAGATCACATGACCTTAGTATCCAATAGCAGAGTAGCGCGGGCTACCTCAGTAGTCAGTAGTCCACAGTCTATAGTTGGAGTCTCTAATGTAGAGACAGGGTTTGAGCTGAAAGTATACAAGTGTAGCTGCTGAGGTCCTTTGTAAATAAATAGAATGTGTTCTACCTAAGACTGTCTGCTGATCTACTCTGTCTGTGGTACCAACTCAGCCATCCCGAAACAAATGTGCAGCCTGGGTCTGTAAATCCAACCAAACTAGTGACTAGGATCCAATGAACTGGCAACAAAGAAAAAGCAAGAAAAAACAATGATGGACAAGTAAAAGCTAGGAAAAAGAGAAGATACAATAAGCTGGCTTTGAGAATAAAACAAGTTAATGAAGGAAATCAAGAGAAACAAAATCAGGCCATACCTCGCACGGTAATTGTAAGTAGAATTTCCATCCTAATTGTCGAAGCAATCCCCTCAAAGCATGCCACAGTCTGGAAGAATTGATCCTTTCAATCCTGCAATGGATGGTTGGTCTCATGATATTGAATGCCTCATCTTCTTTTTGCAAGCAAACAACATTGAAGGGGAGGAGAAGAGGCAAGCGATCCTTTTATCCACGTGTGGGAGTAAGACCTATGGATTGATTCGAAGATTGCTGGCACCCAGTGCCCTAGGTTCAAAAAGTTTTGTTGACTTAGTGAACCTCGTAAAGGGTCATTACCAGCCAAATCTCTTGGTAATGCTGCAATAGTTCAAATTTAACTCAAGAAATAGAGCCCCGGGGGAGACAGTTACTTGTTATGTGGCAAGTCTGAAACAGTTGCAAGTTTGGTACATCTATAAATGATATGCTTAGAGATCGTTTGGTGTGCAGTGTAAATGAAGATATGATTCAGAAGAGATTACTATCTGAAACAAATTTGGATTTCAAGAAGGCGTTGGAGATAGCATTGGCCATGGAAAGCACAGTAAAGGATTTGGAAGGAATACAGGGAGCGCAAAATGACACCATCCTCCACATTGGGTGGGGAGACCCAGCCAAAAAGGGTGCAAAAAAGCAAGGCTCTGCTGAGAAGCAGGAAGCAGCCACCACTAGCAGACAAATAAAAAGAAATTATTTAGCAGCAAAAATGTGGAGTAATGGCAACACAGGTGGAAGCAGACAACCGTGTAATGAATAGAAGTTTAAAAAATCAAATGTTTTTACTGTCATCGCAACAGACACCTCATGAGACATTGCAAGTATAGAATCAGGGAGACTTTGAAACAAAAGAAAAAACCCTGCGAGATCCACAACGAAGAAGAGCCTGAAAAAACAGATTCAGATATTTATTCAGTATAATTAGAAGGGGGGAAGAACAGAACCAGTCTGTGAAACAGTGAGAGTGAACGATAGACCTATCAGAATGGAAGTGGACAAAGGAGATTCCACTACGCTAATTGGTGAACATACTTTAAAATATTTGAATTATGGGGAACGTAAATTAAATTTGGAAGAAACAGATGCCAAATTGAAAACTTACACGGGAGAAGACATGAAAGTCAAAGGCGTAAGCAAGGTTACTGTACGGTTTGGAAGCCAATCGGTAAAACTGCCCTTGATGGTGGTAGGCAGGCAAGGGGCAAAGCCTCCTTGGATAAAATTGGCTGAAGGAAATTAAATTGGAATGGGCTGAAATCTTCCAGCTGAGAGCCAATGGGCTACCTGAGCTACTGCAAAAATACACCTCAGTCTTCAAGGACGAACTTGGTAAGGTCCAGTGGCTGCAAGCAAAAATTCATATGGATCCAGAGGCAAACCAATTCATGAAGGCAAGACCAGTACTTTATGCAATGCAGGATAAGATTGACACTGAATTGGACAGATTAGAGAAACTGGGAGTTATAGAACCTATGCAGTTCTCAGGATGGGCAGCACCAATATTGCCCATCCTTAAGCCTGACCAAAGTGTTCGAATTTGTGGGGACTACAAATTGACATTTAATAAAGTGGCTAAGTTGGACAGACACCTTATACCAAAAATTGAAGACTTGTATGCAAAGTCGGTAGGTGAAACCGCCTACACGAAGCTTGATATGAGCCATGCTTATCAACAATTGGAGTTAGAGAAGGCCTCCCGGAAATTTGTCACAATTAAAACACACAAAGGGTTGTACCAAAATACCCATTTGCCTTCCAGTGTCTCCTCAGTTTGTGCCATATTCCAGAGAACAATGGAAAGTTTACTGCAGGGACTGCCCCACTTTGTAGTTTATTTAGATAATGTTCTGGTGACAGGACTCACTGAAAAGGACATTTGGCAAACTTAGAAGAAGTTTTAAAATGTTTCTCGCAGGCTGGAGTGCGTTTAAAAAAAGAGTGCATGTTCCAAGTGAACGAGCTAATCTATTTAGGTCACAGGGTAGATTCATAGGGTCTCAACCCGGTTGAGGAAAAAGTGAAGGCCATTAGAGAGGCACCAGCACCAAAGAGCACCCCCGAGCTCAAATCATTCTTGGCGATGATCAATTACTATGGATGCTTCTTACCTAATTTGCCGACAGAACTGGTACCCCTGTATTACCTACTCAAGAAAAACCAACATTGGTCTTGGCAAACACCACAGAAAGAAGCTTTCCAAAGGTGAAACAGCTATTGCATTCATCCACCCAGTTGGTACATTTTGACCAGAGAAAAGAGTTGGTGCTGACATGTGAAGCACCTCCCTATGGAGTGGGAGCAGTGCTCTCCAATTGAATGGACGATGGCTCGGAACAGCCTATAGGATATGTATCAAGAATGCGCAACACAGCGGAAAAGGGATACTCACAGATAGAAAAAGGAGGCCTGTCAATCATCTTTGGTGTCAAAAAATTTCACCAGTACGTACACGACCATCATATTATTTTCTTTCTTTCTAAATTTTTTTTATATACAGCACAGAAACAGGCCCTTCAGCCCATTGTGTCCATGCTGGCCATCAAGGATCTCTTTATTCCAAGCCCATTTTCCAGCACTTGGCCCATAACCCTGTATGCTATGGCATTTCAAGTGCTCATCTAAATACTTCTTAAATGTTCTGAGGGTTCCTGCCTTTACCACCCCCTCAGGCAGCGTGTTCCAGATTCCAACCACTCTCTGGGTGAAAACATTTTTCCTCAAATCCCCTCTAAACCTCCTGCCCCTTACCTTAAATCTATGCCCCCTGGTTATTGACACCTCCAATAAGGAGAAAAGTTTCTTCCTATCTACCCTACCTATGCCCCTCATAATTTTGTATACCTCTATCAGGTCCTCCCTCAGCCTTCTCTGCTCGAAGGAAAACAACCCTAGACTACCCAGTTTCTCTTCATAGCTGAAACGCTCCAGCCCAGGCAACATCCTGGTGAATCTCCTTTGCTCCCTCTCCAGTGCAATCACATCCTTCCTACGGTGTGGCGACCAGAACTGCACACAGTACTCCAGCTGTGGTGTAACTAGCATTTTATACAGTTCAAACATAACCTCTCTGCTCTTTTATTCTATGCTTTGGCTAATAAAGGCAAGTATCCCATATGACTTCTTAACCACCTTATCTATCTGAGCTGCTGCCTTCAGGGATCTATAGACATGTACACCAAGGTCCCTCTGACCTTCTGTACTTCCTGGGGTCCTATCATTCATTGTGTATTCCCTTGCCATGTTAGTCCTCCCAAAATGTATCACCTCACACTTCTCAGGATTAAATTCCATTTGCTACTGCTCTGCTTATCTTACCAGCCCATTTATATCATCCTGTAATCTGAGGCTTTCCTCCTCACTATTTACGACACCACCAATTATCGTGTCATCTATGAACTTACTGATCATACTTCCTATATTCACGTTTAAATCATTAATGTACACTACAAACAACAAGGGTCCCAGCACTGTTATCTGCAGTACTCCACTCGTCACAGGCTTCCAATCGCAAAAACAACCTTCGCCCATCACCCTCTGCCTCCTGCCACTAAGCCAATTTTGGATCCAATTTGCCAAATTGCACTAGATCCCATGGACTCTTACTTTCTTGACCATTCTCCCATGCAGAACCTTGTCAAAAGCCTTCCTGAAGTCCATGTAGACTACATCAACTGCACAACCCTCATCTACACAACTAGTCACCTCCTCGAAAAATTCAATCAAATTTGTTAGACATGATCTCCCCCTGACAAAGCCATGCTGACCATCCCTGATTAATCGCTGCTTCTCCAAGTGGAGATTAATCCTGTCCCTCAGAATTTTGTCCAATAGCTTCCATACCATTGTAATTAGTCTCACTGGCCTGTAATCACTTGGTTTATCCCTGCTATCCTTCTTGAATAATGGTGCCACACTCGCTGTCCTCCAGTCCTCTGGCACCTCTCATGTGGCCCGAGAGGATTTGAAAATTAGTGTCAGAGCCCCTGCAATCTCTTCCCTTGCCTCAGATGGCAGCCTAGGATACATCATTTCAGACCACAAGCCATTGCTAGGATTGTTCAGCAAGGACAAGGCTATACCACCATTGCCTCAGCAAGAATACAAAGATGGGCGTTGACCCTGGCAGCATGTGAGTATACTTTCATCCATAGGCCTGAATTGGATTGCAAACGCTGGTGCACTTAGTCATTTGCCTTTGCAGGAAAATGATCCAGATGTTCCAATCCCTCAAGAATTTGTTTTATTATTGAACTGCTTAGATTCATCACCAGTATGTGCTAGACAGATCAGAGACTGGACAAGTCAAGATCCAGGCTTATCCAAAGTATGTGAACAAGTTCTTCAAGGTGGTCACAAGGACAGGAATCCGATGAAATGAACCGTATTTTCACAGAAGATATGAAATAACCAGCCAGGAGGGTATTTATTGTGGGGAGCATGAGTGATTGTTCCTCCAAAAGGACAGAAGCCATTGTTAACTGAACTTCACAGCGCACACCCAGGAATTTCCCAAATGAAGGCTATAGCTTGCAGCTATCTATGGTGGCCTGGGATCGATGGAGAAATAAAGAGCTTAGTGAGAAGTTGCAGAGTCAGCAAGTGCAAAAGTTACTCCAACAGCTCCGTTATACCCTTGGGAGTGGCCAGGAAGACCACGGGTACGCTTACATATTCACTACGTGGGACCTTTTATGGGAACAATGTTTTTGCTTATTGTTAACGCTCACTCAAAATGGATGGGCATATATGAGGTGAAGTCACCAACACCTTCTGTTACAATTGAATAAAAAAACGCAATTGACAAGCTACGTCAAAATTTCGCCATCAACTACCAGAGGTGGTCGCATCAGATAACGGCAGGGCATTTACAAGTGCTGAGTTGCAATGGTTTATCAGCCTCAGCGGTATCACTCATGTAAAATCTTCACTGTACCGCCCTTCCTCAAATGGACTGGCAGAGAGAGCGGTTCAAACGTTCAAGGCTGGCATGAAGAAATCAACTGGAGATTCCAGAGCGACCAAGTTAGCATGTTTTTTTTTCCATTATCGGACCACCCCCTCACACAACAACAGGTGTCACACCTGCGGAATTGTTGATGAAACACTGTCCCAGGACGAGATTGAGCTTAATAATGCCGAATTTAGGGGGGAAGATGGAAAGGAGCCAGGGAAGTCAGAAAACTAGACATGACTGGCATAGCCATGACAGGAAGTTTACCGTAGGAGAGACGGTATATGTGAAGAGTTTTGGAGAACGATCCAAGTGGTTATTGGGTGAAATAAGTACAGCGACTGGACCTCTTTCTTACCAAGTAATAGTGGAAGACCGCATTATACGGAGACATGTGGATCATATCAGGAGGAGAGAAACAATGTACCAAGAAATGATACCACTACTGTTCACGACTGCGTCAACATCTCCTGTTGAAAGAACTTGACAGAGTATACATGTGTCTGAAGGATCGGCCGTACCTGCAAGAGTTGAGGAAACAGATTTGCAGGTGCCCACCGAAGAACCTGATGTTTAGACAACACCAGAAAAGGAAGTTCCTGACAAAGCATCTGAAGTTGTAGAGCTGAGACTTTCTACACGCATAAGGAAACCCCCAGAAAGACTGAATTTGTAAATTACTTACCTGTGTAAATAATTTGATACTTTGTGAAAAATTGTAATTGTAACTGTAAAATATATTTCTGAGTAAAGGGGGAGGAATGTGGTAATCTGATGTGTAATATATCTTTAAGAAGAATGTTATCGTGGAAGCTTGTAACCTGGGTCCATATGTCTGACTAAATTGGTGACTAGGATCCAACAGAGGTCAATCATCTCAGTCTCAGGATATCACTGCAGGAGTTCCTCAAGATAGTGCTAGGTCCAATCATCTTCAGCTGCTTCCTTTCAATTCCTTCACCGTCGCTGGGTCAAAATCCTGGAACTCCCTTCCTAACAGCACTGTGGGTCTACCTATACCAAAGGGACTGCAGTGGTTGAAGCAGGCAGCTCACCACCACCTTCTCAAGGGCAACTAGGAATGGCCAATAAATGCTGGCCTTGCCAACGACAGCCACATCCCACAAACAAATAAAAAAAGATGATTGAATTTCTGAAAGCTGGGTCATTTCTATCAAAATATTCTATAGGCTGCCGAAGTCTCAGTACCTGCTGTTAACAGCAGTCCCTTAATATGAAAAGCACCTTGTAGAGGATCCCTGCACATGGCCCAAAGGGCAGCTTGGAAACCAGCAGAGCAGTAAGTGAAATGATGTGTTTGCAATCTGTGAAGCCTTGCGTTTTGATATAAAGAAGCTGTTTAGCTCCTGTACTTTTAACATTTCTGCAACTTAAGGCTACCATGTCTCGCCAAATTGAACACTGGAGATGGGATCAGTGCATGGCAGGGTTGGATCTCACCTGTTTTTTCTGTACTGCTGATGAAAGTTGATTGAAAACTTTTGATGGCCAAAGTCACTAAAAGAGACACAGGTGTGGGAAAGGAGAACAGGCTTCTGCTTTGAAAAGCAGACTGTTGGTGTCCAGTTTACATTTCGAGACGTCTGGAACTTTCCATTGGCCCAGCACCATCCTGTTAGCCTGCTCTTGTGCAATTAACCACATAGGCAAAGGAAAACCTACCGACCGCGATAGCCAGTAGCGATAAAGATCAACTCTACCCTGATGTACAACCAGAATTCGGACCTTTGTTTAATCATACTGAGCTATAGTTAAGCATTTCAATGAGGTTACATCGCAATGAAAAGAAGTATTGTGATGTAAGCAAGTTCAGAGCAGGTTAACAGTCAAATTATCATCTGTTCACAATGCAGAACCAATTACAATGACAGCACATGGGACCTGTTAATGTGTAGAACAGGGACTTGTTTTCAGAGATTCAGTACACAAATCAGAATGAGTTCATTAATTAAAAGGGACAGCAAAAGCATATAGTTCACCCCCTGAGACCTACACGCCGCCAAAAAAAAAAAACGAGGCTTTTAAACCTGGGCAAGTAGCAATCTTATTATGATGGAGTCTTCTATCCCCCTGAACTTTAAGACAGCTCACCCGTGTATTGTGTAATTTAGGCTATAATATAACTTACATTACATCTCGATGCTCTGAGTAGAGGAGATTTTAGAACAGGAAAAGTTTAATTGTTCCAAGCCTGTCTCAGTAGGCCAGAATCCAAATGTCCTGCTATCATGTTCCCCATCCCTGCTTATACAGTGTTAGCTTCAGTCAATTGGCAGCCGAGCCTCTCAGCTTTTTAATTAGAAAGTTCAGATCTCTCTCCAGAAATCAAACCTCGGCTTTTCTAATGTACCATTGCCTGCCCACTGGGCCTTCAGAGTGCTCCACCCTCACCAAGTTATTGTACAGCAAGGTGTACTTGATGGAAGGATTGAGAACCAGAGGACTTCAGGTGATTGGCAAAAGAGGCAACAGCTACATGAGGAAAAATGCTTTTACGCTGTGAGCGGTTATGATCTGGGGTGCACTGAGACTATGGTGGCAGTGGATTCATTTGTGGCTTTCAAAAGGGAATTGGATAATTAATTGAAAAGCACACAAAAAAAAATAAGGCTTTGGGGAAAAGGCAGGGAAATAGGACTGGGTGAATTGCTCTTGCAGAGAGCCAGCACAGATACAATGGGGTAATTGGCCACCTTCTGTGCTGTAATCATTCCATGATTCAATGAAGACTGGATCTCCTAAATGAACTGTTCTCAGCCAAAGCAACAGTTGGGCACTATAATTAACTTCAGTTTCCCTGAGCTAGCAAGGGCAAGACCAGCTAGGATTTGGATTTCTACTCTTGCTTGTACAGTGAGCTCTGCTGGAAGTAGGTGTGTGGCTCAAACTCAGCTGTGATATAAAAAAACAAGATTGCATTTCTATATTGCCTTTCAAGATGGCAGGATGTCCCAGACCATTTTAGACCCAATGAAACATTCTTGAAGCGTAACCCTATAATAATTTAGGAAATTCGCCAACCTGCACTGCCAGGTTCCACAAACAGCAATGAGATAATGACCAAACAATCTGCTTTTGTGATATCAGTTGATGGAAAAATATTGGCTAAGAGACCGGGGATAACTTCCCCTGCTCTTCTACAAAATGAATTGGCCCCTGATGGGCATCAATTGGCCCATGGGCGACAGGTTGCCCAACACCTCCCCCTCCTCTAGTAAAATCGCAGAGGGGCAGGCGAGGGTGGATTGGTGCCAGAAACAGCGCCATTGGCAAGGCTCCAAATTTTACAGGCCCCTTGCCTGCCATCCTGCCCCTGTGGGGCCATAAAATTCCAGGCCATTCCTCTCCCTGGCAACAGTCTGGGACTAAACCAGTCTGTTTGAAACTGCTGGGGGGGGCGGGGGGGGAATTTTACACCCCTCCCTGCCATATTTGAAGGTGGGGTGGGGGGGGGGCACATAAAATAAAGTGGGTTGACCACCTTCCTGCCTACCCCTGACCTGTCCCCCCATTTTACAGTGAGTGGATAAGGCATCAGGCAGCCTACCCAGCCTTAGGCCTATTGAGGCCCGTAAGTAAACAATTAACAATAAGGTCCTCATTCGGCCTCTGCCGCTATATTACGTTGGGCTGGGAAAGGTGGGATGAAGGTGGGCAGCCCAGCAGGTTTGACAGCTCGAGTTGCTGATGGACAGGAAGGAGGGGGTACCTCGTTTGGGGGAACATCCACAGTGCCATTCAGGGGCATCCCCCCAAGAGGGTACCTGGCCACTTTGTGCCTCCCGCCCTAGCCTCTGTAACCTGATTCCCATCCCCCTCCCCACCTCACAAAAACTTGCCCACCCAAAATCCCCAGTTTTTCCCAGGATTCCTTGTATTCTACCGCTGCTGGAACTACAGAGCCGATGGCCAATCAGATTGGCCGGCAGCGCTCGAGGGTGGGGCTTTCTGTCCATTAGGGGCAGAAGTCCCACGAAAGTAATTAAGGCTGCCCCCGGTGTATTATTGTTGCGGGGCAGCAGGGGAGGTTAATCCACCCCCTGTAAAACCCACCTATTGGTGCCATATTTGATCCTGAGATGAGCTTCCAACTGTACATCCGCACTATCACTATTATCACCTTTTATTTCCAACTCCAGAACATCGCCAGACTTTCCCTCTGTCTCAGCTCCCCAAAGCCTGTCCACCATCTACAAGGCACAAGGCAGGAGTGTGATGGAATACTCCCCATTTGCTTGGATGAGTGCAGCTCCTACAACACTCAAGAAACTTGACACCATCCAGGACAAAGCAGCCCGCTTGATTGGCACCACGTCCACAAACATTCACTCCCCCCACCACCGACGCACAGTAGCAGCAGTGTGTACCATCTACAAGTTGCACTGCAGGAACTCACCAAGTCCCCTTTGACAGCACCTTCCAAACCCACGACCACTACCATCTAGAAGGACAGGGGCAGCAGATAGATGGGAACACCCTACCTGGAAGTTCCCCTCCAACCCACTCGCCATCCTGACTAGGAAATATATCGCTGTTCCTTCACTGTCGCTGGGTCAAAATCCTGGAACTCTCTTCCTAACAGCACTGTGGGTGCACCTACACCACATGGACTGCAGTGGTTCAAGAAGGCAGCTCAAGGGCAACTAGGGGTAAACAATAAATGCTGGCCCAGCCTGCGAAGCCCACATCCCATAAATGAATTTTAAAAAAGCTCTTCTACTGCCGAAACCCTCTTCCTGCTTTTGTGACTCTAGACCTGACTATTCTGTATTCCTGGCTGGTCTCCCAAATTCTGTCCTTCATAAACGTGAGGTCATTCAAAACTCTGCTGCCCATGTCATTATGCATATCAAGTCCCGTTCACCTATAAACCCTGTGCTCGTGACTTTAGTTTACCTGATCTAATATCTCCTTATGTGGCTCGATATTATATTTTGTTTTTAAAACCTCCTGTGAAGCGCCTTAGAATATTTTATTACATTAAAAGTGCTGTATAAACAAGTGTTGTTGTTGTAGTACCATATGATCTTTTGCACCAACATGAGAGAGCAGATTTAAAGTTGCATCAAAAGGCAGCACCTGACGGAGTGCAGCAGTACCTCACTATACTGCACTGGAGTGTCAGCTTAGATTTTGTGTTCAAGTCCTTTGAGTGGGCCTTAATCCTGCAACTTTCTGACTCTGGTCAGATGGCCTGCTGACGTTCTATGTCCAGATTCACACATCAGACCTAGCCAAATGAGCACAGCCAAGGAACAAAATCATAGCAAAAGCCAAAGCTTCAAGAAAAGAAGAGGATTTATAGAAATGGGAATATTTTCTGTGGAGGTCGCATGAACTGATATCCCTTCCTTCAACACAGTGCAGCTCAAATTAAGAGATCTGTGTCTCTATATTATTTTAAAAGTGTACATTTCATCTTACACTAGCGTAAGCCCCCTTTAAGTCCTGAGGAGAATTCCAGGACTTTATCTGGAAATATCACACGGGGCCCTGCCACATCTATCTCTCACACAGATACTTGTATCCCTTTGATATGCCCGTACATCCTGATTTATTATCATTACAACAGACACTGCTTTATCCTTGTTGAGCTCCTATAGCCTCCAGGGCTGCACTGTTCCAGCCATCCTGCCCTAGACTGTATACTGGCTGCTTGGAGGTGAATCCCAGTGTCTGCACAACTCAAATCATTTTAAAAGTGTGTTATGATGTAGGAGGGGCATCAATGTGTACAAACATTTATATTCTGCATACAATTTTCATTTATGGAGAAATATTTGACAAATCTGCTGGTGTGGAGAGAAAAGACATAGTCATTAATATCATAATAATGTTAAATGCAAATCTGCAGCAATGCTTTTTTTAAAAAAATGCTTATTTCTTTCTCCTTTATTGCCTCACCTTGTTGAAAGTAGCAGGGGTGAGCTTCTAAAGGCATTGCCAATCCCTCTGTGTCTTAGTGCTGTCCAACTAGTGAAGAATAAAACTTGCACTTATCAAAGATTGGCCGGGTGGTTAACAGTGAGGTTGAGTTTCTTGGGCTACAGGAAGATATAGACAGGGTGGTCAAATGGGCAGATAAGTGGCAGATGAAATTATACCTTGAAAAGTGTGAGATGATACACTTTGTGAGAGTAATTTGACAAGGAAGTATTCAATGAAGTACTGGGGAACAAAGGGACCTTGGCGTCTGTGTCCATAGATCTCTGAAGGCGGAGAGGCATGTTAGTCGGGTGGTGAAAAAGGCATATGGGACCCTTGCCTTTATCAATCGAGGCATAGATTACAAAAGTAGGGAGGTCATGTTGGAGTTGTGTAGAACCTTTGTGAGGCCACAGCTGGAGTATTGTGTGCAGTTCTGGTCGCCACATTATAGGAAGGATGTGATTGCACTGGAGGGGGTGCAGAGGAGATTCACCAGGATGTTGCCTGGGATGAAACATTTAAGTTATGAAGAGTGGTTGGATAGACTTGGGTTGTTTTCGTTGGAGCAGAGAAGACTGAGGGGTGACCTGATCGAGGTGTACAAGGTTATGAGGGGCATGGACAGGGTGGATAGGGAGCAGCTGTTCCCCTTAGTTGAAGGGTCAGTCACAAGGGGGTATAAGTTCAAGGTGAGGGGCAGGAGGTTTCGGGGGGATGTGAAGAAAAACCTTTTTACCCAGAGGGTGGTGACGGTCTGGAATGCGCTGCCTGGGAGGGTGGTGGAGGCAGGTTGCCTCACATCCTTTAAAAAGTACCTGGATGAGCACTTGGCACGTCATAACATTCAAGGCTATGGGCCAAGTGCTGGTAAATGGGATTAGGTTGGTAGATCAGGTGTTTCTCACGTGTATGTGCAGACTTGATGGGCCGAAAGGCCTCTTCTGCACTGTGTGATTCTGTGATTCTATGATTTGTCCAATGGTCAACTCATTATTATCCTTGTTGGGTGGTGGCAGGAGGGGTGGGTGGAGGGAAAGGTAAGTGTTAAAGAGGTTAGCTCTAAGATGATATGGAAGGTGAAAGGTGAAACGGACTGATGCTGAATCATCAAATGTTGTGGAAGGAAATGACCAAATTTTGGAGGCTCTTAAAGAAACACGACCACCTTAAGTTGCAGATCACAGTGCTAACTATGGGGTAGCAAGAAGGAAGCCATTCAGCCTACAGGTTCCACACTGGCTTATAGAACAAACCAATCATTCCTCTATTTTCCCCTGCTTAATGCCTGTAGCCCTGCAAGTTTATTTCCTTTAAGTGTCAATTCAATTTGCTTTTGAAATCATTCATTAATTCTGCTTTCACCACTCTTGTAGGCAGTGAGTTCCAGATTATTACTGCTGCTTTTTTTGAAAGTGAAATAATGGAAGAACATTTTTAGGAAAAATTCTGCCAAAAATGATATTTCCATTCATGCCAATTAAACTCCATTCTAGCTATTTGGTACCTGTACCTCGTGAATGGTGTAATATTATATTTGCATATTAATACATTTATCACCTCCCTGTCTGGAAAGAAAAGTCACCTTCCATTCTCCCACTGTCTTTTTTTTTAGGGATTTATAACTCCACCTTTCTCTTATCTTTTCCATGAGCTGCCTTAAGCCCGGTCATCTTTTACACAGCCCTTAGCAACCATAATAATATTTATCCCAAGTACATACATTCCTGATGATGTGGAAAGGTTGCTTGAATTGTAATGTATTCAGAAGTATGCAGCTAAAGAAAAAGTCTTAGTGCTCCAGTGTAGGAAAATTTCCTTACTCCCAAATGTTCCACAAATATACTACCATTAGCTGGACAGTTGTTAAGACCCCAACAGTGCTTAGGTGTGCCACAAGGGGGCAAATGTGCTCCACACTCAGGAAAGTGGGACAGTCAGAAGCCGTTGTGGTCGGTCAGTCTTCACCAATGAGCTTTATTGTTTATTCATAAGCACTTTGGAGCTTGTTTATTAATTATTATCTACAACAGATATTTATGGAGGATATTCCAGTTACAGCTGGAAGCTTTGTTTAGAATGGGTATCAGCTCAAGGCCAAGCTGCAGACACAAAGTTGTACAGGAAACAAAATAGGTACTCAAGAAGATCTCACTTGGTACTTACTTCCTATCATAGATACATGTTAAGTGTGCAAAATGCATGTGCCTACCACTGTACCACTGAAACTCCTAAATTGTCAGTAAAAATTGCAAACAGGAAGCTGACATTCAATCCTGGAAATAAATTCCAATCTTGAGCTGTTGCAATTAGCATAGGCTGGCATTTTCGGACCCCTCCCACTGGCGGGATCTCCCCAGTCCTGCCAAAGTCAATGGACATTTAAATGGCTCACTGCATTCTCTGGCCCTGCCCCTGCCATGGCGGGGTCAGAAAATTACGCCCTTAACATCTTGAGGTTTTGCTTCAGAGCTCCTCTAATTCTGGTCTTTTGAGCTTCCTCTGATTTTAATTGCTCCACCATCGGTTGCCATACACTCAGTTGCCTATAGGCTCTAAACTCTGGAATTCCCTCTCTACACTTTTCCACCTCTCTACTTCACTTCCCTTGTTTAGGACATTCCTTAAAACTGAACTATTTGACCAAGCTTTTGGTCACCTGACCTGATAGCTCCTTATGTGACTGGGTGTCATATTGAGTTTTATAGTGCTCCTGTGAAGCACCTTGGCTCTTTTTAATACATTAAAGGTGCTATATAAATATAAGTTGTTGTTGTTCAATCAACATGGTAGCTTTGGGCTGCTGAAAATACATATATTTTCATATGGGCAAACAGGCAGCACATGCCTTTGGACCAAATACAGATGCCGCAATTGTAGGGCAAACTTTCAAAAAATGTACTTAATTACCTCTCCCAACAATGGATAGATATATCCAATGCATAGATAGTTTCAATGTTGTGGTCCCCAATTAGCTATCAGTTGAGGCTCCGTTGTGCAACAAAGTCAGGTTTAGCAATCAGAATTTGCAACAAAAGTCCATCGTTTGCAAAGATGTCCCAATAGTTAAGTTGAACAATGTACAATGCCTCTTGGCTTAGATTTGATCTCTTCCCTAGAGAGTTAGGTTTCAGAAAATCGCTACTGGTCTCTACCTTTCCGATCTAGAGAGGAGAAAATTGGCCAGATTCCTGCTTCTGATCATCAGGTGCTGCAAGAAATTACATACTGACAGATGTTAGGTGAAGTGGGATCACCTCTGATGCCCTAAATGATTGTGCTCTGTGTGTACGCTGGTCAGCTAGAATAATGTTGCAGAAGATCTAATGGGCAGCAATGAGTGGTCACTGCTTTCCATGATAGCCGAGGCATGAGCGTGCACCTTTAAAAAGTGGACTTTGGGAAGTAAACTAAGTAATTTTAATTTTCTGTCCTATTCACACTTTGGCAAAACTAACACATTATCCAGTGACCTAGCATTGAGACAACAAAAACTGAACAGGCTTAATGTACGATCAAATATTCATACATGTCATTGTTTGCTTGCACTGGAGTGTCAGAAGAGACAGCGTTAAAGAAAGAGAAAGAGATAAGGAGAAAGAAGTACAATGAAAGAAGATAGAATGAAGAGGAAAACCAACAGAGGTGGGCAGTAAACAGCCATCAATCAATTTACAGATAAAATAGCAAACCCTGCTTCTCTCCTGAATATTGCCAGGATCCTACAGACAGCAGAGCCTTGTCCAAGACATCAATTGTTCCCGCTTCTGCAAATTCACTGTTGGAGCTGCTTATTGGGGAAAAAAAGCATCAATTGTTGTCTTCTTTCCCCCTCACTAACCATTCCTTATAGTAAAACTGTCCTTTGTAACTGCTCCAAACTCCCTTTGATTCCAATGGTCCAACCATTGATTTTTCTAAAAAAAACCCATCTATTTTGGCTCCCTTTTCTCCTTTACCAAATTCATTAAGAAAGGAGCATAAGACCCTCTCACCACTGCACCATTCGATTCAAACATAATAATGATCAACATCAGGACGCGCCTCAACTATGGACCCTAATCTTGTTTAACAATCTCCTGTTTATCGAATGCCTTCTAAAAATCCAAATACAGTCATACTTTGCCCAATAGTTCATGCTTATCTACCCTGCTAGATAAACCCTCAAAAAAATCTAATAGATTTGTGGTATATGAAAGAGCTGAGAATTGTAAATAGGATATTGAGGTCATGCACCTGATCGAGTATATGGAAGGAGGATGGAATCAGGAACTAAGGTACGAAGTTTTTGGACTGTCCCAAATGTGGTTTTGTGTCTGATGCCAATGCAGCACCAAATTTAACTGCAACACAATAAAATAAATGAAAAGGTGCTACGGTCCCTGAGGTACCAACGTCCCCCTGGCCCCAAAAGATTGCTACCAAGATAAAGGCTGCCAATGAACTGAAGGGGCTTATTTTTGAGCCAGTGAAACATTTTTCACTCAAGCCACTGGGGTGAGTGAGTAAAAATGACCAGAGAATAACATTGTGATTTACTTTATTGTGTTTTAAAACTCTGGTACAGTGGAATCTATCATGGAGTATAAAGGGGCACCAAACGCCTCTGGCAGAAGCTTAGAATTGTTTTTGCCAATTATTTTGAATGGTATTGCAAATGCTGCTCTAGCGGAGTGCTGCAGCACAATATTTTACTCATCATCAGCTCTAATGTGGGAGAATGGAATCTGAAATCCTAGTCAGATCCCAGATTATCTGGTGATGGTCATCATCTGAAAGATCAACTTGGCGGTTTTCTGCACAGGTGCTGACTGACCTGTTGACTGTTTCCAGCATTTTCTGTTTTTAATTTACCAGATTCAGGTGCCTCTCAGTTTCTCCAGTCACGGCAGCTTTTCATAAATAGGTAATGTTGACTTGAACTCCTATTTTCTAAAGTGCATTTAAATGATAAAAGCATATTTAGCACTTCAGATCAATTTTTCCCCTCAATTTTAAATGCCGGAACATGAATTCAGTCCGAGGGACACTATAATTTGTTCAAGTATAGATTTAAAAATGCAATGCTAATGATTCAATTTTCTGCTCCTAATTCACTCCAATTAAAAAAATTCCAAACAGAAGGCAAGGCAATTTGAGTGATTTCAGGGGTAAGTTTAGAGTTGGGCTGCCACCCATCCAGTTTTGGACTGGACTGTTTAATTTTGAGTGAGCTGTGTGGAAAATCCTCAAATGAAAACCAGACACCAAAAGCCTGTATTTAATATGGAAGTCCATTTTATTTCTGCTTACTTCTGTTTCTCATGATACGCAAGCATGAGTTATTAAGGTTTTCAAAGAATTTTCATTTTCAGCAAAGAAGTCAATCAAGCCACGATTCCAAAGAAGGGTCATACTGGACTCAAAACATTAACTCTGTTTCTGTCTCCACAGATGTTGAGTTCTTCCAGTGCTTTCTGTTTTTATTCCGCTTTCTGTCACCTATCCACTTTCAGGTTTGGCAACACTAATTTGAACTTTTGTTCCAGGCCAAATATTTTGCTGACAAGTAACTGATAAGGTGGTCAGAGGACACGTTGACAATTCTTCAGGACCTTAGTATCTTGGTAAGGCAAGCGTCCTACAAGAAAATCCTCCATATTGGCATTCCAGTTGTAGGCTCAAGTTTTTCATCAAAGTGCCGCTTATAGTTAGGGTCTTGGTTTATGCAAACATTGTCCTCTCCCAGCAATTAGCCCATCTTACTTTAGGGCAATTTCAGTCATTGTCATTCAGGTGGAGTACTTCATCTCTTTATGTGGCTTCTTCACCCAATTGTTTGGAAACTTTATGCTTTCCATATCTCTACATTGGTAAATCATATCAACACAGATAAATGAGGGGAAAAAAACTGAAATGCTGGAAATATAAACAGAAAGGCCTGGAAATCCACAGTAGATCAATTAACATCTATAAAGAGAAAAGACAAGTTAATCCTTTGGGCCCAAAATGTTAATGTGTCATTTTACAGGTTGACCTACTGTATATTTCCATTCGGTTTTGTTTTAGATTGCATTTGTCCCTAATCCTTCTTTGCTCCATCCCATTCCATCAGCTAACCATGTCCATTCTCTACCCATTTCTTAAGTCCTTATATATCAGTGTTGGTTTATTTGGTTCCTGAAGTGTAGGTTTCATGCAGCCAGTGGCCATCCCAATGTAAATACAACTGCCGGGGAACAACAGTTCACCAGATCTTCTTCCCAATGGCCCCATTTAGCAAATCCAGCAGGTTTAAGTTGGGGCATATCGCCAGATCAATGATAGCCTCAGTTTTAGAACTGAGAAAGTAAATGTTGCACTGACATCAATAAAAAAAGGGTTTTAAAAGATGACTCTTCCAGTCATCAGCAACTTTTCTCATGACTCACAAACAATGTACCCACAGTTTGTCATTTTTCTCTTTGGAATTATCCTCAACACTTCTCTCTTGTGCTAGTTCAAGAATCCTATCACTTGATTTTCTCTCTGTTCAGCTACTTTTCAGCATACGTAACAGTCTTACCTCTATGGTTGAACTCACGTCTTTGAGTCAAAAGGTCATGGATTTCATATCCAACTCCACCCTCCACAGGCATCAGTACAGAATTCCGGCTGACACACCAGTGCAGTACTAAGGGAGTGCTAGTCTGTCAGAGGAGCTGTCTTTCAGATCACCATCCCATCTAACCTCTCAGGTGGACATGAAATGAAGGGCACTATTTGAAGAAGAACAGCGGAGTTTTCGCCCACTGTCAGGCTCAATATTAAGTCATTAAGAGTCATACAGACTCGAAATGTTAACTCTGTCTTTCTCTCCACAGATGCTCTCAGACCTGTTTAGTTTTTCCAGCATTTTTTGTTTTTGTTTCAGATTTCTAGCATCCACAGTATTTTGCCTTTATCAATATTAATTAATATTGATATCAATTAATAATCCCTCAACCAACATCATGAAAACCTTGCTGTACACAAATTAGCTGCTGTGTTTTCTTGACAACAATTAAGTACCTTCAAAGGTACTTTATTGACACTAAAGCATTTTGGGATCATCTGAAAGGTCACGAAAGGCACTAAATGTAAGTTATTTTCTTTCTTTCTGCACCACCATAACTCTCAGCTTCTTATTTCACACGTTGCAAGGTCCAACCTTTACATCTATAATTTCATTGTGAGAATAACTCACTTGCTGGTATTAAGAAAGTTGCATGGTTCCTCTGAATTCCTTCTATTCATAGCAACAATTCCACTGGCCTTTATTGCCAATGGTTCAATTCTTTGCATGCCCCCAACCTATTGCTTTTGATTATGGTGTTAACAAGTTATAATTATGAAATGTAACATTTCTCAGTCAACAACTTTTAGGTTTTTTTAATAAATCTAGAATTGTAGATCTTTGTGTGTGAACATCATGATGCATAAGGAACATAGAGTTAACCTGGCTTACCATGGATGGAAAGCACCCTTTTTAAAAATGACCCATGAAATTCAAATATAAACTGAATGTAATAAAAGGCAACAGGAAATCACTTATCAGGCTCTAATCCAATATTGGAATCCTAATGACACTTCCAAACTGCGACCTTTACGACATCTTAGTCCTGTACTGGATTACACATTGGATAACAAACAGCCTGAGTGTTTGGCTAAAACAGTGGCTAGAAAGGATGCCCAACAGCAGCGTCCTCTTCCAAGCCAACTTGCCCAGCATCAAACAGCTTATCACTCAAAACTAGCTCCGTTGAGTGGGACATGTCAGTCTTATGCCTGGCACCAGAATTCCAAACCAACTGCTCTACCCAGAACTCGGTCACGACAGGAGACTCCCAGGAGCACAGCAGAGAAGTTTTTTAGGGAGGCCCTCAAAGCAACCCTGAAGAGGTCAAACATCGCCACGGACTCATAGGAGTCCCTGGCCTGTGACTGACCAAAATGGAGAAGGTTTATTCAGGGAGGCACTGAACACATCGAGAATTTTGTCGGGAACACACAGAAGTGAAGTGAGACATCAGAAGAAGCACCTCCAAATCCCCCATCTACCCAACTCTCCAAGCACCACTTGCCCCACATGAGGCAGAGTTTGCAGATCACACATTGGTCTTATCAGCCATCTCAGAGCCCATTGAACCAGCGTGAAAGCAAGTCATTCTCCAGCCTGAGGGACTACCTACGGATGGAGGAAGATGCACATTGAGGTATATAGGTAATGTTGGTAACCTACTGACCCCTTACTCTCATGCGTCTCAACTCCAAGATATGTTAATGTCTTGGAACACACTGCAGAGTTCGATTATAAAATGCACTGCTATGTATTTTTGTCTTTGGGTATGTTGAATGATGGGTGGTCTATCCCTGAATTTAATAGCTGTGGTTTTTTGTTCCTTGCCTTAATCAGCAGTAATTTGGAGATTCATATAGTTGTATGACATAGGAGAACTGTATCAGTCCATAATCAGGAAGATACTAAATGAAGTTGAGGAAGAAGTTCAGTGATTTTTAAAAAATGCCAAAATGTAAACAGTAATATGCTGAAAATATAATGTACACCTCCTCAGTCCAACCTGAAGATTTCCCCGGACCCATATACCCTGTGTTTGGACTAATTCGATTTACTGTCCCATTCACGGCAAATCTCTCATTCTGCAGTGTTATGTCAACTTTGAACCTAAAAAGAAACTTTAAAAGCCCACATTAACATGTTTCACCGCACCTACAGCAGAAATTATCTGGGCGCCAATGTTTGGGAATTTACATTATCTCTCCGAACAGCCGTCGTTGAAATCCAGAGATCTGTCGGTCTACTTACACAGGACCCCGCTGCTTTCGCAGTCGCGAGCCCTGTCTCCAAGTTTTAACGAATGAATAATTAATTTGGAGAATGCTGCCCTAATGATTTTGAAGCGACACTGTGACACGGCACCATTACTGCTTCGAGTGACTCTGGGGGTTTGATGCAAAACAGATACTCAACTGGCGCCTGAGCGTCATTACCTACAATTAAAATAATTGTTGCCTATCCAGTTCCTGCATTCCCCCGAGGCATCTCTGAGACCGATCGCCTTTTTCCACATTCATTGTCTGGGGTATCTCTGTCGTCGCATCAACAAGCACAATCTCGACTCTTTGCAAAATACAGCCCATTCCCAGATCAGCTGCAATAGAGTCGGCATGCGAGATCATAATTTTAAACTTAAATGCGATTTAGTGAAGAGAACTCATTATTGCATTTGTGTAGTATGTCGGATTATCACTTTTATCCGCTACTTATGGAATTAGGAAAGTTCATTTATTTGAATTACTGTTTAAGTATAGCCTGCTTTTTATATATCAAATGCACATGGCGTACGAATATCTCGGTGAAAATATACAAGCTCCAAGTCCTCACCCCTGATTATCGGAGGAATTTAATGTTCTTCAGCTAAGATTTAGGGGTATTTTTACAAATATATTCTCGGGGACGCTCAGATGTTCTCCAATGGAACTACATATGCGTTTGAAAATGGTATCTTTGCTGTTTTCAACATAAACACACGTCCGGGTTTTTCAATTGACTTTTAAAACTCCCTTCTTCTTTGTCAAGGTGAAATCATGTTCCCCGCATTCCAACTGTTGACTACACCTCTATAAAGTACCGCATTGGCAGCAAAGTGTTTTGCGTCGCCTAGTAGTCAAGAAAAGCGCTATATAAATGCAACTTTTTAATATTGTGCCACCTTCAGCACTTTTTAACATCTGCATTTTCTATGACCTTCCCGTATTAACATTTCCTATGTTACTACACATTATTAGGATATATTTTTCGAGTGTGGGTTTTCAATGGGTTAACGGACGCATCTCTGGTTAGGAAATGGTTGCACATTTTGTGAATGTTGTTTACCGAGGTGAAGGTGCAACATGTACCAGCGCACTTTGAGAAATCCTGAACCACAAAAGTCTGAAAGAAGTGCGGCTGGGTGGGACGTTATCATTGTCGAATTTTAGCCAAAACACCGGCAAAGGAGCGAGCAATTGTAAAAGGTTATAAGGTTTCACAGTCGGCGCCTGAATTCTCTCTCTTTTTAAGATTGTATGAAGTACAATTGTGTGTCATTTTTTTGGCTGTTGTGTAAAAATATTTAGTGGGAACCGGCTAAATGTCACGCACATTTGGTTCAATACTTGCTCTTGTCTGATTTCAAAGTAGAGATATCAAACGCGATAGGTCTGAGGGCGCTCTGTCTTTTGATGGCCTCCAGACGGTATACCAACAAAGTAATTAACATATCCCTGACAATATTCCATTGGCTTGATACTGATCACAATCGACGGTGTTTGCACCGTATTGTTTTGAGGCTGATAATTGACTGTCAGTTGCTCTCTCTGTCTCCGTGGCGCCGGGTGTCTTTTGATTGCTAATTTAACTTAACTGTCTGCAACTCCTCCTCCCCGCAAGACACAAACACAAACTCTCTGCCTCTCAAGCCTAACGCGAACTCCCATTCCCCACACAGCGCATGGCCTGATATATCCAGCAGCCACCTCTGGAATCTTCGCTCAAGGGACATTGGAGCAACTGCACCCATTCCAAATTAATTCTTTAAACTGTATTACAGTAAATGCCCTAACCTCCTTAGCGACCGACCTTGTCCCGAATCGACTCTTGTGATGGAAACGCCCGTGATTTTAAAAAGTAACATTACTTTGCAATGATTTTCAAACAAATTTGCAAATTTTAAAAAAAGCGCAATGTTTGATTATAGGATCTGGAATGCCGTGGTTCATTGCTGAACCAAGACTGCGCATTATGTTTCAGGGTAATGAGTCATAATGATGTGTAGACAAGCGTTATTCCAATACAAACCACTGTCTCAACTTTACCAACAAGGTGGAGTCTGTATTCAATCTTAACAAGTCATTACATTTCATACAATATTAAGGTAAAGGTTATTTTCTATTCCATATATCTTCCATTCTGTGTAAAGTGTAAAATATACTCTTTAACTGTACTGGCGCGTTTTACTTCCGTTTAAACCTAAAGCTATCAGTTTGACCAGTTAAAAATTAGCCCTTTAAATCGATTCTACATTATTATTCTTACAGCCAACTTTTCCTGGTGATATACGGGGGCAACCTTTTTAAGTTTTTCTGTTACAATTCTCACTGCTTTAAACCAATGTAAACTACGCTGTACGATGTTACATTCAGGGGAAGTAAAACGAGATGGTTTTTTTTTTCTCTGGGAGAGGTAGTGGGATGTCTGAAAAGGTTAGAAATGGGGAAGAAAATTTGCCTGCTGCTGCTTTTTATATTGGAAAATTCCCAGAGGACAGCCACAGTATGAATTAACCTGTGGACGGGGTGTGATTGACAGAATAGAATATCCCATTCACCAACTCGGCTCCAGCAGCAACGTTACCTCGGAAACAGCCAGAACCAATCACTGGAGGCTTGAGGGGCGGAATGTACCGCCCCTGCACTGTCAATCCATTCCCGTCTCTGGCTCCAGACTCTGGGCGGGTCCGAGGATATTTCAGGGGCTGGTTGGTTACTTGCACTGAGGAGGGCGGGGCAATGGATGCAAGAGGTGGGGTTGTTGTCATTCAGAGCGGCTCGGCATTGAGTGGGTCAGCGTTAAAGCGGCGCCGGGGGAGGGGGAGGGAAGGTGGAGTACTGCACTTGGAGGCTGCAGTCGCCGCTTTTAAAAAGCACCGAGAGCGGAGAGGGAGTCAGTTTACCTGCGGCAGAGAGTGAGCCAGCATCCACGGCAAGTCAGGCCGGCCGGCGGCTGCTCGCTCTATGGAGCTTGTGTTGTGAAGATCAGCAGCAGGAGGAGGAGGGACAAGTCCAGCCACGAGATCTCCAGCAGATCCGGCCAAAGGGGTGAAAAGAGCATAGCTTGGCGGGGAAATCAGTCTGGAAGTTCACGTCCAAGAACTTGGCTTAAAAAAGATTGTGCAACTTAAATGGATCGCCATCCGAATCTCATCTCGATTTGGCTACAGCTGGAACTGTGCGCGATGGCGATCCTCTTGACTAAAGGTGAGTGAGGGTGATGGGGGAAGAGAGAGAGGAGTGCAGCTATGTACCTTCATCCCGGGAGGCGAGTGGTGATCCCTTCAGCATACACCTTCTGCTGCTTGTTATAAGTCCTGAAAATGCCTGAATTCATTTCCACTCTGAATAACTGTATAAATGTATGTGTTTTGCCCCTCTACAATCCTTGCATTGCCATTATTTTAACACACAGCCACCGATCCCCATTGCTGGATGAATTTACTTGTGGCAGTTCATTGCCCTCCATTGATGTAAGTGGACCTAAGGGGCAAGCGGTTGTCAAAATGTTTTTGTTAGCCGCCCTTAATGAATTTCTAAACGCTAAGAGCAAAGGACCGGTTCCATCTTAAAAGGTTACAGTATAGCCCCAAGCGGATTTTAAAAAGGGCACGAACTTTTTTTTAAAAAAAATGTAAGTGCATTTAAGTTTTTTTTTTATATATCATTTCGCTCGGACCAGGGGCGGGGGAGAGAGAGAGAACGGATGGAAAACAAAGTTTACTTAAGTTAAAATAGACTCTCTGGAAATCCTCAAATCTTAAAAATTTAAGCACTCGCTATGAATTCTTGGGTCATGTTATGTTTCTGGCTTGCACAGCGGGGATACAAGTTACAAAAGATTTAACTTTCACAGCCTTTTAAAAATCTTCTGCAGATATATAATCCATTTTCCTGGTGTTTGCTTGTAACTGATCTCCTGCACTCGCTAATCGGCGCTGGGGGTTAGGATGAGCAACCTCATTGTAACTTTTTTTTATTTATTTTTTTTTTGGTACAAACCTGTAATTAAGTCAAAAAAGAGCCCTGTCGTCAGCAGCTGGGCCTTTTTCGGGCCGCATCAAAGACAAGACCTGGGAGTGATCCAGACTGATGATAAGTCACCGATACCGAAACGATGTGCCTGATAATGATATAATTAGGGGATCACAGGCTTTCTCTCTCTCCTGCCAGTTCACATCAAAAGCTTTACTTTTTTTAAAAAAGAGTCTGTAGTGTCTCCTGTAGGCATTTTGGCGGAGTACAAGCTCGTTTTAAAATAAAACCAAAGTACAGCAAAGATTGAATAGCTGCTTGAGCTGCATCGACTTTTTTTTTTGGTTTAAAGATCCAAGTTTTCAAGGCTGACGGGCTTCTGGCTCAGTGAGTTTTGCAAACTGGACTCTTGTGTAGCTCTGAGGTCTATAGGTTTTAAATCCAGGGGATGGTTTGAACGTGGAACCGTAACTAATGTATCCGCATTAGTAATTTTACACAGCCGATCCTTTGCCTTCCATTAGCCCGGAGTCATTAGGGGCAGGGAGTTACTCTTTGGGATCAGTTAGCGTTAAAAGCTGAGCTTAGGTGGTTGAAACCTGATCGCGTTCAGGCGAATGTGGCAAGCCTTCTTTAGTTCTGCTGCATACAAAGAGAACTTATAAGTAATTTCTCAATAACGGAAGCTACTAAAAAATTTTAAAACGAGAGATGCACGTGCATTTTTTTATTTGAAGCTTGTTTGTGGTCGGAGAGAGGCGCCTGCCAAGGCCCTTACTTCATAAAAGTTTTTTTGTTGTGAAATCTCTTGGTGATTTCCAACATTGCGGATTGCTAAAAGCACGGCGTTTGCTGCCTCCCAGCTTGCATATAAAGCCAGGACGAGCCTGCTGTTTGTAAGATGTTTCACTTTATTTAAATACCAGTTTCCATTTGGGTTGAAAGAAATTGTCTTTGGCAAACAAACCACTAATTATAAGCTTCATGGTTCTTGTTTTAGAATGCTGCCTGAAAGGCATTTGCAAGAAACTATCTTGAAAAGAAAAGCCCTTTTGTGCCCCTTCTGTACCTGCTTCATTTCCACCAGTTTGATGGGGCAGTGCGGTTATGAAGTGCTGTGTTTTGGTGCAGGAGTTTCTCATGATCTGCCATTTCATTGAAGTTTCTTAATCAGCAGACTTCAGCTCAGCCAATGGTTTTTTTTTTGCCAGTACTCCAGTTATTGCGTTTTCTATGTAGACTGTGTGGTTGGAAAAACTTATTTCAGTTTAATAACGAAGTGCACTCGGATGCTTGGAGACATGGCTCAGGGAGTTGGAAGGAGCAAACTGCTAATTATCAACTTTCCTGTGAGCTCAAAACAAAAAGTACACATCAGCAATTGAGAATCAAGTCTCTTACAGTGCAGCAAATTAATAATTCATGTTTCATAATGACTGGCCAAGTCTGAGCAGAAATTAACTTTTTCCTTTTTAACTTTAGGTGAAATTAGATGCTACTGTGATGCATCTAACTGTGTGGCAACGGGTTACATGTGCAAATCGGAACTGTCGGCATGTTTTTCAAGGCTCCTGGACCCCCAGAACACGAACTCTCCCTTAACTCATGGGTGCTTAGACACTATTTCAAATTCAGCAAGCGTTTGCCATGCGAAAAGATCACAGAATCACACAGGGACCTGGCCCATGTTGGAGTGCTGTCATGAGGATATGTGCAATTATAGAGGGCTCCAAGACGTTCTTTCACATCCTGGAAGTGAGACCTCTGGTAAGAGCTTCCCCCTGCTAAACCTCTGCCTGATCTATAAGGCGATGACAGCCAAGACTTTGGATGGCTGGTATTGATTTTGTTAATGTAATTAGAGACACAGGGAGGGAATGGCAAGATACAAGCTGAATCTTTAGCAGAAGGTATTATGTGTCTCTGCTAACATTAGAGGACTAGTAAAAGGCGTTCCCTGTTAAGTACTTTGTTGTCTTTCTGGGGCAGCAAATTAGATTAAAGTAAAATGGTTTCCTGGATTTTGGTTTATTGAACCTCAGTGCTATCTTGCTTGTCTTGTTCTGTTTGCTATTAAAACTTTGGAGATGGAGTAAGAGTGCATGAATCTCCTAACTACTTAATTTGACTATTGTTCAGATTTGCCATTTGAGTAGGGGTGGTTTGATTTTTGAAATATTTTTATGGAATTTGTTAAAAACATGGTTGTCTGCATGGGCAACCTATTAATGTCCAACTAATGACTGAGAGTAAAGGACTGTAAATTATTCATACAAATGGGGATTGGACTGAGATTAATGCATAAGTCAGTTTCTTGTTAAGTGTACCAGTTCTCATTCTTTTCCGCTTCTTTTTGTGTCTTTGCCTCCTTCTCAGACCAGGGAACTCGGTACCATCAGGACTCCAATAAGAACCTGATCACCAGGGTTCAAGAACTCACTTCCTCGAAGGAGCTCTGGTTCAGAGCTGCAGTTATTGCGGTGCCCATCGCCGGGGGCCTCATTTTAGTGCTGCTGATCATGCTGGCCCTGCGAATGCTTCGCAGCGAAAACAAAAGACTTCAGGACCAGCGGCGGCAGATGTTGTCGCGTTTGCATTATAGTTTCCACGGGCACCACTCCAAAAAGGGGCAGGTGGCCAAGTTGGATCTGGAGTGTATGGTACCTGTGACTGGCCACGAGAACTGCTGTATGACCTGTGATAAAATCAGGCACTCTGACCTCAGTAACGACAAGCTTCTCTCTCTGGTTCACTGGGGGATGTACAGCGGACATGGGAAGTTGGAGTTTGTATGACCCGAGGTTTTAACTTGAGCCGCTCGTGGTTCTATTCTGCTGGACAAGTGCACTTTATGTGAAAAGACAATCATGGACTTACTGAGAACAGTAATTTTAAAGAAGACTCAAGGTTGAACAAGGGACCTGATTTTAATATATTCTACACATAGAGTCCTTGCCTCTGTGAAGGTTTCCAAAAATTTCTCATTTGCACACTTTGTATAAGGATGAATTCTACACTTGTTTCTAGAAACAGTTCAGACAGCTCGGGGAGAGGGGGAACAAAAGGAAAAGATTTTTGTTTTTGAGCTAGCAGAAATGGAGATAAACTGATGTATACTTGTGTCCACTCCTGCTCTTTATATGTTTCCTGTTCCAATTATTGTAAAAATCTGAAAATATATTTTTTCTCTAATTCTGATCAGGTATCCTGGTTTTATTGTAGACCAAACCCCTAATTAAATGCCTTTTTTTCAGAGGGCGAGCTCTAATATTTTATTTGCAGCTAATAGAATGGATTCAAAAGGAAATGACTGCAGAAGGTAGTAATGACTATGTCGGCCTTTAGCTTGACTGCACAACAAGCTGGACTTAGTTGCATTTATTCCTTCATTAGCTGTATTAATGTGAAAGGAAACTTTCTTCTTCACCTCATCCCCTATTTTTCTCCCCTCTTAATAGTAAAAGCAGCCATTGCTTTCTCTGTCTTAGAACATGCCATTTTAGATGAATTCTACCCCCTCCCCACCCAACCTGAAACTGCTTTATATTCTGACACTATTTTGCACTCTACTATTAGTTGAATATGAAACTACCAAGTGACCGATCCTGTATAATTTTGCTTGGCTACAGGCCAGTAGGACAACACTTCCATTCTCATAAGAAATAAATACATGCAACCAAGTTCCATAGGCTCTCAAGTACTACCTGTGGTTATAGATGTTTTCTTCCAGTGTACTTCCTAGACCATGTTAGTGCTGATTTACATTGTTGCATTAGCGAATGTCTATTAGCGAAGCATTTTTCAACAGATCCTGAGGTTTATCCAATATCAAATGTAAAATGAATCTCAAAACAGGCTTGTTCTTCTTCCTACCTCTTTTTTTCTGAATTAAACTAGTACTGTTGTTTCTTTTATATCCCTTACAAATTCAGAGTTAAGATACTCTTACTTCCTTTTTCCCAACTACTGTCATCACTTGTCATTGTACCCAATTACTAGGTGTTTCACTAATATTTTTATAGCTTTTATTTTTCAACCAAGTGTATGATATACCAAGTTGTACATTTTATTACAAGGCATATTTTTCCTATCAAACCATGATTTTAAAAAAATCCATTTAAAATTGATTGTCTCAATTATATGAATATTTAATAAGGCAAGGCATTGGGTAAAGCTCTTGGTAATTTCATGAACAGTTGCATGTTAGGCAGAAGGAAGAATGTACTCTTGGAAGATTGGTAAGTTAGAACATGATTGCATGCAGGTTGTGTTGCTTGTTTTAAATTAGCTGTGAAATGTTTCTGGTTTGAGCAGGCTTTGGTGGGCTAGGAAAAGGGTGGAAAATATTTCTTATTGTTGAGGTCTATATATATATATTTAAAATAACCTTTCAATTGCAACAGTTCTAGGTGATGGAAAGTTTGCCCTAGCCTACCATTTTAATTCCTCCCCACCCTCTTTCCTGCTACTTTAGTCTTGCAACTGAAGTGCCTATTTCTTAGCCCTTTCACTGGATGGAGGATTGGCTAATGGACAGGAAGCAAAGAGTAGGGATAAATGGAATATTTTTAAGTTGGCAGGCAGTGACTAGTGGAGTGCCACAAGGATCAGTGCTGGGGCCTCAGATAGTTCGTCTTGTATCACAGTATCTTTACAGTGCAGAAGGAGGCCATTCAGCCCATCAAGTCTGCACTAGCTCTCTGAAAGGATTCCACCTAGTGTCTCTCCCCTGCCTTATCCCCGTAACCTTATACATTCTCTTTCCAGGTAGCAATCTAATTCCCTTCTGAATACCTCGATCGAACCTGCTTCCACCACCTTTTCAGGAAGTTTGTTCCAGCCTCCAACTGCTCTCTGGGTGAAAATAAAAATCCTCATACCACAATTACTCCTTTTGCCAATTATTTTGAATCTGGCACCCAGAACTCCAGATGAGGCCTAACTAGTGTCTTATACAAGTTTGTACTGAATGCCCCTATTAATAAAGCCTAAGATACTATATGCTTTATTAACTGCTCTTTCAACATGCCCTGCCATCTTCAATGATCTGTGTACATATACGCCAAGGTTGCCCTGTTCCTGTACCTCCTTTAGAGGCTCTCCCTTTATTTGATACTGTCTCACCATATCTTTCCTGCCAAAACAAGTCACCTCACACTGCTCTGCATTGAACTTCATCTGCCACTTGTCTGCCCAATCCACCAACATGTCGATGTCCTTTTGAAGTTCGAAGTTCGAGGCTCTCCTCATCACAGTTGACAACATTTCCAATTTTTGTATCATCAAAAGAGATAAGGGTAAATTGGTTCTATATTCTCTGGAGTTTAAAAGAATGAGAGGTGATCTCATTGAAACATACAAGAATCTGAAGGCGCTTCACAGGATAGACACAGGCTATCTCCCTTGGCTGGGGACCTAGAACATGGGTGCACAGTCTCAGGATAAGGGGCTGATCATTTCTTCACTGTTTTGAATCATTGGAATTCTCTGCCCCACAGGGCTGTGAATGCTCCATCGCTGAATATATTTAAGGCTGAAATGGGCAGATTTTTGGTCGCTCGGGGAATCGAATATGGAGAGCGGACAGGAAAGTAGAATTGAAACCGAAGATCAGCATTGATTATTAAATTGCAGAGCAAGCTTGATGGGCTGTATGGCCTATTCCTGCTCCTATTTCTTGTGCTTGTATGTTGGACGTTATTCCTTTTAATTTTCCTTGTGCTGATTGCTGAGCACAAATGTTTTGTCCATTACTTATAAGCAGTTATATTGACATGTACAGGATAGAATGAGTCCACGCTACCTTTGGTACTCCTGTACAGATTCACCTTAAGCGTAAAGTTGTTAATTTCAAATGTCTCCCAAGTTAGGGAGGGCATCCACCCCTTCCTATGTCTGTGATCTCCTTCCGCCCTAAGACCTGATACGTCCAATCCGCCTTGTGCAATCCCGATTTTTAATCACTTCGCCAAAGGCTGTGCCTTTAGCTGGCAAGCCCTGGGATTCCTTTCCAAAACTCCTACCTTTCTACTTGTTGCTGCTTGCAACCTTCATTTTTGACAGAGATTTTGGTTATCTGCCCTCATAAATCCTTAAAGTGGCTCGGTGTCTAATTTGATAAAAACACTCTTACGAAACACCTTGTGAGTTACTATGTTAAGGATGCTATATAATTGCGGTTGATTGTCAGGCGAGTGTGCTGATGTCGTCGCGCACTCATGCTATTTCGGTTGGTGGGTGCACGTGGGAGTTGGCAGTATGCCCGCCTACAATTAACAGGCCTATTAAGGCCATTAAAGTTCCAATTAAATGTAATTTTTCGCTGCCCGTCCCAACTTTACGATTGGCAAGCAGGCGAAAAGGCCAAGCAGCCTTTGCACTTTTTAGGAAACCTCATCCATGGGCGGGATGAAGTTTCCAACTGCAATTAAAAACAAAGTAAAAATTTTAATGTTTCATTAAATAACATGTCCCTGCTCATGTGACAGAATCACACGAGGGGACATGGTTTTGAATATTTTACAATTCTTTATTTATTTTCATAACTCTTCATCTCCCTGAAGCAGCTTTGTGCCTCAGGGAGCGTTTCCTGCATGCATGCGCGAACTTGCACACTTGCCCTCCTTCCTCCCCCCCACCCACGTGCACGCTGAGCGAGAAATCACAGTCTGGCCCCGATCGTGGGAGGCTTCCCAACTGCTCCTTGGCCCGTGCCCGCCCGGTGAGAGCAAAGTTCTGCCCTTGAAGACAAATGAAGTTTTTTAAATCAGAAGAAACATGTCCAAGCATCGCAATCAGTCACCTGAGTATACACATGATGAAAATGCTGTCCATAGATCCTTTTTAATTTAATAACGGAAACCTCATCCCACCCTTGGATGAGGTTTTATGTGAATTGCGAAGTCCGCCTGGCTGATTCACCCATCTGTCAACTGTAAGGTTGGATGGACCACGAAAAATCGGAGATAATTGCAACTTTAATTACACTAATTGGCCTCTTAATTGTTGGCGGGCGCGCTTCCGACTTTTACTCTCGCCCGACGTCATCTCGCATCTCGCACTATCTCGAGTCCGATCCAGTCGGACATGCATCCGCACGCCAAACTAAAAATTCTGCTCTATGTCTCTGACTAATTCAATCTTGCCCTTAGCTGACTCTTCACAACCTGAATTTTCAGCAGAGGTAAGAGGTTAATCACAAACTGGGACAGTCCAATTTTCTTCTGGTTTCAAGAATATTGAAGCTAATGGTAGGAATCGTAATGGTAGATCTGCTAACTCAGCACAGACTGGCGATTGCCACAGGGATCTTTAATAGTGTGGTCCAGTACCATTTATGGTCTCAGTATGTTACTATGGTTTCATTCAGTGCTTATCTTTAAATCATGGTTTATCCTTGATCAATAATGCATCTTGTTACATGGTAATAACTTAAATGTTTCAATTTAAGTAACTAGTGACTCCTGTTAATGGCAGATTACTGCATGAGATCACATTGAGCTCAGCTTAGACTAATGGGAAGGTGATCTCCAAGTTCATGGTTACAAGCTACAGCACAAAAAGCAAGTCATTCGACCCAACTGGTCTATGTTCCACATGAGCCTCCTCCTCACTCTTATCTAACTACCAGCATTTGTACTGATTCAGTAGAGTCCTGTCTGTGGTGGTAATTGTCACCAGCAGGACTGGAAAATTTGGAGAGTGGCCAATACTGCCCATTGAGTGGAATTCCTTGAGTGAAGTGCTTTGAAGATGTTAATCTGATGAGTTGAGTATCATATCCTGAGCAGCGTTTGTGCTAATGAACTAAATTGCAGTTTAATATAAAGTTAAAGCGCAAGCCTTTTTGATTGAATAGTGTTCAAAGAGAGACCATGGAATGACTCCCAGCAATTTGAATTTGTAGACGCATCCCAAAGAAATTGGACTTAATATTTCCTCTTCAAATTTTTTAAAAATGGGTAAATCCCTTTCATGGAGGTCAGTTTAAGATGACCTGAGTCTAAAGAGGTTCAATAGGCTGTGGAGCTTGTTTGTGCAGAACAAGGGAGGATAAATAGAAGATAGCCGCAAATCAATTAAAAAATTTAGGAGGAATGTGTTTAAGTGACTTTTGGTGCAAACAAGAAAGGAATGGGATACAGGATGAGAAGAGGTGATTACAGTGGGCAAAAAGCTGTGGAGTAAAAGTACTGGCACAGACCAGTTTTGCCAAATATTGTGTTTCTGTAGATTCTATGTAAAACCTGACCTTGTCATCAGACACTTAGGCTTGAGTTTCACACGGAGACAGTGGCCCGATCCACAGGCTGGAAAGTCAGGAGACAAACCTCCCTCTGGCTGCCCTGGAGCTCGTATGTGCGTTTCAGGCAATTAGCTGTCTGAAGTTGTGGCTTTTCACCCCTCAAGCAGGATGGCCCGCCTCCAAGCGCTGTTGGCCATGCAATCAGGGGATCTGCTGCTCTTCAGTGGCCACAGATGGGACAACTGCAGCCCCTAGAACAGCAGGCCTGGAGTTTAGGTAAGGGGGCTGGGAGTTAATGAGGCAGGACCTGGTGAGGGTCATTCATGAAGGTGGAGACCGTCATCCTGTGGATGCGGCCTGTGCTGCTGGAGAGGGGAGCTCTGTAGGCCACAGGGTTGCTAATCAGGAGTGCCCCTGAGCCCACAGGGAAGCTGTTTGGCTGTCTGGTTTTCGTGGGCAGTTACCCCAGGTCAATTACCAGTAGCGATGGGAAGGAGGGCCTCATTCTGTATCAGGATGGAAGAGAAGGCAATGGGCATGGCATTCCCACCCAATTTGATCCCATATTATATGGCCACTTGGAAACAGGAAACTCCGTGGCCCAGGAAGAACTGAAGAAATGAAGTGCAGCCATTAAATGCTGCTGAAGGCACAAGGGATTGATCCCCTCTGGGTCCTGTCTTGTGCTGTAAAGCCCCATTCCTGCTATCTGGAGTTGTAGCTGCCACTGGGCGGAATTTTTGAGATATCCAGGGAATGTTATCAGACAGCCCAAAAGTGCCAGTTGGAACGGAAGTCTTTGTTGTGCTTCCAACTGGAATATTAAGATGTTGCAGAAAGGTGACTGATCCACTTTTTGCACCAATGTTCTTGCCCCCTCTTGAGAACAACTATTCCACCTTTCGTAACTCCAAAGTTTCAGTAGGGGTCAGGATCAAGTACCTATTTTGAGTTTTCTCACCCTAACCCAGAATCATTGATGCTAATTATTGTACTCCAAAACTCCCCATGGCTGAGAGCAGCTAACTCAGCATAGTTTAGGAGTCAAAACTGTGAACATGGATTCAACTTTTAAAATGAAAAACCCAGCCGAGCAAAAAGCAGTTCCCTGTAACTCACCGTATGGCATGCTGCCCTTCTCCCTGGTTAAGCACTCTTAACCTTTATAGAATTATTAACATTTTCTCAACACTTTGAAGCTGAGAAGTAATTTACTGGAAATGGTATGCTAATGAAGATTGAGTGTAAATAGGGCTTTTAGCAAATCACCTGGCAACAGCTGCTTGACAAGTTCCCAGGCTGTTGTTCCTCTCTGCCACTTGGCCAGCAGTGTAGATCTACAGGGGAGACAGCCTGTCCACTGAATGGTGAATGGGCGTTTAGCCACTTTGAGCATCTTGTTGAACAATGGGTGGTGGAACTTTTTATTTATATGCAAATTGCTTGATGTCCTTACAAGATTGTTTGAATTTGTTTGATTTGGTGCTGGCTGCAATACGCCCCTTTCATGACGAGCAACTTGCTGTGACCTCATTCCCCATGCCCACTAGTGTTGATTTGGCCGGAACCTCTGCATTTTCCGAACTATTTGATGACAGTTGCTGATCTGGAGTGCGATAGCTTAAAGCCTTAAGTATCTCAACACTTATCTAGACGAAGTCACAAAGAACTTGCAGAGCAAAATGACCTAAAATGCTGTGTAACAAATGCCGCCTAAAATGTGCTGCTGAACAGAGCCTAACTAATGCTCATTAAAATTGCACTGTTGAGGTAAAAGAGTATTTTTAGAGATGGTTCAGAAGTAAATTGACTTTTCCTACACTATAAAATTCTATGATTTATATATCTTTCACATCCCAAGGGCATCCCAAAGCACTTTGCAATCACTTATTATGTAGATGAATGCAGCAGCGGTACTCTGCATTGAGGCACTAAGACATGTTTATTTACATTATTTCTGTGGTGTGGTGGTAGGACAGTAATGATTTTTTCAAAAGGCCATTTTTTACTGCTGCCACTGAAGTGTGGGTGTAACTGCACCCGGTTAGTCTGTTCCTCTGTAAACGATATGCAGGAAAGTCCCGCCATTCGCGACTTCCTTTTTCATGAATTCGCTCATCCACACAAAAGTCTGTGTACACCAGTTCATACATTGTGGGCCCAAATTCACTTATCCGCAACAAAAACAAAAATAGCTGGAAAAGCTCAGCAGGTCTGACAGCATCTGCGGAGAGGAATACAGTTAATGTTTCATGTCCGTATGACTCTTCATCGGAACTGATGAGCCAGTTCCAATGAAGAGTCATACGGACACGAAACGTTAACTGTGTTCCTCTCCGCAGATGCTGTCAGACCTGCTGAGCTTTTCCAGCTATTTTTATTTTTGTTTCAGATTTGCAGCGTCCGCAGTATTTTGCTTTTATCTTTTCACTTATCCGCAGTTTTTTTAAAAGGAGCCATCTTTAGAAAATACCGAAAGAAAAAAAAGCGCCAAAATAAAGTTTAAAAAAAGGAAGCTGTCCATGATGTATTTCCGGAAGTCAGCCTCTTGCCCCAACCCCCATCCCCATGCCCTAGCAACAAGAACTCGCCATGGCCCCAACAGCAACTCTCTCTCTGGCCCCTACAGCAACTCTCTCCTTGGCCCCGACAGTAAAACTCTCCCTGGCCCCTACAGTAACTCTCTCCCTGGCCCCTACAGCAACTCTCTCCCTGGCCCCTACAGCAACTCTCTCCCTGGACCCTACAGCAACTCTGTCCCTGGCCCCGACAGTAAAAATCTCCCTGTCCCCGACAGCAACTCTCTCCCTGGCCCCAATAGCAACTCTCTCCCTGGCCCCTACAGCAACTCTCTCCCTGGCCCCTACAGCAACTCTCTCCCTGGCCCCTACAGCAACTCTCTCCCTGGTTCCTACAGCAACTCTCTCCCTGGCCGCTACAGCAACTCTCTCCCTGGTTCCTACAGCAACTCTCTCCCTGGCCCCTACAGCAACTCTCTCCCTGGCCCCTACAGCAACTCTCTCCCTGGCTCCTACAGCAAAACTCTCCCTGGCTCCTACAGCAACTCTCTCCCTGGCCCCGACAGCAACTCTCTCCCTGGCTCCTACAGCAACTCTCTCCCTGGCCCCTACAGCAACTCTCTGCCTGGCTCCTACAGCAACTCTCTCCCTGGCCCCTACAGCAACTCTCTCCCTGGCTCCTACAGCAACTCTCTCCCTGGCCCCTACAGCAACTCTCTCCCTGGCTCCTACAGCAACTCTCTCCCTGGCCCCTACAGCAACTCTCTGCCTGGCTCCTACAGCAAATCTCTCCCTGGCCCCTACAGCAACTCTCTCCCTGGCCCCTACAGCAACTCTCTCCCTGGCTCCTACAACAATTCTCTCCCTGGCCCCAACAGCAAAACTCTCCCTGGCCCCTACAGCAACTCTCTCCCTGGCCCCTATAGCAACTCTCTCCCTGGCCCCTACAGCCAAACTCTCCCTGGCCCCAACAGTAAAACTCTCCCTGGCCCCTACAGCCAAACTCTCCCTGGCTCCTACAACAATTCTCTCCCTGGCCCCAACAGCAAAACTCTCCCTGGCCCCTACAGCAACTCTCTCCCTGGCCCCTATAGCAACTCTCTCCCTGGCCCCTACAGCCAAACTCTCCCTGGCCCCAACAGTAAAACTCTCCCTGGCCCCTACAGCCAAACTCTCCCTGGGCCCAACAATAAAACTCTCCCTGGCTCCTACAGCAACTCTCTCCCTGGCCACCACAGCAAAACTCTCCCTGGCCCCAACAGTAAAACTCTCCCAGGCTTCTACAGCAACTCTCTCCCTGGCCCCTACAGCCAAACTCTCCCTGACCCCAACAGTAAAACTCTCCCTGGCCCCGACAGCAACTCTCTCCCTGGCCCCGACAGCCAAACTCTCCCTGACCCCAACAGTAAAACTCTCCCTGGCTCCTACAGCAACTCTCTCCCTGGCCCCTACAGCCAAACTCTCCCTGACCCCAACAGTAAAACTCTCCCTGGCCCCGACAGCAACTCTCTCCCTGGCCCTAACAGCAACTCTCTCCCTGGCCCCTACAGCAAAATTCTCCCTGGCCCCAACAGCAAAACTCTCCCTGGCCCTGACAGCAGGAGCTCCCTATGGTCTAATTGCAATCCACCTCCACTCTTAAGTAAAGCATTGTAGGTGTGACAAATTTTACAATTTTGTTTTCTTGTTTCATTAAACAATTTGTCTAGTAAATTTCTCTTTAAATTTATTAAAAGCAAAAGCATCCTTTATACATGTAAAGTTTTAGCATGGCTTGAACCTATCTAATTGGCTCCCATTGTAACGTATGTTTGTCGTTTGCAAATTTGCCTTTTGCAAGGCTTTGCAGGAACGTAACCATTGTGAACAGTCAGACTTTACTGGATTTCAAAAACCAATGAAACTTGGTGCACAGATAGGGCATGGACCAAGAAAGAACTGATTAGTTTTTGGTAAAGATGTGGATCCAGACCTTGAATTTTTTTAAAGGACTTGTTAACATTGGGAGACAGGGCAAATTGATATTTTTATAATGCTGTGGGTATGTTGCTTTAATTAGAATATAGTTGATTGTTTTAGAATGTTATGGACTGTCTCAGCTACTGTGGCAGAATTTGTCACAGCTGTCAAAATATGAGCAGAGTTTTCAGAGCAGGTTGTTGGATGTGGATTGGCCTGAAGCCTCCTCAGTGAGATGGAAGCTCTTAATAAAGAGATTTCTTTTTTAGCTTTCTAGTTACAGAGCATCAACCAGGCAGGGAAAATCCTCAAAGAAGAGCTGCATCATATAGTAACATTGAGTTAATACAGCGCAGTGTAGGTATTCACTCTACTGAGTGTCCTCTTCATCTAGATTTGTTCACAATTATTCTCCAGTTTTCTCCCCCTTCACCATGGTTACCAGCCCAACCAGATTACTTCGGGAATCTCAAGAGAATTAAGGAGTACACTCAGGACATTGTTGTGAACATCCCGAGAGAAAAGCCATAGGGCCAGAAAAATGATTGCCTGCTTTTCATTTGTGTTTATTAGTTGTACAGCTATTGGAGAAGAATAATAAAGGCTTTTTAATTGGGTATGGTGGTTTGGTGCAGCCTGTTTTGAAACTGCCAGGAATACGTCCAAGATGAGTTAGTAGCCCTACCCTTCAACTAAAGGCTTCTTGAAAATCTCAATCCAGTACAAGTATCCAGTTGTCTTATCATTGTGACTGTAAACAGTACTATATCTACTCCTCCATCACCCCCTACTCCTCAACCCCCAGCTATGGCACCTCCCCATGCCCACGCAGAAGATGCAACACCTGCCCCTTCACTTCCTCTCTCCTCACCGTCCAAGGGCCCAAACACTCCTTTCAAGTGAAGCAGCATTTCACTTGCATTTCCCCTAACTTAGTCTACTGCATTCGTTGCTCCCAATGCGGTCTCCTCTACATTGGAGAGACCAAATGCAAACTGGGCGACCGCTTTGCAGAACACCTGCGGTCTGTCCGCAAGAAAGACCCAAACCTCCCTGTCGCTTGCCATTTTAACACTCCACCCTGCTCTTTTTCCCACATGTATGTCCTTGGCTTGCTGCATTGTTCCAGTGAAGCCCAACGCAAATTGGAGGAACAGCACCTCAGCTTCCGACTAGGCACTTTACAGCCTTCCGGGCTGAATATTGAATTCAACAACTTTAGATCTTAAACTCCCTCCCCCCATCCCCATCCCATTTCTTCCCCCTCCCTTTTGTTTTTTTCAATAATTTATATAGATTTTTCTTTTCCCACCTATTTCCATTATTTTTAAATCTACAACTAATACCTTGTCAGTCTTTCCACCCCACCCCCACTAGAGCTGTACCTTGAGTGTCCTGCCATCCATTCTTAATTAGCACTTTTCTTAGATAATATCATCACCTTCAACACCTCTTTGATCCTTTTGTCTGTGACATCTTTTGATTATCTGCTCCTATCACTGCTTGCTTGTCCCTACAACCACCCCACCCTCAACTTCTCTCCCCCCACCCCCCCACCTTAAACCAGCTTATATTTCTCCCCTCTCCTAACTACACTCAGTTCTGTTGAAGGGTCATGTGGACTCGAAATGTCAACTCTTTTCTTCTCCACCGATGCTGCCAGACCTGCTGAGTTTTTCCAGGTAATTCTGTTTTTGTTTTGGATTTCCAGCATCCACAGTGGTTTTTTGTTTTTATCTCTATATCTATGGTGGTTGGCCTTTTTTATTTATTCTTTGATGGGATGTGAGCGTCATTGTCAAGGCCAGCATTTGTTACCCAATTCCTAATTGCCCATGAACTGAGTGACACTCAAGTGGAGCATGTAGATGAGGAAGAGGAGGAGGCCTAGAAAAGAGCCTTGGAGTTTGAGAGGTAATATTGTAAGGATGGAAAGAGAAGCCATTCCTGGAGATGCTCTATTGATGATTTAACAGGTAGAACCAAGAACTGTGTAACTGAGATGGATAACAGAGGAAAGGCATTGGAGATATGGTGAGTGGGATGAGGAGAGATAATGTAATGAAGCCACAGTGACAGAGGATGTCATTTGTAAATTTGATTGGTGCTGTTTCAGTACTGTGTTAAAGGTGGAAACGGAATTGAAAAGATTCATACGTGGAGTTACAGGAAAAATGGGCACAGTGTAAGGAGACCCCAATGTGTTCAAAGACTTTGGAAATAAAACGAGGATTGAACAATGCACCTGATTGTATCTTCAACAGTGCCCATTTGAGTCCACTTTCTATTCACTGTAACACCACCACTATGGATTTAAGAAATGCCTTTAAGAGAGTAAAGCTGAGAAAGTAAACAGTAATGCAGATTGCTTTAAGAAGAGAATTCCATAATTTAGGCTAAAATTGTTTAAGGTTACCCATTGATGGTCGAGCATCGAGGGGGCTACACTGTCGCTGGGTCAAAGTCCTGGAATTCCCTCCATAACAGCACTGTGGGTGTACCTACACCACAGGGACTGCAGCGGTTCAAGAAAACGGCTCACCACCACCTTCTCAAGGGCAATTAGGGATGGGAAATAAATGCTGGACTAGTTAGCGATGCCCACATCCCACGAACAAGTAAATTTAAAAAGTAGAGAGGTCCACCTGGGGTTTTGGGCTGGAACAGATTTCAGTGGTGGGCGATAAGATTGTGAAGGATTCTATGAACGAAGATGAGGATTTTGAAATCAGTGCACTGGGGAGGCAATCGTGACTGGGACTTAGAATCAGAGGGCTGAATTTTACATCTCGTGGGCGAGCGCGTGCCTGACCCGATCGGGTGTAAAATCGCACAAGAAGACGTCGGGCGAGCGTCCCGACATATTTCACAAGCTATTTTGCTCAGCAGGCACGCACAAAAGTCGACAACTAAAAGGGCAATTGAGCCCGTCGATGGCGCAATGGTCTCTGATTTTTTGTGGCCTGTCCAACCTTACAGTTGGCAAACGGGCCAATCAGCCGGGCGGCCTTTGCATTTTTCATTAAACCTCATCCAAGGGCGGGATGAAATTTCCATTGTGAAATAAAACAAAGATAAATATCTGTGGGCAGCATTTTTATCAGCTATATTTTCAGGTGCTTGATTGTGATGCATGGACATTTGTTTGCAGCTTTTTAAACCTTTATTGGATGATTTTCAGGCCTCCAGCTCCCTGAGGGAGTTTTCGGGCAGCGCTCACCCAAGGAAACGTCATCGCCCGCCCTCTTCCCACCCCCACCCAGGCAGCGCTGAGCTTTTCAGAGTGTATTTCACGCTGGCTGGCGTTAATTGGGCAGCCAGTGTGCAATCGCGGTTGGGAGCTGATCATGGATGGAGGCCCATTTCCCGGGCCCACCAAAGATAAAATTCAGGCCATAGAATCAGAGAATGATTACAGCACAGAAAAAGACCATTCAACTTCTCATGCTTTCTGCAAGCGCAACTCAACTGGTCTCACTTCTCCCCTCCCCCGTCCTCCCGCCCCACCAAACTTCTCCGCAGCTTTGCAATTCCCTTCTCTTCAGATAATCATCCAATTCCTTTTTGAAAACTACAAATGAACCTACCTTCCCCACATCCTCAGGCAGTGCAGCCCAGATCCTAACTACTCACTGCTTAAAATAATTCTTCCTCATGTTGCCTTTGGTTCTTTTACCAATTACATTAAATCAGAATCCTCTGGTTCTCGACCCTGCCAATGGGAACAGTTTCTCCCTATCTACTCTGTCCAGATCCCTCATGATTTTGAACACTTCTTTCAAATCTCCTCTCAAACCTCCCTCTAGAGAGAGCAGCCTCAGCTTCTCCAATGTATCCATGGAACCGAAGTCCCTCATCCTATAAATCGTTCCTACCGCCTCTCTAAAGCCTACCGCCTCTCTAAAACCTTCACATCCTTCCTAAAGTGTGGTGTCCAGAATTGGACAAAATACTTTTTTGAGGCCAAACCAGCTTTTTATAAAGATTCATCATAACTCCCTTGTTTTTGTCCTCTATGTCTATATTTCCAAAACCCATAGTCCCATATGCCTTTTCAAACACTCTCAACCTGTCTTGCCACCTTTCCCCCCCCCAGCTCCCTCTGTTCCTGCACCACTTTTAGAATTGCACCTTTTAGTTTATATTGTATTTCCTCATTCCTCCTACCAAAATGTATCACTTTGCACTTCCCTGTGTTAAATTTCATCTGCCGTTGTGTCCACCCTTTCAAACAGTCTATGTCCTCACAGGTTTCCCAGGTTTAATCCTCAATTTATGTTTAATTAGTTGATGCCAAGTGGGACAATGGTGCAATTGCTACATTCCTGAGCTAGAGAGAGAAAAGAGATCAGCCAGTGTTCCCACTTCTGATCATCATGCAGTGACTCTTGTGGGCACAAGACTGGGTTTTACCCTCCTCCACTGGCAGGTTTGAAGGCAGGGGATTGTTAAATCCAGTGCGTGATTTGCCCAATGCCTACCCATCGCCTGTGCCCTCACTGCAATTTTACGTACTGTGGGGGTGGCGTCGAGCAGCTTGCCTGCCAGTGGACTAGTTGAGGCCCTTAAATAGATATTAATTCCCACTAATTGTTGCATAGTGGTAATGTCACTGGACTGATAATCCATAGGTTCAAACCATGGCAGCTGGTGGATTTAATTTCAATTAATAAATCTGGAGTATCAGCAATGGTGGCCATGACAACTATCGTCAATTGTTGTTAAAACCCATCTGGTCCACTTTAGGGAAGGAAATCTGCCATCCTTACCTGGTCTGGCCTACACGTGACTCTAGACCCACAGCAATGCGGTTGACTCTTAATTGCCCTCCATTCAAGGGCATTCAGGGATGGGCAACAATTGCTGGCCTTGCTACGATGTCCACATCCCATGAAAGAATTAAAGAAGGAGGAAAAAAAACAGTGAGAAAGGAGAAAAATGTCTAGAATTCCTGTGGGGTTCTCTGAATTCTCCCAAATTTCAGCAGAAGAAAGACAGGGTGGAATTTTAACCATGGCATGCCCTCTCTGATAGTGGAACAGGAAGTGGGCAGCACTTCCACTCTGCTGCTTTTTGCTGGAGGACATGCACACTCACATGGCGGGTGGGGGGGAAGCTTTTCAATGGTGGAACCCACCGTCAACTGACAATGCAGCAGATATGGGAAGACTATAAAAAAGCCTCCTAGACAAATAGGGAGGCTCTTCATCACTGCCAGAACTTTCCTGTCCAACTCTATTGCCATCAACCTAAGACTTACTGAGAGCACAAAGGTGGCATGGATGTTTTACAAATCAATTTTTAAAAATTCTTTGACAGGATATAAGCATCACCGGCTAGGCCATCATTTATTGCCCATCCCTAATTCTCCTTGAGGAGCTGAGACACAAACAAGCCAATGACTTAATCTCTGCATATAAACCCACTGTCGGGAAATAGAATTTTGGCTCCATAAAATTCCCCCCTTAAATTTACATAGGGCTATATTTATTTGTGCTACAACACCAGGGGAGCACTGTGGGTGCACATGCTCATTTGCATTCTCAGTGTCAGTGTCAGAGCATCAGCTGGCAGCATTAAAACAAAGAAGTTGGCTTGACATAGACTAATAATAAAGTTCAAGTTTTAGGTCTGTGTAGTCCTTAATCAATTGTAAGTTCCTGTATCTAGTCCACCTTTCATTTAGCAACTGTAAAACATGCTTCTGATAATTCAGTAAATGATGAGGATATATAATCAGGAAATTTCAGTAAATGAGATTCTCAACTTCCAATGTGGAGAACTGATTGTAATATTTTGTTTAAGGACACTTTTTTGGTAAAAATCCATTAAAAAAATTGTCTAAAATATTTTAGGAAAAAAAATCATTACTCAACATGGGACTTGAAACAATGGTCCTGGGATATAGAGTCCTGTTATGCATCTATTGAGCTACCCAGGCTGTGTAGATGCTCCCTGCACAAAACCTTAACACATTGGATCTAGCATAAGGATGGCTTTAACTGCTATTTCAATGTCGATTTAGACTGGTCTGTGGGACCCACAGCAAGGATTTAAAATCAGCGATACTTTAAACAAGACCCAAACTCCTGCCATTGACGATGTCAAAGGCATCGTCAGGAGCAGTTGGGCAGAGTGCACATGCACAACTATTCCTGAATCCTTTCTCTTTGGCTGCAGAAGTTACTGTGTTTACATAGTGTCTTTCACAACCTCAGGACATTCAAGATGGCATTAGATGATTATTTGAATAAAAACAATGTGCAGGGGTACGAGGGAAAAGGCAGGGCAATGGCACTAGGTCATAATGCTCATTTGGAGAGCCGAATGGCCCCTTTCTGTGCTGTTAAAATTTTGTGATTCTGTGACATCTCAAAGTGCTTTGCAGCCAACAAAGTGCTTTTTGAAGTGTAGTCACTGTTGGAACATAGGGAACGTGGCAGCCAATTTGTACAAATAGCAATCTCCCACAAACAACAATGAAATAATGACCAGGTCATTTTTTTTAGGTGTTGGTGACACCAGGGAACACTTTGTCATCTCCTCTTCAAAATAGGACCATGGGATCTTTTAGACCCGCCTAAGCATGTTTAACATCTCAACCAAAATGCAGCAGCTCTGAATATGCAGCATTTCCTCTGTAGTGAGCTGGAACATCAGCCTAGATTTTGTTCTCAAGTCCCGCTCCAGTATCAGCTCTGGTAGAGCAGAAGTCCCATTCCAGTATCAGCCCACAGGAGCACAATGCCTACTCCAGGCACTTGCCTCTGAGTCTGGTTGTTATGGGTTCAAGTGCTACCACTGAGCTATGCAAAGGTTGGCCAGACCTGCAGAGAAACAGCATGAATAGCTGTTTACATCATTTCTCTGGGATTTCCACCAAAGTTACAAGAAGATTTGAGGAGCACCCAGCTGGGATTCTGGCCCAGATTTTGTGACTGATGGGCCCAGGGATGGCAAGAGCTTTGCCTTCACATACAAAAGCCAACTTTATTTCTGACAATCGGGTCCAACTTTTCTGCTTATTAACGTGGATTCTTCAAGCTGCAGCACAGGGGTGGGGAGGGGGTGCAGAATTAATAAAAAGCCTCTGTTTTTCATGCCAGTGAGTTATTCCATGTTAAATTGGAGTTCTATGGAGTGGTATTCCAGTTATGGGGCTACATAGTGTTATAGTGTTTTCAAGCTGTAAGTGAGATGACATTAGCAAGTGACGGGAGCTCAGTAAGTCGTATACATCAAAGCTGCTGATTTTATGAGACAATTAATGGTTTTTGGATAATGATTATCAGAGTGGAAGATTTATCGCAAAGTAAACTCGGTCATTTCAATGAATAGAATTATTAGACATTTTGAAGAATCTATTCTGGTTGAATTGAGGCTATTATATACTTTAGAGCCAGGTTTCTTCTGCTGTGCAGCCAAGCAATGTCATGGCTGTGATCTGAGATATTGGGGTAGGGTCCTTGTCTTAAATCTAAAGCAGACATAACAAAAATTTGCAGTAATGCAGTAGAATATCCTGAGGTACATCACGGGGGCATCATCAAACAAAAATTCGACACAAGCGTTTGTAAATCTGGGACAAAGTGAGGCAGCAGAGATGTAAAAGCACCTTCTTATTTTCCTGCAGAGATGTCTATAAGGAAAGCTGTCCCAAAAAGTAGGTGTTGGGCCTTTTGCCCGGTCATTGCAGGAACCGAGAGGGGCAGGAGATAAAAGGGTATGGAAGTCAAAAAATAAGTGCCAGTTTTCTCTCCCAAGACCAGAAGTACCATCTTGGGGCTAAATGGCCTTCCGACTGCAGGTCTTATACAGAAGCCTTGCAGCCACCAGCCCTTACCACATGTGCAGACCTCTTGGACTTGAGTAACTGATGGATCTCCCACTCTGTTTCCTTGTGCACAGTCTGCCCCATTACTCACTTTGACCAAAACCTTTGGGATACAATCAATTGCATAAAAGGGACCATTTATAGTGCTGTCTGGGTAGCCACTTGCTAGTCTAGAATTTCGGTGTGTTGCTTTGTCCCTCCATTGGGAGGAGAATGCATTGGTTTAGGTTTTCTTTTAACTGATTTACAGATTGTGGGCTTCACTGGCTGGGCCAGCATTTACTGCCCATCCCTAGCTGCCCTTGAGAAGGTGGTGGTGTGCTGCCTTCTTGAACCGCTGCAGTCCATGTGTTGTAGGTACACTCACAGTGCGGTTAGGGAGGGAGTTCCAGGATTTTGACCCAGCAACAGTGAAGGAACAGTGATATATTTCCTAGTTAGGAAGGCGAGTGGTTTGGAGGGGAACTTCCAGGTGGTAGTGTTCCCATGTGTCTGCTGCGCTTGTCCTTCTGGATGGTAGTGGTCGTGGGTTTGGAAGGTGCTGTTGAAAGAGCCTTGGTGAATTACTGCAGTGCATCTTGTAGATGGTACACACTGCTACTACTGTGCATCGGTGGTGGAGGGAGTGAATGTTTGTGGATGTGGTGCCAAACAAGCAGGTTGCTTTGTCCTGGATGGTGTCAAACGTCTTGAGTGTTGTGGAAGCTGCACTCGTCCAGGCAAGTGGGGAGTATTCCATCACACTCCTGACTTGTGCCTTGTAGATGGTGGAAAGGCTTCAGGGAGTCAGGAGGTGGATTACTCATTGCACGATTCCTAGTTTCTGACCTGGTCTTGTAGCCATAGTATTTATATGGCTAGTCCAGTTCAGTTTCTGGTCAATGGTAACTCCCAGGATGTTGATAGTGGGGGTTTCAGTGATGGTAATGCCATTGAACATCAAGGGGCGATGGTTGGAATCTCTCTCATTGGTGATGGCCGTTGCCTGACACTTGTGTGGTGTGAATGTTATTTGCCAATTGTCAGCCCAAGCCTGGATATTGTCCAGGTCTTGCTGCATTTGGACATGGACTGCTTCAGTATCTGAGGAGTCGCGAATGGTGCTGAACATCATGCAATCATCAGCGAACACCCCCACTTCTGACCTTATGATGGAAGGAAGGTCATTAATGAAACAGTTAAAGATGGTTGGGTGGAGGACACTGCCCTGAGGAACTCCTGCGGTGATGTCCTTGAGCTGAGATGACTGACCTCTAATAACCACAGCCATTTTCCTTTGTGCTAGGTATGACTCCAGCCAGCGGAGAGTTTTCCCCCTGATTCCCATTGACTTCAGTTTGGCTAGGGCTCCCTGATACCACACTCTGCCAAATGCGGCCTTAGTGTCAAGGGTAGTCACTCTCACCTCACCTCTGAATTTCATCTCTTTTGTCCATGTTTGAACCGAGACTGTAATGAGGTCAGGAGCTGAGTGGCTCTGGTGGAGCCCAAACTGGGCATCAGTGAGCAGGTTATTGCTAAGCAAGTGCTGCTTGATAGCACGGTTGATGATCCCTTCCATTACTTTACTGATGATGGAGAGCAGACTGATGGGACGGTAATTGGCCAGGTTGGATCTGTCCTGCTTTTTGTGTACACGACATACCTGGGCAATTTTCCACATAGCCGGGTAAATGCCAGTGTTGTAGCTGTACTGGAACAGCTCGGCTAGGGGCGTGGCAAGTTCTGGAGCACAAGTCTTCAGGGGTATTGCCAGAATATTGTCAGGGCCCATAGCCTTCGCAGTATCCAGTGCCTTCAGCCATTTCTTGATATTACATGGAGTGAATCGAATTGGCTGAAGACTGGCATCTGTGATCTGGGGACCTCCGGAAGAGGCCAAGATGGATCATCCACTCGGCACTTCTGGCTGAAGATTGTAGCCAATGCTTTAGCCTTATCTTTTGCGCTGATGTGCTGGGCTCCTCCATCATTGAGGATGGGGATATTTGTGGAGCCACCTCCTCCAGTGAGTTGTATAATTGTCCACCACCATTCATGACTGGATGTGACAGGACTGCAGAGCTTAGATCTGACCCATTGGTTATGGGATGGCTTAGCTCTGTCTATCACTTGCTGCTTATGCTGTTTAGCACACAAGTAGTCCTGTGTTATGGCTTCACCAGGTTGACACCTCATTTTTAGGTATGCCTGGTGCTGCTCCTGGCATGCCCTCCTACACTCTTCATTGAACCAGGCTTGATCCCCTAGCTCGGTGGTAATGGTAGAGTGGGAGGTATGCCGGCCCATGAGGTTACTGATTGTGTTCGAGTACAATTCCACTGCTGCTGATGGCCCATAGCGCCTCATGGATGTCCAGTCTTGAGTTGCTAGATCTGTTCGAAATCTATCCCATCTAGCACAATGGTAGTGTCACACAACATGATGGAGGGTACCCTCAATGTGAAAGTGGGCCTTCGTCTCCACAAGGACTGTGTGGTGGGCACTCCTGCTGATGCTGTCATGGACAGATGCATCTGCAGCAGGCAGGTTGGTGAGGATGAGGTCAAGTGTGTTTTTCCCTCTTGTTGGTTCCCTCACTTAGGTGGCAGAATTGCAGTCTTTTCACTGTAGAGCAGCTTCTTGGTGCCTTTTGTGCTTTCCAAATAGCAATCGATCTCTCTCTCTCTCTCTGTCTCTCTCTTTCTCTCTCTGTCCCTCTGAGTGTTCAATTACCATTGGTGAAAATGTACTGTATTCCCCATTTTAATGTTCTACAGTGAGTACACCTGCACCATGCTTGCTATACACTTGGCAGGACTTCCAGCAGGAAGTGTAGTCCCACCAGTGCCACCTTGTACTGTAATGTCACAACAAGGGGTGTGGGGAGAGGCTAGTGGTGAAGGGGGGAGCCAGGGAAAAGAAGTCCCTTTGTGATCATGGGCAGAAAGGAATATTCAGTGGAACCAAGTTCGGCTCCAAATTCTGTTCCACTAACCAGATTACACGCTTTTCGATTAGATTAGATCTATCAGGGTCATATGTATATTATGATGAAATAGAAAGAGTACAGTCTTTGATTATAATACAGTGCATCTTGTATATTATGGTCACCCAAGTAGCAGCCTGATTAGTGGTGATGCTGAGGTGATTGCTCCATCTCGGGTTTTGGATTCCATTGGTTGTGTTGTGGCCACAGGAAGCTGGTCCTACAAACAAAAAGAGGATGAGAAATGAACATCTGGTCCAGCTATGCTCATCCAACACAGTAAATAGTGTAATTTTTTGTGCACTCTTATTCCCAATGGCTAGTAATGCCAACTCCAGAAGGAGATGAAAGAGCTGAGAAAGCCTGTGTCCAACTTCAAGAAAAACTGTGGAAAATTCCTTCCCTGATTCCACAAAAGATCCAGGACACCATGGTTCCTTACACCCTATTAAGGCGAGGTGGTGGCGTAGTGGTATTGTCGTTGGACTGGTAATCCAGAGACCCAGGGTAAAGCTCCGGGAACCTGAGTTTGAATCTCACCATGGCAGATGGTGGAGTTTGAATTCAATAAATATCTGGAATTAAAAGTCAAATGATGACTATAAAACCATTGTCAGTTGTTGTAATAAGCCCATCTGGTTCACTAATGTCCTTTAGGGAAGGAAATCTGTTGTCCTTACCTGGTCTGGCTTACATGTGTCTTCAGACCCACAGCAATGTGGTTGATTCTTAAAAAATGCCCTCTGAACAAGGGTAATTAGGGCTGAGCATATAATATAGTCTGGTGCTCCAGTGCAGTGTTGGAGGTTCTGCATTTCAGGTGAAATGCCCTCCTAGGTGAATGTAAAAAATCCCATCATGCTATTTTGAATAAGAGCAGTAGTTTTCTCCAGTGTCTTGGCCAATATTTATCCCCCAACCAACACCTAAAAACAAATAATCTGGCCATTACCATATTGCTGATTATGCTGTGTGCAAACTGGCTGCCACATCTCCTACATTATAGCATTAGTAATTACAGCATTAAGTAAGAACTTAACTGGCTGTAAAGCCAAGATCATGAAAAGTGCTATGTAATGCAAATCTTTCTTTTTCTCTTCTTTATCAACTACTCCCTCCAGGCCCTGATTTCAGTCTTTTCTCCAAGTCTTGGTTATGCTCCTCCCTTCAGGCAGATTAACTGAATAATACAGAGGGAATTTTATGCTCCAATTAACAGAAATTCTGAATCACAGTAAGTGGTGCCAGTGCAATAACTCACTGACTTCTGTATAAAGTTGCTACAGGTTGCAAAATAGTATAAAGACACCGGGGCCAGGGTTTTTAGGATTCCCTTCCCAATATCCAAAGAGTCAGAAGTGAACGCATCCGCACCAAGCGCTAATTGACTGGAGATGGAACCTCCGCCCCTCACTCAGGAGGGCATTCCACCTTAGAGAGCTGCCGCCCAATCCAATTGGCCGGCACCTCTCTAGTCCCAGCAGTGCCCGAAGCTGCAATGGACAGGACTGGGACTACAAGCAGTTCCCAGAGTTTAAGGCCATCCAGGGCCAGGTCGGTGTGGGAGTCTCAGGGCAGGGAAAGGAGGTGAGGCTTAGGGGTGTGAGCAGAGGGGAGGGTGTTGGGTGTTGGTGGAGAGGCTGGATGGGGAGCAAGAGCAAGCAGGGGGTAGACCATGTGGGAGAGCGCCTGATGTTAAAAGAAGGCTGTTGATGGAGGCCTTCTTGTTTCCTGCCAGAGGCCTGAGCAAGGTCACTCTTCAGGCATCCCCCCACCCCTGAGCTCCCCCTGCCAGCTTGAAAATTGAGATTGGTTGTGAAGCAGCTCTTAATTTGTCAATAATTGGCCACTTAAGGGCCTCAATTGGGGAAAGGGTGGGCCCGCCTAGGCCTTGCCTGTCTCACCGTAACATTGTGGAGAGGTTGGGTAGGCGGGAGCCTGGTGGGAAGGCCAGCCAAGGAATTTTAGGCTCCCCCCCACTCTCCACCTACAAACTCACCAGTGGGGGAACGTAAAATTCTGCCCTAGTTTACTTTGCTTCAGTCAGCTGCTGGACAATGAGAGGAAGGAGGAGGTCACTGGAAACCTAGTAATAAGGCACGGAAGTACAGATCAGGTCATGTGACCTTTTCCTGACTGGTGGATGACAACCCCGCAATTAAAAACTCCTCAGAAAACCTTCCTCTAGGAATGCGATTCTTACCTCCCCAACTTTATTAAGAATCAAAAGCTCACAAAAGTCATGGTTGACTTCACAATTTTTATCTGAAGAGAAATGTTAATGTGGAGGGAATGGAACCTTTTATCATTTCAGGCTGGCATCCAAGGTTGGGTGTACAATAAACAGCTAAACTCTATCCACCCTATCGCAGATGAAGGTAACTATCTATTGGCACAATGTGACCTTTCCATTTTGCACACCAATCATTGTCATGTTCCTGTTAGATTGAGGTAAGCGATTTGGGGCTGTATTTGTAGGCCTGGTGGGCTCCAACCCAATGAGAACTGGCTTAAGCTGTCCAAGCATTGAAGCCAGCAAAGGGAAAGGGGAGTATCTTTCTCATAAATCTGGTATAGGTTTAAACATTGGTCATGAGGTAAAAGGACAGTAGCATCATCAAGTTCCTCCCAAGTCAATAGTAAAAGGGTGGTAAAAGGAGGAGTAGGGCCAGTTAGGGACCTAAAAGGGGATTTACACATAAAGACAAGAGGCATGGCTGAGGAGTTAAATGAATACGTTGCATCTGTCTTTACCTATGAGGTAGATGCTGCCCAGGCCGTGGTGAGAGAGGAGGAAACTCAGTCACTAGAAGGGTTTAAAATTGATAAGGAGGAGGTATTGGATAAAATAAGCTGTTGGTATTTAAATTTGATAAGGCACCCGGACTAGATGAGATGCATCGAAGAATATTGAAGGAAGTGAGAGTGGAAATTGCAGAGGCACAGGCAATAATCTTTCAATGTTCCCTGGATTCGGGGGAGGTGCCAGAGGACTGTAGAATTGCAAACATTACGTCCTTGTTCAAAAAAGGTTGTAAAGATCTGCCCTGCAATTACAGTTTAAATTCGGTGGTGGGGAATCTTCTAGAAACAATTATTCGTGATGGAATTAATAGTCACATGGAAAAATGTGGATTGATTCGGAAGAGTCAGCATGGCTTTGTTAAAGGAAAATTGTGTCTAACTAACTTGCTGGAGTTTCTTGAAGGGATAACAGAGATGGTTGATGAGGGCAAGGCCATTGATGTGGTGTATATGGACTTCCAAAAGGCGCTTGATACAGCATCACACAACAGACTTGTGAGAAAAGCTATAGGTCATGGAATAAAAGGGATAGTAGCAATGTGGATAAAAAATTGGCTGAGGGATAGGAAACAGAGAATGGGTACTTTTCAGGCTGGAAGGAGGTTTGTAGTGGAGATCCCCGGGGGTTGGTATCGGGACCCTTGCTTTTCCTGGGGGAGAATTTTCTCCCCGTTGGGGTGGTGGGGTGGTGGGGGTTGGGCGGGAGCGGTCAATTAAGGCCCGCCCAGCGTGATGCACACCCGGAAGTGCTGAGCGCTCCCTGTGCGGGCGGGGGGAGGAGGCTGAGTCCGGGCCTGCGCTCTTTCGTGCATGTGCATGAAAGAGCGCAGAAATCTCCCTGAGGCACAGGGCTGACTAAGGGGGATTAGTTTGATTTGTGAAAATTTTAATAAAGAAGAAAAAAATATTTTAAGACATGTCCCCTCATGTGACAGTGTCACAGGAGCTGGGACATGTCAATAAACTTTAGTGAAAACTTTCATTCAATTTATAAACACTTCATGAAACCTCATCCCGCCTGTGGATGAGATTCCATGAAAAATGCAAAGGTCGCCTGTCTGGCAACCTTAAGGTTGGATAGGCAGCTCAGGTATTCGCTTTAATTAGTTTTTAAATGGCCTTAATAGGCCTTCAACTCCAGTGCGCGCCCGCCGAACTGAGAATCAGAATGATACGTGGTGACGTCGGGACGCACGCCCGAAATCACTGCGCGTCATTTTACGCATCGGCGAGCGGGGGCCCTCCCGCCCCCGCTCACCGACCTGGAGATTCTGGCCCTGATATATATAAATGATCTGGACCTTGGTGTGCAGGTGACAATTTCAAATTTTGCAGGCAACAAAAGTCTTGAGGGAATTCTGCCCTGTGAGGAGGACAGTGTTGAACTTCAAAAGGACATTGACACATTGGTGGAGTGGGCAGACAGGTGACAGATGAAGTTCAATGCGGAGAAGTGTAAGGTGACAAACTTTGGCACAAAGAACATGGAGAGATAGCATAAAATAAAGGATACTATTCTAAAGGGTGTGCAGGAGCAGAGAGACCTGGGTGTATATGTCTGTAAGTCATTAAAGGTGGCAGGACAGGTAAAGAGAGCTGTTTCTAAAGCATATAGTATTCTCAGCTTCATTAATAGAGGCACAGAGTACAAGAGCAGGAAGGTTATGATGAACTTATATAAGACACTGGTTAGACCTCAGCTGGAGTATTGTGTACAGTTCTGGCCCCCACACTATAGGAAGGATGTGAACGCATTGTAGAGAGTGCAGAAGAGGTTTACAAGAATGGCTCCAGGGATGAGACACTTCAGTTATGAGGAAAGATTGGAGAAGTTGGGACTGTTTTTCTTGGAGAGGGGAAGGCTAAGTGGGGATGTGATAGAAGTTTTCAAAATCATGAGGAGCTTGGACAGAGTAGATAGGGAGAAATTGTTCCCACTTGTAAACGGATTAAGAGCCAGAGGGCACAGATTTAAAGTGTTTTGTAAAAAAAGCAGATGCAAGGTGAGAACAACTTTTTTACACAGTGAGTAGTTAGGGTTTGGAATACACTGCCTGGAAGTGTGGTGGAGGCAGGTTCAACTGAGGCATTCAAGAGAGCATTGGATGATTATTTAAATAGAAATAATGTGTAGAGCTACGAGGAAAAGGCAGGAGATTGGCATTAAGTTAAAATGCTCAGAGAGCCAGTGCAGGCATGATGGGCCGAATGGCTTCCATCTACACCGTAACAACTCTATGACTCAGTGATTTGCCTGTGATTATTTTACATTTAGAATCTTTTCTTTGGTATTTGTGCTATATTATCTATCTAAGGAAGGAAACCCTGAAAAAATTCAACACAAAAACAGAAGGTAGTGTACTATGTGGTTACATCACCTAAGAAAGGAGTAGTGAATAATGAAAAAGGAATCCACAAAAAATATAAAGTAGCCCTCAAGAAAGTAAGATAGGCAGTTTTTTCTTCTCAAAAAAAGTCCTTGAAAAATGAATATTTTGATCCCTGCAGCATAGGTATGGCAATGAAATGATTGTAGTACTGAACGAGGACCCTGGGGCGTGTGAATTGATAATCATTTGGTGCTAAATGGTAAAACTGATTTCAATAAATCTGGTCATTCAAAATCTGCTGGACGGTAAAGGAGTCCTGATGCTTAATGCCCTCTGAAGTGGCTTATCAAGAAATGAAGGTCATAGTCTTGTTAGGGCAATGGGGTTGAGCAATAAATAACTAGCATTGTCCATGTCCCAAGAAGAAATTTAGCAGAACAATAACAGGCAGAGATGGCTTTGGTTTAACATCTTGTGGGATGTGGAACGCATCTGACAGTTGAGCTCTCTGAGTACTGCAGTGTACCTAGCGAGGGAAGAACCCTGAGGGAGGAAAGGGCATAAAACCTCAAATCCACTCGACTTCATATTGGTCCCATTCACCGGTAGAGACATTTATATATTACATGACTCTCTCCATTACACTTCCTCCCTTGACAATGGTTCCATTGTTTTCTCCTGACCAGCTTTAACAGTTCAGGAAATTATACAGAATAATTTCAGAAATATATTTCATTATCCATCCATTTTTTTTTTGTAATGATAGAGTCTTCTCCATATTTAGATGCTAAGGCATAGAATAACTTACACTTCTAAACAATGAGCCCATTCTACGTATGGCAGCATGTGACAAATAAAAAAAACCTCACCGAATTTCATAACCCAGTCCCTTGTGCTAGATTCAATCAAAATGTTATGTCTGGTACTGAAAGAAAATGTTAAAATAATGGTCGTTGTGCTCCCTGTGTGACTCTTAGCTCTGCATAAGTATTGCCAAGATTACAATATTTGCTTCTTTTTAGTTCATGTAAAACAGTCACTTCTTTAAATGTAATAGTACATGGAAGTCAAGCTCAATTTAAATCATGAGATTTCTTAGCTCATCCAGAATAGGGTACGGAGCATTTCATCTTTTCATGGCACAAGCCGATGCTGAGGCTCAAAAATAGTTCATTGAGACCTTTATAAACCTTGATCTCTCTAACTCAGCTCTTATTACATTGGTGAAAGGCAGGAAATTCTCCCTCTTTTTGCCACTGCAAAAATGGAGTGGCTGGAACAGATGAATATGTCTGTGATTATCTCCATAAATAGACTACCAGATAGAAACATAAGTATAGATCTAAACGTGTATTGGATAATTAGGGTGTCAGCTACATTTCACTCTTCAGTGTTTTCTACATAGGTATGAGTATATAAATCAGAAAATGTATTTCTTCCTCCCTCCTTCCTGCAATTTTCAGCCCGAATGTCGTGAAGGTGCTGGCCACTGTTGGAGCTATTTGGAAGGGGGGACAGAAATACAACTCCCATAAGTTTGTGGATGATACCAAAATTAGTGAGATAATTGGGAACAATCTCATCAAATCCAGAAGGACCTGGGCAGATTGGGGTGCTGGACTGGTGAGTTTCATTTAATGTGGAGAAAGGCAAAGGGCGGAACTTACCGTGCCCGTTGGCGTTGGGTGTGCTTGGAGGCGTGAGCGGACAATATAGCGAGCAGGCCAGAAATCGGTTTCACGACGTCATGAAACAAGTTTGCAATCGTGCACTCAGCCCGTCGATGGTGGGCGGTGTTTCCCGACGTTAGACGTCGGGAACCTCAGTGTAATACATCAGCATATCATTATAAGACCAGCCCGCCGGAATCATTCCCCCCCCCCCCACCCCGCTTGATTGTCCGCCCACGTTGGCGTTCTTGCATGCCAGTGCAGAACATGTCTTGACAAGTGTGAAATGCAGAAGTTGGGAGTTACCTCCAGGGCCTTGCTGGAGGTAACTCATCGCAGACATCCGAGGCGCAGAAGGTGCTGGAGCCTGATAGCAACGGCAGACTGGAGGAACGTCCATGGCATGCTGGGTGGATTCTGATGGACATGGCTCCACCGCGAAGCAGCTCACGGAAGGTAGAAAGTCACCTTGAGCATCTGCTCACAACAGATGATGGTTGAGAGGAAGGCCCAGCTGTGTTTGAGGGTGGAAGATGTACCGGGGGGGGCGGATGGGAGAGGAAGGTCTAGGATCGACTGGGGGAGGAAGAGGTGTCGGTGGGGGGTGAGGTTGGGAGGGGGGAGACGAAGGCGTTGGGAGGGTGAGGTTGGGAGGGGGGAATGAAGGTGTCAGGGGAGGTGAGGTTGAGACGGGGGAACAAAGGCGTCATTGGGGGGAGGTTAGGTGGGAGGGAGTACGGGAGAGGAGGGGGTAATGGGGGAGAAGACAGCAGCTGGGGAGGTAGGTGTAAGGGGGATGGAATGTGTAAGGGAAGGCATTTGGGGGGTGGTGGGAGTGTGGAGAGGGGATGGAGTCCAGGGGCAGGAAAGAGTGTGGAGAGAGGAGGGAGTAAGGATGGAGGAAAGAGTTGGGAAGGGGGAAGAAGTAAGGGTGTCTGAAGGAGTCAGGGAGGGGGAAGGAGTAAGGCAGGACGAAGAAGCAAGGCTGGAGGAAAGAGTTGGGGTGGGGAGGACTGAGGTGGCGGAAGATGTAAGGGTGTCGGAAGGAGTCAGGGAGGGGTAAAGACTAAGCGTGGTGGGGGTAGTCTAAGTGGGGCTGAAGGGGTTCCAAGGGGAGTGGGGGATATCCAGGTGAACATATAAGGGAGGGCTCTGATGAGTCCATGACTGCCTCCTAAGGACCAAACTGAGGGTGAGAGTGGTATGAGGGAATGGTGAGAATAGCTGAGAGCAGAGTGAGGCTGTAGGGTGGGAGGGTGATGGTTCGACGGTAGCGGTAAAAGAGACATTGAGGGTGGTTGTTGGGAATCGGAGGCAGACAATGGTTCTGGGGCTGGGAAGGAGGAGTTTGGGAGGTTAGTGTGCATGGGGGTGTTATTTTTGGGAAGGAAGGGAATGTGTATGTTCACCTCAGCATTCCCAAAGGAAAAGGGTTGTGGCTGGTAGGTCAAGGAGGGGAGGTGGAAGGTGATGCCGGGCTGGTCAACCATGAAGGGGAAAGGAAATGGGTGACAGGGAGAGGGGAAAGGACAGGGAACTGAATGAAATACTCAATCGCCACCATGCTGTCTAAATTGAAAGTGAAATGAGAGTCGTGATGGGTGAGATCAGGTGCTGCATGGGAGTGTGGTCAGTGGGTGGGCGGAGATGCAGGTCAGCTCAGATGGACAACTGAAAGTGAACCCCAGCAGGCAGCATTGAAAATGCTTGGGACAGTGAGGTGAGTGTGATACAGCAGGATCCGTGTGCCTGAGAGAGTGCTTGCACGAGGCTCCGAAAGGCCCTGTCACACACACATACACACTTCTCCCTCCAGAATCACTCAATGGCCAGCTGCTCCCTTTGCAGTGACAGGGGTTGAGGTGCTCACAGGTAAAGGGAACTTGGAGGGAGTTGACAGCCTCTGAGATTACTGAGTGGGTGACCCAGGGGTGTCCAGCTGCTGCTCCTCCTCCCTTCGGGTGCCCAGGGGGCCTGGCCTGACTCCTTGAGAGGAAGAAGCACCTGGGGAGAAATCGAGGTGTCCCGTTTCCCTCCTGCGCTGCCATTGCAGGAACTCACCCATACCTCCCGCGATGTAGTGCGCGCATCTCCTTGCTCTGCTGGACCAGGGTGTCCATGGCGTCTGCCAAATTCCCCAGGGAGACCCCTATACACGCACATGTGGGCACCACTACATCAGAGAGAAGGCAGATGCACTCCTTCAGCTTGCGAGCTTCCAACAGTTCTACGTGATGTTCCCCGCCTTCTACTGACTCTCCAGGATGAGTTGGAAGGCCTAATCCAGAAGTTTATCATCTGACTCGGACCTCACAGATGTCTGTCCCCCAGCAGTCCTCCAAGTGCTGGGGAGCTCGCACGAAACTGCCTCCTGCTGCGGATACGTACCTGTGCGGTGACCACAAAATTGTGAACCCAAACCTGCTCTAGATCTAGGTCCCACCGAGGTGTGTGTCTCTGCGCTGGTGGAGGGTGTGGGTAAGAACTGCAACAGGTCTTCCAGGTTGCTTATTTCCAGCTCTTTAATGGAGTAGGCATCCTCTTGGCTGGAGGTAAGGGTGCAGATGGAGTTGAGGGACTGGCTGGCTGAGAGTGTTGGTCGCTTGGCAGAGCTCCCTGTGAACCAAAGTAGAGATAATTAGTTCATGGCAGCAGAGTCAAAAGGCAGAGAGAGAGCGCTCACATTTGCATTGAGAGAGGGATGATGTGGTGCAGGATCCTCACAAGAGTGTTTGCCGCTGACCTCACCGTCACAACAGGCATATCCTCACCAGTCAGCACAATGGCACGCTCCTCAAAGTGAGTAAGGGACCTAATGTGGGCCATTCCACCCCCTGGTCTGGGACCTTTCCCTGCTGTTGTGAGCAGGCTTCTCCTGCATGGAAACAGATGGAGGGAGTGTGAGCAGGACACATGGCACTACATGGAATGTTTGTGTGGTGAGCGGAGCCATGGACAGGATGAGGACACAAGCCCCAGAGGATATGAGCCTGATGGAAATGTGAGTGAGTGTGTGAGAGTTAGTGGTGTTGTTCCTTGAGTTGTGAGATCCCTGTGGATGTGTGATGGGTTTGTGAGTGTGTGAGTTGAGAGTGATGAGAAAAGTGGCCTACCCTGACAGAACAGATGAGGCCATTCATCCTGTAGCAGCACTGGGTGGCTGTCCTCTTTTGCAGGGGATTGGCGCTGACCACCGCTGCCAGCGCCTCCCATGCTGGATTGGTGATGCCGCTGTCCCTCCTGTGGCCACAGTGGGGGTAGATGACATCACGGCCGGCCTCCATGGTGTCCAAAAGGCACTCGAGGGATGTGTCACTAAACTGGAGGGCTGAAGTCTTTTTGCTTTTTGGGGCCATCCTGTTTTGTGTGCAGCAGTCCTGGGCTGGGAGCACTGCGAGGTGTGCAAGTGGCTGCACTTTAAAAATGGCACCCGGCGTGATGAAGTGGTGAGGTGATGGTGGGCGAATGAGAGCCTGCCTGCCATGGAAATGGCCTGTTTCCCGGGAATGCAATAATTAATGTGGTGGGTTTGGGACAATATGGCGTGAGAAGCCGCCATTGCGGCTGATGGGTAAAACATAATTTTCCTTGCCCGCTACCACACTTAGTGTAAATCTGGGACAATTCCGCCAAAAATCACAAAATTAGGAAAGGACAGTAAGCAATGGCAACTAAATACCATTATCCTTAGTATTGCCAACTTTGAATTTCCAGAGGTTTGATCACATGATGTACGACCTGGCTCTGTCTGTCTCCCCACCCAACCCCAATCCCCTGACCCCAGTCCCAGGCTCTTTCTCCCTCCCGCTGAGTTAGTCCTCCCAACCTCGTTGAAGAGCTTCCATAACTACCCCCCTGAGCTACCAACCCTGACTCCCATTACCCAGTGTCTATACTCTCACCTGAACCCCAGTCCCAATCTCTCTCTCTCTGCCCAGCTCCAACTCTTGAATCCTCTGTACCCCATTTCCCAGTGTCCATCTCTCATCAAATCTCCTTCTCCTGCACCCAACTCTACAGTCTCCCTCCACCCCACTAAGCCCCAGTCGCCTCCAATTCCTACTCCCAATTCATCCCCTCTGCAACCCCACCCCCTAGCTCTCAATCCCTTGACTCCTGACCCAAGCCCCCTGTTGCTCTCCCCTCAAACTGCCAGTCTGATGTCATTCACTCCCTCCTCCCCGAGCCTCAATCCTCTAGTTCCCACTCATACTCCCTTCTTGCCGCAGAGTCCTAACCCCATGCCCCCAATTCCCTGTTGATCCTAGTCCAGCAATCCTCACTGCCTCATCTTTCTTCTCACCCTTTCCAGACTGGGCTGCTACCTCTCTGGCGACCAGCTGATCCTGTTTCCAGTCATTGTGAGCCAACTCGTTGCAGTGCCAGGGAGTGACATCACCCTCCCAAAGCCTTCTCTGAGTGCCAGTGGTTGACATCAAATTAGATTTGTCCTTTTCAAATACATATGCCATTCCATAAATGTTGCTGTAGTCGCTGTCTCATTAGCCACTTCTGGTGAAGCCTTCCATGAAGTTTAATGACCATCAGCGCAAAGATCTTTCTTCTCCCTTCCCCCTTGGCTCTTCCAGTGAGATTCTTCATTCTGGAACCCCTTGTTCACAATTTTCCCATCAGAGCAAACAAGCCTTCACTATTTCCCCACAGTAAGGTCCCAAGACTTCACCCATTCTGAAGTGGCTGCTCCTCCCTCGGCATCGCTTCCACTCACCAAATTGCTACTGCTCCCACTCTTGGCTTTGCAGGAAATACTGGTCCTCATTAGCACACTCCTTCTTTTCCCCACTTCTCCATTCCCATTCCCCAGTCTATCTCTTTCCCCGAGCCCCATTCTCCTGACCCTATTCCTCACTCTCCCTCATTGTCCTAAGCCCTCATCCCCATCATTTCACCCACCCCACCCCCCCCCACCCCCGTCTTCTCCTGCCTTGATTCAGAGTTTGCTATCATTTTCTCTCCCCTCCCACTCCATCATAAGCCTCGATCTTCACCCTCTCGCTCCCAATCACGTATTCTTTCCTCCTCCATCTTCACCCCAATGTTCACCCTCTTTCAACACAGCCCCACATTCCAATCTCATCCCCGACTAATCGGTGGTTTCTGCCAACTGGCTTCATCTCTGATCACCCCTAAATGAAGGACTTCCTTCTTTGGTGGTGAGAGGGGCTGATGGCATTATTTGGCAAGAGCCTTCCCTATGGTGGCAGCTGCTAATGCCACAGAGTGGAGGGTGGGGTTTGTGGTCAGGCACTAATGTGGCAAGAATTTCAATGGACAAAGTTCTCCCAAATTGCCAGCAGCAGAGCCCAGGAAACCCCCAAACTCCCATAACATCCAGCAGGATTTGCAGCCTGTATTATCCTACTGGACACAACACAGGAGAAGGATTTGGAAGTTCCAGTGGGTAGATTGCTGAAACTGTGAACATAGAGTGTGATATCATTAAAGAGAACTAACAGGATTTTGAGTTGTACAGCCAAAGCAGGGAAGCACAAACCGTAAGATATAATCCTGAGATTGTACAGAGTGCTGGTCCAGCCACGCTGTTTCCAATTCTGGCACTGCCTTTGGAGAGAGTGGAACAAAAGGTATGAGATATGTGAACACAGAAGCTGGGAATGTTTATGCTGGAAATGACAAAGCCTTGGGGTAATCTTACAAGATCCTAATGAGTATAAATAACAAAAATGTTAATATGCTTAACAAAGTAAAAGGTTTAACAACAAAGTTAAAAGAAGACTTTAGATTTAACTACTTAATCCAAAGGGGAGAAGATAGGTCTTTATAGGTAACACTTGGCCCTTGTAATTTGTTGCAACACAGATTACTGGGACACTCTGGCACCCTGCAAGCCCCTTTGCACACTGATGCCAGCAGTTTGATCTTGTATGACAGCAGCCTGAGCATTAGCCATCAGACATCAGACGCTGCACCATTGTTGGATCCAAAGGTATGCTGATGAAGTTGGAAAGGAAGCCCAAGCTTTGTGTGAAGCCCTGTGCCAAGTTAGTGTTGGACTGCTCAGTGCTTTGTGACGTTGACCACAGGTTTTCTGGTAGGCTTTCCAATGGATCAAGCATTTTGTTGTGCATACTTATCAGTGTTCTTCTGCAGGCTATCTCATTGAAGTCCTCAGCTGAGTTCCCTTCAGCAGGACCCATGTGCAATTTTACCTGTAGGCAAGATGGCACCAGCACTATCATTGCTCCTGCCCTGGCTGCAGCCCAGTTGTGACCTGTATTTCATCATGTGCAGATCACTGTACTGTACCCTCTAAGGTACACACAGTGACAGGATCTGAGCTAGTGGCTGTGAGTGTGAAGTCAAGTCATAGTGCATCATCACTCTCTGCTTGGTGTTCATCTATGCCTGGCCAAGTTGCAATTCTTGGGCATCTGAAAGAAAACAGTCACAAGGGTAGGGTTGTGGTACAGGGATGTGCGCAGAGCAGAGGAGGAGGTGTGCCAGCTGCAGCTTGTAAATTAGAAGAGAGTGTGGGATGAGTGGGAAGTGGGACTTGGGAAGGACGATTAGGTATGCAAATACAGTCACCTTGAATGGTTTCAGCACGACTACCACTGCCTCAGCAACGGGGATCCCAATAAATGGCTATCACTCCCTGCACCATGTGTGATAGGACATGCAAGAACACTTGTCCCCCTCTGTTAATTCCTGCTGCCTCCGGATGTGAACATCTTGCTTTGCAAGAGAGAAGCAAGTGTATCAGTCGATGTGGCGCAATGTGTTTGGGTGATGTTGCTCTCATGGTTGAACAGATACCAGTGTGTGCAAACTGTGAGATATGGGTGTGAGGCTTGCAGATGTGTTAAATGTATGAGGTCTGAGGCCTGATTGATAGAGATTCTTGGTAGGTGAGTGACTGGTGATTTGACCGGTGTTTGAAGCTAATGGTGTTGTTGGTAGGAAATGGCATTTGAGGATGCACTCACTGTCCTTGATCACTCGTGTAAAGTCATTGAAATTCTTGTGATACTGCACCCAAGTCTTCAGGACTTGACTCCTGGCATTGACCTCCAAGGCTATTTACTCTCACTGCCTTTTGACTGTGTCTCCTCCCTTCCACCTCCACCACCAAAACAGCATCCGGAAACCTGGAGCCCACGCTGTGCCCCACTCCTTCCCTCCCACTCTTTGCCAGGTCAGGTTCTCTTCAGTCGTGACTCCCAACAATTGCTCCAGCCACAATTCACCTCCCCTTTAAGAGGTGCAGGCCAGCTTTAAGTCATGCTTGCCACTCACAATATTGGCCTGCTGCTGATGTATCCAGCCAATGAATAAGGTGGTTAGCACTAGCTGGATGCAGAGATCATACAAATAAGCTGGCAGCCCAAAGTTGGCATGGTGCCTGCATTGCAATCCAGGGGAGTGGGTTAATTGCACATTGCGATCTCTCCACGCCTGTTTTTGGTGGCTATCGAATTTAGCCCCCTGTGTGTTTAAGAATCTGTTTACTGCATCATGTGAAACTAATATAGATGAAGCCAGTACCTCTTGTAAATGAAAACAGAAAACAGATGCTTGTTGATTAGTGACCGTGTAGGTGATGACAGGACCGCACTCATTCTGTACTGTGTATACTGGTGGTGCAAAGGCTGTTTCCAAGCCTGAATATGTCACCAAGTCATTTGGCTGAGTTTTATCATTGAATTTAGAATAGTTCAGAATGCTAATCTAGCCTGAATGATTAACATTGAAATCTGCACACTAATCAGCTCCCTGCACTCTCAGGGCTATTACTCCAGGGTATACAGATGATTTCTGGGGTACTTTTCTTAGTATTGTGACAAGGTGGCACTCTTCTTTACAGTCCAGCCCTCAAAGTTCAGGCAAGTCAGTCATTTTCCTGCTTATATTCCTTATTTCCTGCAATGTTCTGTTTGACTATTGTGGGTCTGGAGTGCTATTACCCTATTGGTGGAGAAATCTTAAATCAAAATAGCAAAATCTACTAGTAGCAGCAACTTGATATCTATACAAACTTTATATGTAGCTCCTAAGGCCTTCTATGTTTTACGTTCAAACAAAGGCAAAGGTTTGGACATCTACGATTGAAGAGATAGCTGGATGGGGACTATAGTCTTTACTAGATAGCTGAGGCTCAGAAGAGTTCTATTAAATGAATTGGAGAGAGGTTATTTAATAACTTTTGAGTAGGGAACAAGTTGAGAACACCTCAATTTGCATAATGATGAAGCACAGCATTATACATAAATAGGATTAACAATCAACTAAAGAAGCATGACCGTAAATGAATTAACAAATTGATTCGAAGCAAAACAAGGAGAAAAATTTCCTCTGCAAATCCTGCAGGGAGATTTGATGGTGTTCAGTAGGGTAACCTCAGTAAACTATTGGGGAAACTATTGGAAGCAATTCTGAGGGACAGAATTCATCTACACTTGGAGAGGCAGGGATTAATCAAGGACAGTCAACATGGTTTTGTTAAGGGGAGGTCATGTCTGACCAATTTGATTGAGTTTTTCGAGGAGACAACCGGATGTGTAGATGAGGATAATGTATTTGACATGGTCTACTTGGACTTCAGCAAGGCTTTTGATAAGGTCCCGCATAGGAGACTGATAACGGAGGTAAGAGCCCATGGGATCCAAAGCAGTTTGGCAAATTGGATCCAGAATTGGCTGATTGGCAGGAAGCAGCGGTTGATGGTCAAGGGGTGTTTTTGTGACTGGATGCCTGTGTCCAGTGGGGTTCCACAGGGATTGGTGTTGGGTCCCTTGCTGTTTGTGGTATATATAAACAATTTACACTTGAATGTAGGAGGGTTGATCAGTAAGTTCGTGGATGACACAAAAATTGGTGGGGTGGTAAATAGTGAGGAGGATACCTTAGATTACAGGAGGATATAGACGGGCTGGTCAGATGGGCTGATCAGTGGCAAATGGAATTTAATCCGGATAAGTGTGAGGTAATGCACTTGGGCAGGACAAACAAGACACGGGAATACACAATGAACGGTAGGACTCTGGGAAGTACTGAGGATCAGAGGGACCTTGGTGTGCAGGTCCACTGGTCCCTTAAGGTAGCGGGACAAGTAGATAAGGTGGTTAAGAAGGCATATGGGATACTTGCCTTTATTAGTCGAGGCATAGAATATAAGAGCAGGGAGGTTATGCTGGAACTGTATAAAACACTGGTTAGACCACAGCTAGAGTATTACGTGCAGGTCTGGAATCCACATTATAGGAAGGATGTGATTGCACTAGAGAGAGTGCAGAGGTGATTTACCAGGTTGTTGCCTGGGCTGGAGAGTTTTAGTTATGAGAAGAGATTGGATAGACTGGGGTTATTATCCCTGGAGCAGAGGAGATTGAGGGGGGGGGACATGATTGAGGTGTTTAAAATTATGAGGGGCATAGATAGGGTAGACAGGAAGGAACTTTTCCCCTTGGTGGGGGGATCAATAACCGGGGACATAGATTTAAGGTAAGGGGGCAGGAGGTTTAGACGGGATGTGAGGAAGAATCTTTTCACCCAGAGGGTGGTGGGAATCTGGAACTCACTGCCTGAAAGGGTGGTAGAGGCAAAAACCCTCATAACATTTAAGAATTATTTGGATGTGCACTTCCAATGCCATGGCATACAAGGCCTAGTGCTGGAAAATGGGATTAGAATAGTTAGGTACTTGTTTGACCGGCGCAGGCTCGATGGGCCGAAGGGCCTTATTCTGTGCTATCAACCTCTATGACTGTATGACTCTATGATGAATATAGAACATGGAGATACATGTTTCAAAGGTACCTGGAAAAGAACATACTTGCAGATGTAAAACATACAGTAAGAAATTATTTCAATACAGTACAGTAACAGGAAGAGAAAAACTAGTGAAGTGGTGAGAAATGAAAAAGTTGCTAACTGGGAATCAGCATCAGATAGTTCATATACTTACTCCAACTATTCACTAAGGAAAACATAAATCGTATACCTTCCCCCCACCCCGCACACAGTGATCATTAATGACTTCCACATAAATGAGATGGAATCCTTCACAGGCTCAGAACAAATAGGCATCCAGGGTTGGACGAGGGACTCTAAGATCCAAGAAAAGAGATTTGAGAGTTATATATAGATAGTCATTACGTCAGTGAATGGTGGGGAGGGTGCTGTAGAGTGAAAGCTGCCGAATGTGCCACCCGCTTTCCAAAGGGGGGAAAAATAGACCTTGGCAACTACTGACTCATTATTTTCCTGTTGTTGATATAAAAGTAATGGAAATGACTAATGGCAGAGAGTGCGGGGGCTGGGCAGTTGAAGGCAGGATAAACTTTCCTGTAATATGTCCAAGCAGATTTGGCAAGTTTACTCATATTGCATCAATCATTACTTTTAGTGAAAAGGAGATAACATTGGAAAAGTTAAAAAAAGTAGGTGACTGGCCAGAATTGTCCACTGAAGAAGGTGAATGGCATGGAGACAGTCAATGTTCTCAGTTATCACTTCAGTAATTCCAAAGTATCTAGATGTTTTGAGATTAAGGCCACAAAGTTCAGACCTGTTGTGCTCCTTATGCAGAAGCTTCAAAAACATGGAGTTCGTAAAATAGTGGTTGTACCACTTCCGAGCCCTCCTGGCATGGCTATGCAGCATGCTGTGATTGTAAGGGCATTAGTGCAGGTATACCACATGTGCACTGGGAGCATGCAGAGTGGGCAAAACTGTGACACCAAAGGCTCACAAAGCTCTGGAAGCTGTGAGTGCCGCAAGATTTATAAATCTCCCTGAAATACAAGCACAGACCTGTAAGTAAGTACGCTTTTGGACATGGCCAGCTACACTGAGCGAATAACCATCGCTTTGCAACCTGTGACCCTCCAACCTCCCCCTGTCACTCATCACTCTTCACCCTCCAAACATTACTATGTGCCTTCCCTTTGGAACCCTTGAACCTTTCCCCATCACCCTGGACCATGTCATCGTGGATGTGTGCATGCCATCTCTGCCCCCTGAGCCCCATCCCCATTGAGATTCCTTCTCTGATCTTAGACCCCTCCACGCACCATCCTTAGAGTCTCTGTTGGATCCCATGACCCCCCCATCAACCAGATGGAACTCCCCGCTGTGAACATTCCCTCTGCCAGCCATAACCCTGAGTTTGACCCATAGGACCCAACTTTGGACAGTACTAATCCTGCACTTTAGGTCCCTCACCTTGTTTATCCTCACTGACTGCCCCAACCCCCTGACTACACCCAAGACATAAGGCACTTCACAGTACATGCTTCCACATCCTGACCCCACCCGCTGTTCTGCCTTGAAGCCCTCCATGCCCATTCCAGCTAAACCACCCCCACCCGACTTATGCTTGCAGGTCCAGAGCCCCCATGCAAACTCTCATTCTCCTGCTCTCCTCCCTTGTGCCGCAGAATTGAATGAGGAAAACCGCTGACTTCAAACACAACTGTATAAAGCCAACTGGAGCACGCCACCTTTAAATGAACATGAACCGGGCGCCACAAGATTCTCGTACCCCACTGACTTAATCTTGAAGAGAGAGGGCTCCAGGTTCCCTGATGTGACACTGGAGGCCTTAGTCTAGGGGGTCTAAATTCAAAAAGTTTTAAGAGAATGAATATTCATGGCGTGCATGGTATAATAAGTAGGAACCCGCCACTGGACAGCATGAGGACGGACCCGCCACTGCCGCACCCCCAACTTCACTTTTCAGTCATAATCTAAAATTTTCTGCTCCCACATAATTAACTCACCCTGTCTGCCATGCTTCCCACTCGCGAAATCATCATTAAATTCGGCCCCTGGAATTCACCACCCTGGCCATCCACTCCCATTCCCTTGAGAGTCACCTGACCTTCTGTGGAAACATGATCTCTCTCAACCTCCTGGACTAAGGCCTCCAGCATCACATCAGAGAACCTAGAGCTTTCTCTCTGAACTATTGCTTCATTTGCAGCCTCATTTTTTTCTCTTCAAAGGCTTTCTGAGCAGCGTGTACCTCAGTGCAATCTGCCTTTAAGAAGTGCAGGCTAAGGGGTGTTAGCCATACATGCACCTAGGCCCTCTGCTAAGCATGCAGCCAGTCAGCAGTATGCTTTGCACAGGGCTGCATGCCACAATCATTGAGATGAGACGGCACCACAAAGTTTGCATTCCTGCTAAAAGCTCTAAGTGTTTAATTTGGTAGATGTGTGAAGGATCTGCTGTAAGGGGGCAGTGGCTTAATGGTACTATCACTGTACTAGTTTTCCAGATACCCAGGGTAATGCTCTGGGGACCTGGGTTCAAATCCCATCCATGGGAGTGGGAGTGGATGGCCATGGTGAAATTTGAATTTAATAAGAATCCACAATTAAAAGCCTGATGATGATCACAAAACCATTGGTGATTGATGACCTTTAGGGAAGGAAATCTGCCTACATGTCAGTCCAGACCCACAGCAATGTGGTTGACTCTTAAAAATGTCCTCTGAACAAGGGCAATTAGGGTTGGGCCATAAATGCTGGCTTAGCCAGTGATGCCCATGCCCCATGAAAATAAAAGAATCATTACTAGTAAAAAATGGAAGCCTGCATGGTCACATCCTTTTTCAAATTAACCTACCTAAGTAGAGCTGTCCAATTCCTCCTGTGAATGAGTGAAGATCTGGAGTGATCCCACTGAAGAACGTCTTCAGCCCTGGGATTTCAAACTTGATCAGCTGGTTCTCAAAAGCTTGTACCACGGGGGCCATCAGACATTTCCCACAGTAATGTAGATATGTATCTATTCCATTAATATTTGCTTTTCAATAGCAGCCTATCACATCAAGCCATCTCAAAGCACTTCACTGAATGAATCACTTTTTGAAATGTAGTGACTGGAAGCAGCATCATTCTGCATTAGCAGATTCCTGAGATTTGGTGATAATGGTTGGAAAAGGAATGTTGACCAGGAAACCATAGGAACTTTCTGCTATTATGCCATTGGACCTTTCACATCCATCTAAACCTACAGCCAACATTCAATTTAATATTTCATCTAAAGAATGGCACATCTGTAGGTTTGTGTCCACAAAGCAAACTTCCAACAAAAACCTAGATACACAACGAATGTTAGTCACACCCAAGGTGGTATGCAAGCAATTAATTGGGGGTTAATGTCTTTGCCCTTCCAATGGCCAACAAACTGTTTATCTACTTGTAGGATAAGGTGACACACACATGAGGGACCAAAAGCACAAAAGAGGAAGACTGCAAGCCTGATTGTTTCTTGACACTCTATGAAGGAACAGCATACTCTCTTGCTCCCCCACTTTCAGGTCCTCATAATCACTTGTCTTCAACACTGTCGCCATTGAAAACTCCTGTCTCATTGACTACATCCTCTCAAGTATGTGTTTCTTGGCTGGGACAGATAAGATCCCCCAATGAGCTCGGTGACGAAGGCATAAAAATGATGGATCTTGTTGAGCAATTGTTATCTTCCTCCAAGTCATTGTCAGTGTCTCCTAGATCTAGTTACCATGAAATAATGCTTTCAAAGCTCAAAACAGAGATCATGTGGAGAGGGGGAGGTAGAGATAAGGAAAAACACAGGCAAGATAGTTCATGGAATTGTTAAATGGTCCAGTGCTGTGAAACTAAATTTAAAAAAATTAAAATGCTCTGGCAAAAAAAAGTAAGTGTCATCCAGACCCAAAGTTACAGGAATACCATGTCTCACAAAGAAAGAACTGTTCATCTTAGCTCAATAATTTCTACAGAGTAAAGAGAGCATGTATTTCCTGGTCAACAGTGAACTGCACACTCATAGGCCAACAATGTGGTTTTCCACTTGATGGTTTGAGTAGACCATCATCAGCTACCAGGAAAAACTGAAGACATGGAATCTGTCAGAAGCCCTAGAATGTTACAACCACTTTTAGCACAAATGCACCATATGGTTCAACAGAACACCACGTAATGCATCTTCAGAACTGCCAGCTCACACCCTACCATCATCATGTTGGCCGTATTTAACCGAACACCATTGAATTCCTTCATAAAGATTCTGGATTCTGGTTCATGAGACTTCAGGACCTGCTCAGTTTTGCCATTCTTTCCAATATTCAGTACATGTGGGGTCTCTGTATATTGATTGCTTCATTATTGATGTGATTTTAACTTTGGTTGGGCATTGAGTAGATGGTGGGTGGTATGGTTAAGCTGCCCACTTGATGTCCTGGCCAAGAGACCAGTGCCATTTTAATGCTTGGGCTTCATTTCAATAGCGTAGTAGTTGTCAGTGCTGAACCAATGTTCACAGGCAGCTTGCTGGTCCACAGGGGGCAATGTGGTAGGGAGTGGAAAATCTGGTAGCTCGTATGGGGAGCTGAGCTGGAAGTAATGAGCTAAAGAGGGAGAGGCATTTGTGGAAGGGTTGGCAATTGGTGAGCATTCATAGAATCTTAAAAATTTATAGCATGGAATGTGGCCATTTGGTCCACTTTGTCTGTGTGAACCCCATGCTCCTTCTAGTCCCACAAAATTCTTCTCAAAAAAACTTCCCTTTCCCAATTTTCTGAGTGGCCTATTAAGGGCTGGCACTTAGGGTGCTCCTCACTAAGTACCAATGGGTGGATTGTGCTATTGGTTGGATCCCTATTTACATGTTGCAAATTGGCTCCTGCCTGAAACAGGCAGAATCCTGGGAATCCCTATGCAAAGGCCCCAAACAAAATGGCAGTGAGCAGAGGGGAGCAAGAATGGGTGCTAAATTCACCACTATGATTTTCGGAGTGCTATTACTCGCATTCCCACTTGGCAGAAGTTGTGATATTTGGGCCCTCGCTGTCTAGGCTTGTTTGTGATCACTAAGATGAGGTGCCAGCTAAGTTATTTTTGGTAAATTTCCATCTCTTTCTGGCAATTCCCCCCCCTTTCTCCACCCCTCTTCTGAAAGTGAGGTTGTTACATGAGAACCTGCCATTCTCTTAAGGGTGGATATTATTGCAGTATTAGCCTTGACAGTGATTGTTGGCATGCCATTCATCTGAGCCCAATTCTGCCTAGTCAATACCAACACAAGCGCAGTTCTGAGGGGGAGGGGGAGTTTGCTGAATAATCATAAGGAATGTTAAACTTGGCCAATTTCTTCCTCCTCCATAATCCTCCACTACTGCCATTATCCAGCTAAATTAACTAATTCAGCATAGTTTGCAGATTGAAGCTGGGACATAAGGACATTAGGAACAGGACTAGACCATTTAGTCCCTTAAACTTGCTCCACCATTCAATTAGATTACGGCTGATCTGTATTTCAACTCCATTTACCCACCTTTACTCCAAATCCCTTGATATCGTAGCCTAACAAGTCCCATCAATTTCAACCTAGAATACCTGGTCATTATCGCCTTGCTGTTTGTGGGAGCTTGATGTGTGCAAACTGACTGCAGCAATTGCCTGCATTACAACAATGACCACACTTCAAAAGTACTTCATTGACTCCAAACGCTTTGGGATGTCCTTAGGTTGTCACAAGGGCTATATAATAATGCAAGTCTTTTTTTAATCGCTGGGACCTGCTTTCCCTCCTTTCCCCCTCTTTGCATTGTTGGTAGCTCTCACCGAGTTCCTAAGTGGCACAGAAGAAATAGAAATGAATGGTGCATGCAATTGCCCAGATGTAAATCAAACGTATTGGAAAAAGTGGCCGCTTACCCAAAATTTTGAGAGGAAAGGGGCCATGGCCAAAGCAACTACCCTGCTTGTGTTGAAAAGGGAAGAATCTCTGGACATTTCATCCAACTCCATGATTTCAGAATTTTTTTCACAGCAGTGATTGCCAGCATAGGATTTGCCCAGAAGATACTGGGGACAAGGTTTAAATTAATTTTTAAAAAAATCATTCTCAATTCCTGCAAAATTACACATCTGGAGTGTGCTTCATCGGGGATGTAATCCAAGGATTCCAACAGGAAATTTAAAAAAAACACATAATTTGGTGCGAAGGCTTTCTTTTCAAGTTATTTATTAACACGAGCTTTCAAACAAGGATAGGCTGTAATTTCTGACAGTCAATTAGCGTAATGCACCCGTTTGGGCACTGAGAGGCCAGAGATCAGTGCAGAACAAAAGGTCAATGGGTGGATAAACAATAACTCCCAGAGAAACATTGGGTGGGCATCATTGTGTGAGGGTAGAGGGTGTGGGTGGAGGGGCAGTGTGGTGGGGTGGGGCAGGATGGATATAAAACATTAAATGGCACAGATAAGGTAAATTAAGATAATGCTTCAAGGTGATCAAATCTACTGCTTGAGAGGTAATTTTGAATGACTCTGCTATTAATGCACAATCTCATTGAATGTCTGTGTCACCTTTTTTTTCATTTATGGGAAGAGGGCGTCACTAGCTGGGCCAGCATTTATTGTCCATCCCTAATTGCCCATGAGAAGGTGGTGGTGAGCAGCCTTCTTGAACCACTGTAGTCCATGTGGTGTAGGTACACCCACAGTGCTGTTAGGAAGGGAGTTCCAGGACTTTGACCCAGCGACATTGAAGGAATGGCGATTCATTTCCAAGTCAGGTTGGTGTGTGTCTTGGAGGGGAATTTCCAGGTGGTGCTGTTCCCATCTACCTGCTGCCTTTGACCTTCTTGATGGTAGTGGTCATGGGTTTGGAAGGTGCTATTGAAGGAGCTTTTGTGAGTTCCAGCAGTGCATCTTGTAGATGGTACACACTGCTGCTATGGTGCGTTGGCAGTGGAGGGAGTGAATGTGGATGTGGTGCCAATCAAGTGGGCTGCTTTGTCCTGGACACTGTCAAACTTCCTGAGTGTTGTGGGATCTGCACTCATCCTGACAAGTGGAGAGTTATCCATCACACCCCTGATCTGTGCCTTGTAGATGGTGGACAGACTTTGGGGAGTCAGGAGGTGAGTTATTCATCGCACAATTCCTAGCCTCTGACCTGCTCTTGTAGCCACAGTATTTATATGGTTAGTCCAGTTCAGTTTCTGGTCAATGGTAACCCCCAGGATGTTGAGAGTGGGGGATTCAATGATGGTAATGCCATTGAACATCAAGGGGCAATGGTTGGATTCTCTCTTGTTGGAGATGGTCATTGCCTGACACTTGTGTGGCATGAATGTTACTTGCCACTTGTCAGCCCAAGCCTGGATATTGTCCAGGTCTTGCTACATTTGGACATGGACTGCTTCAGTATCTGTGGAGTCGTGAATGATGCTGAACATTGTGCAACCATCAGCGAACACCCCCACTTCTGATGTTATGATGGAAGGAAGGTCAGTGATGAAGCAGCTGAAGATGGTTGGGCCTAGGACACTACCCTGAGGAACTCCTGCAGTGATGTCCCGGAGCTGAGATGACTGACCTCCAACAACCACAACCATCTTCCTTTGTGCTAGGTATGACTCCAGCCAGCAGAGAGTTTTCCCCCTGATTCCCATTGACTCCAATTTTGCCAGGGCTCCTTGATGTCACACTCGGTCAAATGTGGCCTTGATGTCAAGGGCAGTCATTCTCACCTCACCTTGGGAGTTCAGCTCTTTTGTCTATGTTTGAGCCAAGGCTGTAATGAGGTCAGGAGCTGAGTGACCCTGGTGGAACCCAAACTGGGCGTCGCTTGATAGCACTGTTGATGACCCTTTCCATTACTTTACTGATGATGGAGAGTAGACTGATGGGGAGGTAATTGGCCGGGTTGGGTTCGTCCTGCTTTTTGTGTACAGCAATTTTCCACATAGCTGAATGGATGCCAGTGTTGTAGCTGTACTGGAACAGCTTGGCTAGGGACGCAGCAAGTTCTGGCCAAGCTGTTCCTGGAGGAATCATCACATGACTTCCTTCTAACTTCCCCACCCTCAGACTTTCGTCATTGGTCGCCCAACATGCCCTTCCTCATTGGAAGGTGCCCCACTGGAAAACAAACAGACACTTAAAAGTCATCCAATTGGATAGCAGACTCTCAAACAGCCCGTTTGTCTTCCCATCCCAAATCCTTTTGCAACGAATAAACAGAAGTGACAAAAAGAAAATGGGGCAAAATTAAATCTGATTTTTCCTCTCTGGGGTGTTGCTCACAGCTGTGCTCTGGAGAGTAATTTTCAGTTCTTGGAGCCTCCAGGGCAATCCTGGAGGGTTGGCAACCCTACGTGGTACTGGGCCCGCCCACCAATTGGAGGGCCAATGGCAACCCTGGGAGTCTCATCGGGATTTAACCCTAATCAGTTAGTCCGCTGGCTGCCCTCGGGGTTCCAAGCTCCTACAGGAGAAATTTCCCTCCTTTGAGAGGGAGTGCTCGGGAAGCCTCAGGTGAAGTGGATCATTGTTGGAGCCCTGAAAGACAGGTAAGTGGTGGGAAGCCAGATCCAGTCGGGGAGGCCCCAGTGAGGGATGGCGGGGGGAGGAGGGAGGTGTAAAGGGCAGGGAGATGTCTTCCCGCGGGAGCAGCGCTTGCTGTTGGTGGGTCACTCCATTGGGCACAGGGTGTCTGAGATGGAGGGTGTACCAGGCCACAGGCATGTCTGCCAGGGTTTACCTAGTGGCATGTTCACACAGCGTGGACCCATCCGCCACGGGTTGAATCTCAGTGACACTGTGATCAGGCCCTTAAACGGCTCTTTCATAATTGGGCTGTGAGCATCGCTGGCAATGCCAGCATATCTTGCCCATCTCAAATTGCCCTTGAACTGAATGGTTTGCTGGGGCCATTTCAGAGGGCAGTTAAGCGTCAGCCAATTGCTGTGGGTGTGGAGGCACATGTAGACCAGACTGGGTAAGGGTGGCGGATTTCCCTCCCTAAAGAACCAAATGAGTTTTTATGACAAAACAATAGCTTTATGGACTGAGATTAGCTTTTTAAAGCAGGTTTTAATTATTAACCAGCTGCCATGGTGGGATTCAAACTCATGTCTGCAGAGCATTAGGCCAGGCTTCTGGTTTACTAGTTCAGTAACATCACCACCATGCTACAGTATCCCTAATGGTCTCAGTCGGCCTTCAGCTAGTCAGGCTGTCCTCGATCCTTCCTGTGCTGACTGGATTGAAGAGAGCCAGGAAGGCGATAGTTTCTCCACCCTGAGACTTCCTGCCCAATTATATAATCTCCCCCCAACCCCTACCACCTCCCTGCCCACTTCCGGGCAACAATTCTGCCTGCCCAACATTTCAAGTCTTTCATCAGAACTTTCATCAGGATTCTGATGATAGGCCGCAGGCCTGAAATATTGGCCTTGATTTTACAGGGGCACAGATCACCGTGCCCCTCCAACTGAAAAGCCAGTTGTCAGCTGCCCCTACCTGTGAATTAATAAAAAAAGATGAAGCTGGGGGCAGCCTTAATTGGGTCAGAGTGGAACTTCTGCCCCCATCTGGGAGGATGCCCCACCATAGAGAGCTACCAGCTGATCAAATATTGGCCACTGCTGGGGCTACAGGGAGAGCCCGGAGCAGAAGTGTCATGACCTTGGAACTCAGGTAAGCCAGGGGATTTTGGATGGCAGAATCCAGTGAGGGGTGGGGGAAAGGGGCTGTGTTTTATGGCCAAGGGGAGGTACGCTTAAAGGGGCTATGATCTTTGCGGGGGTGGCGGTGGGTTGTATCCAATGAGCACAGGAGAGCCCCAAGCAGCCCATGCATTGAAAGCTGCTGGTCTGCCCAGCTTGCATTAGCCTTTCCCTGCTGCATGTGTTATATAAGTGGAGGCTGAATGAGGCCCTTGTGTGGCCATTAATTGGCCCTCAAGGGCAGGCCTGATGCCTTACCAACCCGGATTAGTATAGCAGATAGGTTGGCGGCAGGCAGGTCAACCATTTTATTTACGAGACCCCTGGCTTCATATTCACTGAAGGGGGTTTGTAAAATTCACCCCATTAACTCTGTTTTTCTTTCTGCAGATGCTGCCTGACCTGCTGCACATTTCCAGGTTAGAGTAGGTCAGATGCTAGGAATCCTGACTCACCAAAGCTTGTTCACCATCTACAAGGCACAAGTCAAGAGTGTGATGGAATACTCTCCACTTGCCTGAATGAGTGCAGCTCCCACAACACTCAAGAAGCTTGACACCGTCCAGGACAAAGCAGCCCGATTGATTGGCACCCTATCCACAACATTCACTCCCTCCACCACCAACAAAACAGTACTGAGCAAGGGACTGCACTGTTGCAGGGCAGAATTTTTTGAGGCCCTGCCGGCCCTCTCAAGTGGATGTAACAGAACAGCCAGGAACATTGCTGGCTTTAGCTGCTGATGCTGGCTAACTAGGTTCACACAAGAGAAATGATCACTAGAGGGAAGTAATTCAGTCATTCCCATGGAACGGTGAACCTGCATGGGCCAATGTTTTAAAGACAAGTGGAGAGAAAAGAAATACACGGATTTAATTGTGCCTTTCACAACCTCAGGGTGTTCCCAATTGCTTTACAGCAAATGAAGTAGGAAACCTTAAAAATGGGAGACATTTGAAAATAAAATGATTCCTCTGTTCTAGTTTCCAAGCAGCCAATTAATTGAATGCAGAATATTACCTAAACCACCACTGGGAGCAAACTAAAACCCAGTCTGTACTTTTAACTGGAATTCATTTACCACTGTCCTTTGCATTTCTCAGGAAAAACCAGCGGCATCACCTTCCATCAGCAGCTATTATTCAAAGCGTAATTCTAATATGGAAAAGCATGAAGGATGTTATTAAACAAAATGTAGACAACAGGATGAAAATTCATTTTAGCTTTGTACACACTAACATCGTTCATTCATGCTGCAATTTGTCTGTTGAGTGGGGTCTTTCAATTGTTAACTCTGAATTCTGTTGGTCCAAAAAATGCGGGCTAGATTCAAATGGTTGATTCCAAGCTTTCCTTTCAAAGATGTGTTAATGTCATGAGTAATTGGTCTTTGTGAAATTATATGCCTTACAGGGGGAGTCAAGGTGACAGACATATGAACATTCAAACTTACAAACCAAGAGGAGTAGGCCATTTGGCCCCTCGAACCTGATCCGCTATTCAATAAGATCATGGCTGATTTGATCACTTTTAAAAATTCATTCATGGGATGTGGACGTTGCTGGCCCATCCAGCATTTATTGCCCATCCCTAACTGCCCTTGAGAAGGTGGTGGTGAGCTGCCTTCTTGAACTGCTGCAGTCCATGTGGTGTAGCCCAAATTCCACATTCCCGCCTACACCCGATAACCTTTGACTCCCTTGTTAGTCAAGAATCTATCTACCTCTGCCTTAAAAATATTCAATGACCCTGACTCCACTGCTCTCTGGGGAAGAGAGTTCCAAAGACCCACAACCCTCTCATGCAACAGTAATACACGTGTAAGTTGTACAAAATGCAGCTTCCATTGGCTAAGTTTCATCTTGAGTTTGACAAATACACCTTGGTTTTTACAGGTATTAGATTGGAACCAAACACTTACTCCTGGTTGAACTAATCATTCCTTTTAGTACATTCCACAGTAGCTAATGGGCAGTGTTCATTATGGAAGCATTTTTCTCGGGCACTGTGCAAGTCTCTGAATGTCTGATTTGTTGTGACTTTTGTTAATCGCCTTGATCCAGAAACCTGCATTTGCAAGCCTCAAGGACTTTTGTGCAAAATTTCAATACTCAGGTAGTCTGCGCGCAAGAAATGTCAACATCCTTAGGTGGGTTCATCATGCACTACACCTTCATTTGCTCTGGTGAAGAGTAGATAAAGGGAACCTCAGATTTGATACCTGGATAATGCTGCACTAGTTGACATGAATCAGGATGGTGATGGAGGTGTTAGAATTGGCCTCAGCATCTCCAGGCTAGGGAGGGAAATGTTAAGTAGTGTTTCCAACTCTTGATCACTATCCGGTGAGCCCTGCACACCACTATTGCTGGAGCTGCAAGTGTGCACAGGATCAAACTTAGCTGTTATGTTTATTGAGATAGACTCGTCGACCAGCACTCATTGTACTGACTGAGCTCGGGGGATGGTCACTTGTCTTCAGAGAAGAGAGTAGAGAAACTGAAGGGAAAACTAGGCAGGTTTCCACCAACAATTAAGGTTGGTATTGGTGTGTTCAATTATTTACTGAGTATTACACTTAATCCATTGCTGATCCATTAGCAGAAGTAGGGACAAATTCACCAAGGCTGTGTTTGCAATCAGGGCTTATGGTATAATTTCCAATCCATGCTCACTATCAACCAGGATCTGCACTGCAGCCGCTGTGAGTTTGTGCTGGGAAGTATACCTTAAATAAAGCCAGCAGGCACAACTCATTTATTGTGGTTACCCGAGCGCTTTGAGACACAATTTTGGGCAAACAGAAGTATAGTTCCACTAACTGCTAATGTCCTTCCTTCACCAATAATGATGAAATAACACTGAGCCGTACAGACCCGGGTGTTCCTGGCCAGCAGTAAATTATTGGTCTCAGGAGATCCAAAAATTCACTTGGGCAGCCTCAGAACAGGGAGGGAAAGAAAACAACCAGGGTTCCTCTATTTATCAGAAGGTGGACAGAGTCCAGGTCAACTCACAGTTGAACACCTCGCTGATACTGTCCAAGCTTACATATCCATAATGACAATTTGGGCAAGGCACCAGAATGCCCTTGGTACATTTTCAACTGTACCCCAGTGTACCTGCTTTCAGGACTGAAGAATCTCTTTCTGTATCAATTTTCCCCTCCCTTTTTCTTTAATTCACCTCTTTTCTATAGTGAAACAACTCATACAGGGGTTTCAGTTCCACAGAAAGCAGCAACCATCTGCTACCTCTTTCGGTATAAAGTGATCGGCCTAAGGGTAGGTCCCCTGTTCATTTCTCCATGCCTTGTGGTCTTGTACTTTCCTCTTGGGTTGCTCGTAGGACCCTCCCATTTTCAACTTCACCTTAATCCTAATATCATCATTCTTTTTCTCTCTTGGTCTGCATCCTTCTTCTCTTCCTTCAATATGTTCTCATGCCTTAGAATATGGTCAATCCAACCTTGTTGCCTTTTCTTGATAATGTTCACTAATGATCTTTCTTCCTCCACAAACCTGGGACGGTTTTCATTGCTCTTGTCTTCTCTCCAACTGTCCCGCTCCACCCTTCACCAGAGCTGAATCTCACAGCTTTCCAGTCTTTGGGTGTGTGGTACTTCTTGGCTTGGAGATAAGTCCAAGTTTCATCTACCTGACCATACTTCATTGAAATAAAAAGTCAAGGGAGAGCCTGCCCACAATCCCAATGGCTGCCACGCGCAATTTAACACTGGGAGCAGCTTTAATTGCTTCAAGGTGAGACTTCGCCCCATCTCAGGAGGAAGTCCCACCTTAGAGAGCCACTGACTCCCACCAGGCCGAAGAGCCCAGGTAAGCTCGGGGTTGGGTGTCTCATCGAGGCAGGTGAGGGGGGTGGGTGGCCAGGTTAAAGAAGCCGGGGGCAGTGCTAAAGCTGCAGGGCATTCTGCAAAGTGCAATGGGTAAAATATTGGCAGCAGGATGAGGCCCTTAAGTGGCCATTAATTTATTATATAAGGGTCACAATAGACCCAAGGGCTGGCAGGCTGCCCGAGGCTTCCCCTACCTCCTGTAAAATTTCAGACAGGTCAGACGGAGGGGTGGGGGGGGGCGCGGGTGAATAGGTAGCAGGAATGCCACCCACTGAATTTTACCTCCCCCCCACCTTCAAACTGGCTGGCGGGGGATCGTAAAACATTTAGTCAATCAGCACAATTAAATATCAAATTACGTAACAGGCCCAATTAACATTTGGATACTGACCCTTCAGAAGACCTGGCTTTTCTCTTTGCCGAGACAGATGGATTTTAATCTTTTCAGATTGCCGGCATTTGATATTCGTATTTCCTTTTATTGGGAATACACTTCAAAAGTACTGCATTGGTTGTAAAGCTGTTGTATAAATGTGCTATATAAATGCAAGTTTGTCTTTTCTTTGATTTACATGGTACAATATGGTAATGGTTTTTGCCATAGCAATTCTACTTTGTACAAATTCCCTAAATGAAAAATCCGAAGAATTAATGGTTTGATATCTATCAACCACTCTGCTACCCGTCTCAACCATTATTACACATTCAATCACTGAGTCTACTATCCCAGGATCTGATTTAAATCAGACCAATTCTGATTGCAAAGCCTATTTCACCATATTTAGTTCTTTGGTGTAGAATGTTAAGATTTCTTTTGTATTTTTTTGAGATCTAGGTTTGATCAAGATTAAAAACCTGAAATCATAACTTAATGAATTGAACTCCACAAAATAACTGAAACCATTTTGAATTAATATTGTTAACCATATTGCAAAAAGGCTCAAACATTTACAAAGCGTGCATTGTAGTAGCTGTCCATCATATATTTTTTGAAGTCACCTATTTTGCGTGGCTAAATTAGCTCCTGCTCAGCCATAAATAGCAACATGGAGCCTTATCATTTATTCATGGATGCCATATTGCATTGTTAACTCACCAGCTATATCATGTAAATAACATATGGAAAACAGTCTCTTCCCTTTCCTTTTTTGCTTACTTTTTACCATTGCTTTTTAGTTTATGTCTCATAGCACTTTTGCAAAAGTAAAACATGATTTGTGCTCACAAACTTTTGGCTTGTTGAATAGCAGCAGAAATGTGTAGAGTAATGCCAAGTGAGCTTTCAATATTGTTCACAGAGAGTTAACAGGGATTACATCTGATTCAAAGGTCATTTTTAATTATGTATCTGGTGGGTTTCAGTGAGTCTTAGTATGAATTAAAAGTGAACCCAGTTTGAAATTACTGACGTTGCAGATCAAAATTGCTTTTCTATTCGTTCTATTTAATCAGGGGTCTGGGTTGATGCTGTCCAATAGATTATTCCTCAATTTTTGTTTTATTTGAGGCTTGTAAACTCACCATGTAAATCAAATGACATCAGGGTGAAGCCAGAACAAGTCATGACAAGGCTATAATTCACAAAATTTACCCCAGCTGCTGCTGAGGGTGCAGGAGATTTTGGATAAATTTTGGGTAGATATTCAATTTCAGTGCCATGGACCTTGATGGTATTAAGCATCAGGCAGGCTGTGTAATGGCTGCCCTTGTGGTACCGCTCATTTTACACTACAGCCCAAGGTAATGTTTCAGTCCAATGAGCATCATGTATGCTCCAACCAAACCCGTTTAGCTTTTTGAATCTTTGTGGGTAAAGGTTGCAGTTCTGTGCACTGGGCTTCTCAGGGAAAAGTTCCCACAGGGAGAAGGCGTTTGTCTGGGTTTGTTGCTCATGTTCAATACAAATGTTCTAAATTCATAGAAAATATTAACTGAGGTGCAGATGCAATAACTCATGTGTTCACCCTGTTGTAAGCACACAGGTCAGCAGGGTCAGGGAGAGGAATCATAGTCCCTGGTCCTTCCCCTGCTTCCAGGCCCCTTATTTCCAACCCCCCCAACCCGAGCCCCCAACCCTCCCCTCACATCCTGCGGGTGCCCAGAATTGAGGACTATAGTCACAGTAGGGTCGAACTGTTTTATATAGGTTTAACAAAATTTCGTGGCTTTTGTACTCTGCCGCTATTTGTAGAGCACATCAAAAATTCAGGTTTCAGTACAACCACAGCTTTGTCAGACAATTACATACAATTTGTTTGTTCATTTTATGCAATCAGCTCTGTTTCTTTGAACCTGGCCAGTGTAATACTGGACAGCAACATCCAAAAGACTTGAACCTCACATGCACCACAAACAACGATCCTATGCACAAATGAGAATATTTTGAACTAACAGTGACATATTCTATTCACGCATGGCTCCTGGTTTCACTTCCAAGTTTAAAAATGACAGAACTTTCCAATAAATTAGAACCAAACACTTCACCTGCAATAATGTGTTATTTCTACCCACAGAAGTGGGCTTTGTTAATAGAAACATTATACTTTGTACTGGGTAATAAATATTTTCTCATTTTAAATTTAAACTAGCCACATTTACCAATGCCCAGCATGGAGCATATAATAGGAGAGCAAAGTGCTGCTTAAGCTGGATACCTGAAATATAAACAGAAAATGCCAGAAATACTCAGCAGGCCAGGCAGCATCTGTGGAGAAAGTGTCAATGCTTCAGGTCCACGATATGCACTAGTTTTGATGAAGGGTCACTGACCTCTGTTTCTCTCTGTACAGGTGCTGCCAGACATGCTGACCATTTCCAACATTTCCTGGCTCTATTGGAACAAAAATAACCCCTTTGCCAGCCCTCCAAAAGGCAATCAGACTTCTTGTGAGCCTCTTATTCCCCTTCAGCAGGAAACCCAGCAGTGACTGCCTGAGACCCGATTTGGCACATTTCAAAAAAACAAGTTAAGATATGAAGCAAACATAAACACCTTGCTGAGCAAAAAAAAAAACAATGTCAAAGCAATAAATTGATGATTAAAAAAATGATTAATTCTTAAAAATGACCATGAAAAGGTGCCAAGCAGCAGAGCTAACTAATAAAACCTTTTTTGCCTTTTCGCTTAAGAAGCAGGGCTAGAGAGAGAGACAGACTAGGCCCGAGGTTCTGGTCACTGACATTGTGTTTGCCTCCGGTGGCACACTCCAAGCTGGCCTTGGAGGAATTCATACAAAAGTGGGGTCACAAGCAGGTTGCCTTTCAGCCTGGGTTTTTCTCCTCTCCTGGCCTAGTGAGGGTGGAGGAGGAGTAGGGGGAGGGTGTGTATGTGTTTGTGTGCGTGTGTGTGTCTCTGGCTCATTCTCAGTCTCAGGGTTCTCTCTGTCTTGCTCACACACACTCTCACAAACATGTACTCACTCTCACAAACATGTACTCACTCTCACACACACTCACTCACTCACACACAGGGGAAGCTAGGGCCACACCAACGTGTAAGGACTAAGGGGGTGTTGAGCAGGGCCAGGAGCCACAGACACCATTGACTGAGGTAGGACTCGGAGGAGCGGTCAAGAAGGGAAGGGCCAGGGCAGGGCCACAGACACCAATGACTCAGGGGAGGGAGGAGAGGTCAGGAGGGGGAAGACCCAATGCCACACCATCATCGAGGAGAGGTTGAGATGGGATGGGAAGAGTCAGAACCACAGACACCATCAACTCAAGGGAGGGAGGGGAAGCCAGGGCCAGTGACACACCATCGTCAAGGGACTAAGGAGAGGTCAGGAAGGACCAGGGGCCTTGCAGGGTAAATTAAACATAGAGAGGCACTTTACCTTACCTTGTGCTCCAGCAGCCTCCAGTCAGGTCTGAAGGAGAGTGAAGAAACCAGCACATGACAACACCCAAACAGAACAGTCCACGAGGTAAGCAAGAAAAGAGGAGCTGGGGAATCTGATGCATCCTACTTGGCCAATGGTTGTTGTTATTCAGAACATTGGCCTGTCAATCAGGATGGTCTACGTGCCAGATTGCAGTGCCCAAAGTAGCCAATCTGGCAGGTAGATTGACAGGCTACTCAGCCAATGAGCCCAGGCCCTCATAGAACAATAGCCCCAGTGTTTTGCACCTTGTGCATCCCCCTCTCCCAGGCTCTGCAGGTCAGACATGGGTAATAGCAGTTTATAATCTTATGGATAAAAGCAAAATACTCTGAAGAAGAGTTGTACGGACTTGAAACATTAAATCTGTTTCTCTCTCCACAGATGCTGCCAGACCTGCTGAGTTTTTCCAGCATTTTCTGTTTTCTGTTTTTGTTACAATCTTATGGAGCTTGGCCATATCTCTGTCATACAGCAGGGAGTACAATGCTGGCATTGTATGGGCCACCCTCATTCGTATTTAATGGACAGGATTTTCCAGTCCTGCGGTGGGTTTTGTGGTGGGCAACAGAGGAAAATTCAGGGAGCAGCCAAAAGTCAGAATGCCGCTGGTGGGGAATCAATTTGGAAATTTCCCCTCACCACGTCCATGGGGGTTGCTAATCCATGTTGGGAACTCCATTTGCATATATTACCATATCACAAATACTCATAAAAATGTAGCTTGCCAGAATCACATTCCCCTTCCCAATTATGTGCCACGCCAGCGAGAAATTAGACCAGTCTGAATCACGATTGGATATAAGTGGTGTGTAGCTGTCCATCCTCACTCCATTCATGACTTAGGGGTGAGTGCAGCATTCAAAATCTAACTGCAACAGCGCCGCTCCGGTTTCTCAACAATGCCAGTGTTACGCCGCACTGGTGGGGTTGTAGGGTTGGTCTACTCACAGTGAATGCCCCCATACTCCAGGAGGACACCACTCAGTGTGTGCTGTGGGTCTCAGGCAGGGCTGCACTCTGAAACAGAGCCCAGCATTGTGATTGGGGGTGGGGAGGAAGGATGACAGAGGCATGAGGGACAATTAGGTAATGTGGGGCTGGAGATGGGTGGGGAACAATAGCAGGCAGAGAGACAAAGGATGGGGAAGCTGGAAACTGACATGGAAAACTATAGAGTGCAGACACGGAGGGAGTGATGCCATAGTCGTCCTCCAATAGTGTGTATGTGAGATGGGTGTCGGGCAGCTCGAACTCACTCCAGCTACCCCTGCTCCTCAAGGTGTCAGTCAAGGGCCCTCGGGCACTCATAGGGAGGAGGATCAGCAGGTGCACACCCGGGGGCCATCCATCCAGGTGACTCAGAGTGTCCGCCCTATCCGTATCCCCTCATCCTGTGATCTTAGCAGCCCCAGCTCCACAGGCTGAGGTGGGTGCCATTGTCACACAGCAGGACCCTGAAAGCAGGCCGGGGCCCTCCAGGTCTCGGCCTCCCTAATTCCAGAATTTATCTCAATACTGTGCTGACGTTGGATGTGGGTTTTATGGAATATTGTTGTTGCCAAAGGTGGATAATAGAAATGTGTTTTCCTGAAAGTTCTCATACACTTTCCAGAGCTTCCACACACTAAGGACTCCGTGTTCCCCCAAAACCTGGCCTCTTGTGTATCTTCTTATTGCCCCTCCCCTATCACACCACCGTTGGTGGCTGTGCCTTCAGCCACGTAAGCCCAAAAGTGTGGAACTTCCTCCGCACAAGTGGTGGAAAATATCAACATTATTGGCTTGACCTGCTCAGTGCTGAAGGTACCACATCATTTCTGTGCTCAATATCTAATTCTCTTTCTGTGACTTTCAGCAACTTTGTTACTGCTCATCGATCTTCAAGGAATGAAACACTTTGTCAAGACAGATAGCAGCAAAAAAGAAAATGAAATCCTTTGACAATAGCCAGCAGGACTTTGATGAAGATAAAGTGTAGGGCTGACTGCCTGATTCCAAAAAGAGTTGTTGTCCAGCTGTTGCTGTGGGAATAAAGATCCATTTAGCTGCACCTGCAATTATATCTGTGAAGGAAGAATATAATGCCTCATAATAAGGTTGCCTGGCAATGTTGAGGGATACTGGGTGGAATCGTCTCAGGTTTGCACTAAGTGCGGTAGTGGGCAGGAAAAACAATGTTTCACCCACTGGCTGCAATGGCGGCTTCTCATGCTGTGTCATCCTAAACCCACCACATTAATTATGCGTTCCAGGGAAACACGCTGTTTCGAGGGCGGGCGCACACACATGCGCCCACCATGCCATCAACTCGGCGCTTCATCATGCCGGGCACCACATTTAAAGTACAGCCATGCGCACACCTCTCAGTGCTCCCGGCCCAGAGCTGCTGCACAGAAGACAGGATGGCCCCAAAAGGCAAAAAGACTGCAGCCCTCCCCACCCCCACCCCCACCCCACCCCGGTTTAGTGACGTGTCCCTCGAGCATCTTTAGGACGCTGTGGTGGCCCCTGCTGCCCCCTGCTATAGCCCCAGGAGGGGCAGCTGTGCATCACCAATCCAGCATGGGAGGCAGTGGCAGCGGTGGTCAGTGCCAATCCCCTGCAAAAGAGGACAGCCACCCAATGTCACGACAGGATGAATGGTCTCATCCGTTCTGCCAGGGTAACTCACTCTGCTCATCGCTCTCAACTCACACACTCACAAACCCATCACACATCCTGTGACCCCCACACCCAGTAAATGAATAAAACAAAACCACGCCCACCCTCGCTTCGCTCCCCAGGAGGAAGTCATGGACTCATCAGGGCCCTCCCTTGGAAGTTCTCCTGGACATCCCCCCTATGGACCCCTTCCCACTTGGAAAATCTTCCTCCTTGGAACCCCTTCCTCCCTGGAACCCTTTACCCCTGGAACGGCTTTCCGCCCCCCCTACCTCCACCACTGCCCCCCCCCCACTTTGTCCTTCCATCTTCATGACTCCTTTAGATACCCTTACTTCTTCCACTACCCTTAGTCCTCCCCCCTCCGACTCCTTCCACCAGGCTTACTCCTTCCCCCTTCCTGACTCCTTCAGACTCCCTCACTTCTTCCTCCACCCTTACTCCGCACTCTTTCCTCCCCAGGACTGCCTCCCCTCTCTGCGCTCCTTCCTCCTTCTGGATTCCCTCTCCTCTCTGCACTCCTTCCCCCCTCTGAGCTCCTTCCCTTACAACTTCCACCCACCTTGCACCTCCCTTCCCAGTTGCCTCCTTCTCCCCCAATACCCCCTCCTTCCCCGTACATCCTCCCCCTCTCCCAACCTCCCCCCACCACGCCTTTGTTTCCCCCTCCCAACCTCAACCCCCTGACACCTTTGGTCCTCGCCCCCGCCCCCAACCATCTTCCTCACCCAAACACAACTGAACCTCTATCTCCACCCCCTCGACCATCATCCTTTGTGAGTATCAATAGTGACTTTCCAACTTCTGTGAGCTGCTTCACAGCAGATCCACATCCTTGAGAATCCGTGCAGCATGCCATGGGCATTCCTCCAGTTTGCCGTTGCTGTCGGGCTCCTTCTGCTCCTCGGGGGTCCCGACATCCAATGGCGGGAAACACAGCCCGCCATTGACAGGCTGAGCGGTCGATCACAAACTGGTTTCACGACATCGTGAATTCGATTCCGGGCCTTCGATGTGAGCAAGGCCCTGGCAGTAAGTCCCGACTTTTACGTGTCATACCTGTTAAGACCTGTTCTACACTGGCGCGTTTTCCCAACAACGTGGATGGACGATCCAGTGGCGTAGGTGATCCCGGCAGGCAGGCCTAACAATGACATGCAGATGTATTACAGTGAGGTTCCCGACATCCAATGCCAGCCATCAGCGGGCTGAGTGGACGATCGCAAACTGGTTTCACATCATCGTGAGTTTGATTCCTGGCCTTCTCACTGAACACACCCAATGCCGGAGGCAACGCAAAATTCCGCCCACTATTCTTTATTTGACACTTCTAGAAAATTTCTTGAGGACGAGGCTGAATGAGAAGCAGTTTGCTGTGAAGTTAAGTAGGAAACTAGGTTAATGGAACTTGCTGCTGTTTGCACTTTTTAGTCAATATGTTGGAGACATCAACTTTGAAGGAATTGATAACAGTGATATTGCTCTGGAGTCTTTGGAGCCCAACTTTGATTTATCCTTCTAGATTGGCATGTCAGATTCAAAGACACCCTTTGAAAGGTACAGTTCAAATAGAAAGTGGCTGCTTCCCAGAAAAGACTTGCAGAATTTTTTGCTGAGCGGGCGGGTGGGTGAGCATCCCAAAGTCATCACACACTCACGCAATATCTCCGTTAGGGGGCAAGAATGGGAATCGGTGCCGCGTTCGCCATCAATTACGAGGCCAGTTAAGGCCATTAAAAAGGCATTGAGCTTTATTTTATGTTGCCTGTGTGATTTTGCGCTCATCACACGGGAAAAATGGGCACACGAGCAGCCAAAAATTTGTTAAACCTCATCCAGGGGGCGGGATAAAAAGGGTCAGCAGCATTGCTAGTGTGTGTAGCGAGCAGTTCTGGAGATAGTTTGCTGCTGGTTGCTTATTGATACTTGGCAGCTTCATCTCTGTTCGGGGCTTCACTCTTAGCATTTCCAGGCTTCATTTCTAGACTTATTGGTGTCTCCAAGGCCCCTGGAGGATTCAGACCATGTGGACCCTTTCAGGTATCAGGTAGCCTTCCCTTATCCTGGTAATGGGGATTGTTGTCTCTGCTGCTGGCACCTCCTTTGAGGAGGAAGAGAGGGGCAGAAGGGAGAGGAGGCCGGGTGTCCCAGTGCAGCTTCCAGGGAGGGACCTGTGGGAGGAGAGGTGCAGGCACAAGGGGGGCAGGGCCAGCAGGTAGTCCAAGGTGGAAGGGGCCACAGAAGACGCCACTATCCTGCTGCCAGCATTTACTGGCGGCGATGCAGCTACCTCAATATGTCCAAGGTGCAATGCCAAAGGAGGCTCCGCCCTCTCAAGGGAGACAGTGATGATCGGACCTGAGATCAGCTCCAACTGTGTGGGTGGACACCCTATGCCAGTGGCTCTGAAGGTCACAGCGTCCCTCAACTTCTATGTCTCTGGCTCTTTACAGTGGTCAGTGGTGGCTCTTTGTGTAGTCTCCCAATTAGCTGTCCACAGTTGTATCAAGCTGGTGACAGAAGCTCTGTTCAGGTGGGTACTGATCTTTATGACCTACCGTACGGATGAGGCCAGCCAGGCTGAGTGAGCCAGAGGCTTTGCAGCGATTACTGGGTTCCCCACATCCAGGGTGCCATTGACTGCACACATGTGGCCATCAAGGCGCCAGCGGGTCAGCCGGGTGCCTTCGTCAACAGGAAGGGATTCCAATCCATGAGCATGCAGATAGTGTGTAACCACAGGGTGCATATTCTGTAAGTCTGTGCAAGGTACTGTAGTAGTTATAGTTTTATTTAGTGTGTAATGTACCTTTAGGAATAATACTTATTAGGCAAGATCACATGATCTATAGTAACCAATAGGAGAGTAGCATGGGCTACCTCAGCAGTTAGTGCAGAGTTAGAGTTGGAATTAAAAACACGCGTGTAGTTGCTGCTGGGTACATTGCAAATAAGCTTAAAGTTTCCACCCAAGAAGCATCTGCAGATCAACTCTATCACTAATAGCACAACTTGGCCACCCTACAACAAACTGGTGATGAAGATAAAATAGGATTGAACAGAAGAGATCAGGTTAGAAACAAATAATTTCTGTACCTCACCCAGTGATTGTAAGTGGCAAGCTTTGTTAGAGTTGAAGAAGTTATTCTCTCTCAAAATGCCACAATTTTGGAGAATTGATCCTTTTGAACCCGCCACAGATGATTGGTCTAAATACATAGAACGCCTCACGTTCTTTTTTCAAGCGAAAAAGATTATCGGGGAAGAGGCGAGAAATCTTCTTGAGTACTTGTGGGAGCAAAACCTACAGTCTGATTCGAAGTTTGGGGGCACCTAGTGCCCCAGCTTCAAAGAATTTCAATGAATTAGTGTACATCCTGAAGGGTCATTTCCAACCCAAGCCCCAAGTCACGATGCAGAGGTTCAGGTTTAGTTCACGAAATTGAGCCCCAGGCGAGATAATTTCATGCTATGTAACAAATTTGAAGCAACTAACAGAAAATTGTGAGTTCGGTATGACTGAACTGCATGCTCAGAGATCGTTTAGTGTGTGGTGTGAAAGAGGGCATTATTCAGAAAAGATTATTGTCGGAAGTAAATCTGGATTTCAAGAAGGCACTAGGGATAGCGCTGGCCATGGAAAACGCAGTAAGAGATTCAAAAGCAATACAGGATGCCCAAAATGGCGCCGTCCTCCACATTGGGTGGGAAACCCCAAGTGAAAGAGGAGCGGAAAAGCGAGACTCTGCCGAGAAGTAGGGAAAAGGACCCGCTAGCTGAAGAATAAAACAAAATAACGTAGCAGCTAAATTGAAGCGTAATTTTAATAGCGGTGGAAACAATTAGTCTTTAAGCAATTGGCAGTTTTAAAAAATCGAATGCTACTCTTGTCATAGAAATGGACATATGATGAGGCAATACAAGGAAAGATTCAAGCAGGCTTGTAAACAAAAGAAGAAGCCCAATAAAATCTACAATGTAGAAGAGCCTGAAACAACAAATTCAGACATTTACTCATTGTTTAATCTGAAAGTTGGAAAGACAGAACCAACATTTGTCACAATGAAAGTAAATGGCAAACCTGTTAGAATGGAAGTGGACACGGGAGCTTCCACTACAGTAATTGGGGAACATACCTTCAGATATTTGAAGAATGGTGAACACCAATTAAGTTTGGAAGAAACCACCACCAAGCTAAAAACATATATGGGTGAAGACATTTAAGTAAAAGTCATAAGCAGAGTAATTGTCCATTATGGGAACAAGCATATCGATTGGCAGTTTTAAAAAATCGAATGTTATGTTTGTCACAGAAATGGACATATAATGAGGCAATGCAAGGAAAGAGTCAAGCAGGCTTGTAAACAAAAGAAGAAGCCCAATGAAACCTACAATGTACAAGAGCCTGAAAAGCCAGCAAAGTGTTAGTATTGAGAGGCAGAGGACCAAGCCTTCAAGGGCAAAATTGGCTAAGGGAAATCAACCTTGATTGGCCACTGAGATTCTAAAAGGAAGCTGGAAGCATTCCTGTTTTGAAAAAGGACTCAACAACCTGAAAAAATACAGGCTGCCTTAAGCCAAAGCCTGGAAGAACAGCAGAAGGAACTCAAAGAGACCCTGCTTGATGACAGAGTTCGAGACGAGGTGAGCAACTGTCGAAGGGAAAAAGAAAACCTGTTGAAAGACCTTCACACATTACAAGATTTCCTCAGGTTGAAGATTGTACCTCTGGAAAAGTATGAAGAGAAAGAGAAAGAATTCAGCTCCTCTCTGAACAAACTGAAGAATGAGTTGGCAGAGAAGACACAACAATGTTCAGTTTCCCAGGAGGTTACACATTGACTATGTTGGACCTTTCCTGGGAACAATGTTTCTGCTCATTGTCGATGTCCATTCAAAATGGTTGGATGTATATGAGGTGAAGTCACCAACGTTGGCCGCTACATTTGAGAAACTACGTCAGAGTTTTGCCATTCGGAAAATAAAAGCGCATGGTGCGGGGGTAACATATTAGCATGGATAGAAGATTGGCTGGCCGGCAGAAAGCAGAGAGTATGAATAAATGGGTCTTTTTCGGATTGGCAGGATGTAACTAGTGGAGTTGCACAGGGGCCTGTACTGGGGCCTCAACTTTTTACGATTTACATCAATGACTTAGATGAGGAGAGTGAAGACATGGTAGCTAAATTTGCAGATGACACAAAGATAGGTAGGAAAGTATGTTGTGAAGAGGACATGAGGAGGTTGCAGATCGATATAGATAGGTTGAGTGAGTGGGCAAAGATTCGGCAAATAGAGTTTAATGTGGGAAAATCTGAAGTTGTTCATTTTGGTAGGAAGAACAAAAAAGCAGAGTATTGCTTAAATGGAGAATGGCTGCACAATTCTGAGGTGCAGAGGGATCTAGGTGTTCTAGTGCATGAGTCACAAAAAGTTAGTATGCAGGTACAGCAAGTAATTAAGAAGGCTAATGGAATGCTATCCTTTATTATGAGAGGGATTGAACATAAAAGTAAAGATGTTATGCTTCAGTTATATAGGGCATTGATGAGGCCGCACCTTGAATGCTGTGTGTAGTTTTGGTCTCCATATTTAAGGAAGGATGTAAATGCATTGGAGGCGGTTCAAAGGAGGTTTACTAGATTGATACCTGGAATGAGTGGGCTGTCTTATGAGGAAAGGTTGGTCAGACTTGGCTTGTTTCCACTGGAGTTTAGAAGAGTGAGGGGTGATTTGATTGAAGTATACAAGATCCTGAACGGGCTTGACAAGGTGGATGTCGAAAGGATGCTTCCTTTTTGGGTAAGTCCAGAACTAGGGGGCACTCTTTTAAAATTAGGGGTCGCCCTTTTAGGACAGAGATGAGGAGAAATGTTTCCTCTCAGAGGGTTGTGTGAATTTGGAACTCTCTGCCTCAGAAGGTGGTGGATGCGGGGTCATTGAATACTTTTAAGGCAGAGGTAGATTGATTCCCTTGCCTAACAAGAATCTAAGATTATCAGGGTTAGATGGCAATGTGAAAAGCGAAACACAAAATCAGCCATGATCTTATTGAATGGCAGAGCAGGCTCAAGGGGCCAAATGGTCTACTCCTGTTCCTATTTCTTATGTTCTATGTTCTTATTCAGGACTACCAGAAGTAGTCATTTCCGATAATAGCACTATATTTACGAGTGCTGAGTTTCAATGGTTTATCAGCCTCAACGGTTTCACTCATGTGAAAACTGCACCGTATCAGTCTTCCTCAAATGGACTGGTTGAAAGGGCGGTTCAAATGCTCAAGACAGGCATGAAAAAACTAACTGGTGATTCCTTGGCAACCAAGGTAGCACACTTTTTTTATTACAGGACTATCCCTCATATAACAACAGGTATCACACCTGCAGAGTTATTGTTGAAATGACGTCTCAGGATGAGATTGAGCTTAATAATGCCAAATTTAGAGGGAAAGGTGGAAAAGAGTCAGGGAAGCCAGAAAACTAGACACGACTGACATAGTAGTGAGAGGAAATTTACCATGGGAGTGCCGGTATACATGAAAAATTTCGGGGGAGGACCAAAGTGATTACCGGGATTACTGGACCTCTATCTTATCAAGTGGAGGTGGAAGGCCGGAACATTCGTAAACATGTGGAACATTTAAGGAAGAGAGAGATGAATCACCAAGATTTGGTTCCACCAGTGATCATGACCAGGTCTGTGTTGCCTGTTGAGGATTCTCAACACGGGACTGACTTGTCTGATGTTTCTGTAAGAGTTGAGGATACAGAACTGCAAGTGCCCACCGAAGCACCTGATGTTCGGACAACTCTGGAAAAGGAGGTTCCTGACAAAGAATCTTAAGCTGTGGAGCTGTGACATTCCACACATACCAGGAAACCACCTGAACGATTGAACTTGTAAATTCCTTACCCAGTGTAAATATTACGTTGTCTTGAAAAATGTGTACTTGTAAATATAATATGTATAGCTGAGTTAAAGGGAGAGGAATGTAGTAATTATGGTTTTATTTAGTGTGTAATGTACCTTTAGGAATAACACTTGTTAGGCAAATCACATGATCTGTAGTAACCAATAGAAGAGTAGTGTGGGCTACCTCAGCAGTTAGTGCAGTGATAGAGTTGGAGTTGAAAGCACACGTGTAGTTGCTGCTGAGTACATTGTAAATAAACTAAAGTTTTCACACAAGAAGTGTCTGCAGATCAACTCTATCACTAATAGCGCAACTCAGCCACCCTACCACAGGTACTCTGGCAGCTCCCATGATTTTTATATCCTCACACACTCACAGATGTTGAGGCTCTTCAATGCTCTGGCCCGACTGGATGGATGGCTGCTGGGTGACAAAGGCTATGCATTGACCATGTGGCTCATGGCGCCTCTCTGCCACCCAAGAACAGAGGCAGAGCAGCGTTATAATAGGAGTCATGCCTCCACAAGGGTGGCGTGGTAGCGAGGACCATAGGTCTTCTCAAGATGCACTATCGATTCCTGGACCGTTCAGGTGGTGCACTACAATACCCTCCAGAGTGGGTGTCACTGATAGTGGTTGCATGCTGCGCCCTCCACAATCTGGCACTGGCAATGGGGGACCTACTGGAGGAACAGGATCTTGACACAGCTGCACAGGCCACAGATGATGAATCCAGTGGTGAGCCAGAAGAGGAGCACGGCAAGGAGAATGCTGAAGACATGGAGGCAGACCTCAGTAACCTCCAGGGAGGCAGGGGCACCAGGACACCTTGATCCAATGCTCCTTTAGCTTGGCTGGCAGAGATCTGCTTCCACCTCATGCCAGGGCTGCCTCATCCATCCAGGATGTCTGAAATGACCCTTTCCTTTGCACCCAAAGTCCACTCAATGTCTGTGCAATAAAGTATCGAGCCACACATGTCCAACATTACACACTGGTGTATTCTGCACCAGAAAGAGAAAAGGTGAAGCATGCTCAGGATATCAGAACCAAAGCAAATTTAACGTTATTGTCACATTGAAAACATAATGACATTATCATTACTGAAAAATTTATTAATTTTGCTTCCAATCTCCACCCCTCCATCATTTTCACATGGTCCATCTCTGACACTTCTCTTCCCTTCCTTGACCTCTCTGTCTCAATTTCTGATGATAGACTGTCCACCAATATCCATTACAAGCCTACCGACTCCCACAGCTACCTCGACTACAGCTCCTCACACCCCGCTCCCTGTAAGGACTCCATCCCATTCTCTCAGTTCCTTCGCCTCCGTCGCATCTGTTCTGATGACGCTACCTTCAAAAACAGCTCCTCTGACATGTCCTCCTTCTTCCTTAACCGAGGTTTTCCACCCACGGTCGTTGACAGGGCCCTCAACCGTGTCGGCCCATATCCCGTGCATCCTCCCTCATACCTTCTCCTCCTTCCCAGAAACATGATAGGGTCCCCCTTGTCCTCACTTATCACCCCACCAGCCTCCACATTCAAAGGATCATCCTCCGCCATTTCCGCCAACTCCAGCATGATGCCACCACCAAACACATCTTCCCTTCACCCCCCCTGACGGCATTCCGTGGGGATCGTTCCCTCCGGGACACCCTGGTCCACTCCTCCATCACCCCTACTCCTCAACCCCCACCAAGGCACCTCCCCATGCCCACGCAGAAGATGCAACACCTGCCCCTTCACTTCCTCTCTCCTCACCGTCCAAGAGCCCAAACACTCCTTTCAAGTGAAGCAGCATTTCACTTGCATTTCCCCTAACTTAGTCTACTGCATTCATTGCTCCCAATGCGGTCTCCTTTACATTGGAGAGACCAAACGCAAACTGGGCGACCGCTTTGCAGAACACCTGCGGTCTGTCCGCAAGAAAGACCCAAACCTCCCTGTCGCTTGCCATTTTAACACTCCACCCTGTTCTCTTGCCCACATGTCTGTCCTTGGCTTGCTGCATTGTTCCAGTGAAGCCCAACGCAAACTGGAGGAACAGCACCTCATCTTCCGACTAGGCACTTTACAGCCTTCCGGGCTGAATATTGAATTCAACAACTTTAGATCTTAAACTCCCCCTCCCCCCATCCCCACCCCGTTTCTCCCCCCTCCCTTTTTTTTCAATAATTTATATAGATTCTTCTTTTCCTACCTATTTCCATTATTTTTAAATCTAAAACTAAAACTTTGTTAGTCTTTCCACCCCACCCCCACTAGAGCTGTACCTTGAGTGTCCTGTCTTCCATTCTTAATTAACACTTTTCTTAGACAAATATCACCACCTTCAACACCTCTTTGATTCTTTTGTTTGTGACATCTTTTGATTATCTGCTCCTGTCACTGCTTGCTTATCTCCACAATCACCACACCCTCAACTTCTCTCTCCCCCCGCCCCCCCACCTTAAACCAGCTTATATTTCACCTTTCTCCTAACTGTGCTTCAGTTCTGCCGAAGGGTCGTGAAGACTCGAAACGTTAACTGATTTCTTCTCCACCGATGCTGCCAGACCTGCTGAGTTTTTCCAGGTAATTCTGTTTTTGTTTTGGATTTCCAGCATCCGCAGTAGCTTTTAGCTTTTTGTTTTTATCATTACTGGTGTTGATCTCCGCACCAGCAGACATTTAAACCAAACATAAATGAACAGAAAATCATCCGTGAACTTCCCCTCTTGTGCTCATGGTGCCTTTAAGTTATGTTTCAGAGTGCTAGGTCTTGGTGCCCTCCCCCTGCCTCCTCGCTGGCACGGGCATTGGAGACAGCCTGCTGACTCTACTGTCTTGTTGACGTTGATGACTTTTGCAGTTGTCCTTTGGCCAGTGGAGCCTGTGCTGGCCCCGCCTGGCAGGGAGCAGCCAGTGCCATGGCTGGCATCTCCTCAGTCATCGCAACCTCATCGGATGCTACAGTCACTGGCAGAGGGGCTGGCATCCAAAGCGCCCTGAGAGGAACCTGCAGAGACAAGAAGCAGCTAATACACCAAAGTGAGGTCGCTCTGGACCTCTCTGCTCACCATTAATGGACGGGCACCTAGCTGGGATAATGGGTACCTCATCCACCTCCTACAGTGGCACTGACCACCTGAGGTCATTGCCAGTGTGAGGGCTTGCAGGTCCGAGTGCATCCCCAGGAACCCCTCATTCTGCCTCTCAATGGAGGGGACAGTGCACTCGCCTACGAGGGTCAGTGCAGTGCTCATGCTATGCATGGACTCCTCCACAACAGAGACCTTGGCACGCAGACCCTCATGGATCTCCGCCAGATCCTCCCGCACATCTTGCTGGACATCCAGCATCTGCCGCTTAATGGACTACTCCAGAGGCTCATCATCTGCCTTCAACTGAACATCGTCCTGGTCCCTAGCAATCCTCTGACAGCTGGTGTCCTGGACACACTCTGCCTCTGCCTGCACCTCAAGCGAATGTGAAGTGCCCTCGCCAATGTGCACTGGCATTCTAGCCACAAATCTAATGCCCACCGAGGTGCTGGTATCTGTGCTGGTGCCTGGTTCAAAGAGCGGGTGTGACACAGGTGCAAATGAAGCGCGGTGGTCCTCCAGCCTCAGGGTCCAGAAAGCAGTACATGCTGGCGAATCTAAAAGGGAGAAGAAGGACATGTCATTAGTTAAAGTCATCACACTGTCTCTGTGCATGCCAGGCACCCTGGTGAGACAATGGGGATCTGCATCATGGTGCCATCGTCTTCCAATGATCAATGGGGACTCCAGGTTTGAGGCTCCCATCAATGAAGAAACTACACTAGAATGGTTGCACAATCCGAAAGTCTCACCTCTGTGCACTGCACTCTTACCTTCATCTGGCACCCCCGCCTCTCCACGCCCGGTTGCATGTGGAGCATGGCTCTCCAGCTCAAGGGCGTCCTACTTGAACCTGGTGAACAGCAACAAGTTGGGCGGGCCTCCGTCTGTACGTGACCTCTCTTTGACTATGTCTTGTCTTCTCCTGAAAGGACAGAAGAGCATGGATTAGTCCACTTTCTACCTGCAGCGCCATTGCAGCCTGGCCAACCCCAGCTGAGGAACACCTCACAGGGCGCATCCAAGTCATGGCCCTCGAGCTGGAAGGCACTCAGTCCAAGCAGCCAGGGCTCACCCCCTTGGCCAGCTCTGGTGTCATTGACAGTTGGCACTCAGACTCTAACATCCCTGAGCTCCACAGGGGGATGGCTACATGTTAACACTTCTGCACACTGACTCATGCCAACACGGTACTCACCCTTCCTGAGTGAAACAGGTCATTGAAGGGCTTCCTGCACTGCACCCATTTGCACCGCACCACATCATGGCTGCTCACCAGTGCTGCCACCTCCTCCCATGCCCTCTTTGTGAGGTGCAGTGGCCTCCACCTCCCATCTCTGGGGACAACGGTGTCCCTCCTGGCAGCCACTTTATCCAGGGGGACTGCGAGGCACTCATCAGAAAAGCGGGGGGCCAAGTGCCCACCCAACCTGCCCTCCCACCTGGCATCTCCAGCCGCACTTCTATATTTGCTAACATAGAACAGATGTTCTTCGGTGGCAACACTCCAGGGGCTGCCTGGACACCCGGCCCCGCTCGGCCCTTCCCGACCAGTGAGCAGCTGTGCTTCAAGCTGACTGGCTTGAATTGGCCCGCCAGCGTGAAATCGAGGGTGGGGGCTGATCGCGGATGGTGCCCTCTTTCTGGCCGCTGCCAGGCCTGCCAACCATGCCCGCCTGCCGAACTCAAAATTCTGCCCTTGGTGATTTTTCTCCCCTGCCAGCTTAAGCTTATAAACACAATGTTTATGTTTTAATTGAACATATAAGTAGTAAATGGTCAGTAAAGATGATTTTAGTCCATCTGATCAGCTCCAGAATTCACAGTTACTATCTATATCCACCAATATTTTTTTCTTGCCAAGAAGCTGTGCAACTTCACCTTAAAATTGAGAGTATTCAGCCTGGCAGAGCAATTCATTTCAACCATTCACCATTCTCTGGTTGAAATACATAAATCTAAGCTGACCATTCACCTCCCCTTTTTTGAGTTCCCACCCATGTTTCTTTACTGGTGATGTTGGCAGTCTGACGAACAATTTCTCAACATTCAACCATCAATATGCTAAAGGATATTGAATACCTCAATAAGATCCCCTCAGCATTTTCAAATGTGAACAAACTCAGTTTCAGTCACATGTTCTATTAGCTCCAGTGTCTGGTGTCAGACAGGTCAGCCTTTAAATGCATCTTCTAATACCATGGCACCCTTCCTGTGACAGAGAACCCAAAACTGCACACAAAACTCCAACTGGGGATAAATCCATGCGTTTGCAATCAATCTCAATTTGGCTCAGTGGCAACCCTAGCACTCTGTTCTCTGAAAATTGCAAGTTCAAGCCCCACTCCAGTATTGAGAACTTTAATGCAGTAGTAACAGAGTTCTCTGTAGTCAGGGGATTCTGTCTTTTGGATGAGACCTTCTTTGCCTATTCACTTGCAAGTAAAAGGTCAAATTCAAAGAAAATCAAGAAGTTCCCCCAGTGTCTTGTCTAACATTCTTCAAGCAAGCAATGTCACCAAATCAGATTTAATTTGTTGTTTGTGGAAATGTGATGGTTGCAGCAGTGACTACATTTCCAAAATAATTTGTTGGCTATGAAATAATTTGGGATGTGCCAAGGTACATAAAAGGTGCTTTAGAAATGTAAATTCTTTGTTTCTGTACAGATACAAAATCATACTGCGATTTGTTTTCAGTTCCATACAACTAAAGGTCCATACACACCTTTCTCGCACAAAAACACAATAGGAAAAGCGGCCTAATCACAGCAAACAAAATAAATTAAAGATAGTATTAGACCCAAAGAGGAGTCATATAAAGTTGCTAGAAAAAGTAGCAAGCCTAAGGATGGGAACAGCTTAGAATTCAACAAAGGAGGACCAAGAGATTGATTAAGAGGGCAAAAATAAAGTCTGAGAGTAGACTTGCAAGGAACATAAAAGCAGATTGTCAAAGCTTCTCTAAGTATGTTAAAAGAAAAAGATTGGTGAAGACAAATGTATGTCCCTTACAGTCTGAAACAGGAGAATTTATTATAGAGAACAAGGAAATGGCAGAGCAATTAAACAGCTACTTGAGTTCTGTCTTCATGGAGGAAGACACAAATAACTTCCCAGACATCCTAGGGAACCAAGGGTCTAGTGAGAAGGAGGAATTGAAGCAAATAAGTATTACTAAAAAACTAGTGCTGGAGAAATGAATGGGACTGAAAACTAATAAATCCCCAAATCCCCTAGATTATGTAGATAATCTACCTCCCAGGGTGCTAAAGGAGGTGGCCATGGAAATAGTAGATGATTTGTTGTCATCTTCCAAAATTCTGTAGATTCTGTAACAGTCCCGGCAGGTTGGAGGGTGGCAAATATATTTAAAAGAGGAGGGAGGGAGAAAGCAGAGAATTACAGGCCGGATAGCCCAACATCAGTAGTAGGGAAAATGCTAGAGGGCGGGAGTTATGCCAGATTTGCACTAAGTGCAGTAGCGGCCGGCCGCAATGACAGCTTTTCACACCATATCGTCTCAAACCCACCACGTTGTGCACTCCCAGGATGGCGTTGTGGTATTATTGCTAGCTAATAACCCAGAAACCCAGGGTGAGCTCTAGGGGCAGGGGTTCAAATCCTTCCATGGCAGATAGTGGAATTTAAATTCCACAAAAATCTTGAATGAAAAGTATGAATTAAAACTGAAACTGCTGTAGAGTGTTGTTAAAAACCCATTTGGTTCACTAATGTGCCATCCTTACCTGGTCTGGCCTACATGTGACTCCACAATGTGGTTGACTCTGAAATGGCCTTACAAGCCACTCAGCAGTATCAAACTGCTTAAAAACTCACAAGAAAGGAATGGAACTGGACAGACCACCCAGTGTTGACTTAGGTGCCGGAAATGATAACAACCGCAATCTCAGCACTGTTGACCCTACAAAGTCCTCCTTACTAACATCTGGGGGCTTGTGCCAAAATTGGGAGAGTTGTCTCACAGACTAGTTAAGCAACAGCCTGACATAGTCATCCTCACGGAAGCATATCTTACAGATAATGTACCAGACATCACTATCCCTGGGTATGTCCTGTCCCACTGGCAGGACAAACCCAGCAGAGGTGGCGATACAGTTGGGAGGGAGTCGCCTTGGGAGTCCTCAACCTTGACTCTGGACCCCATGAAGTCTCATGGCATCAGGCCAAATATGGGCAAGGAAACCTCCTGCTGATTACCATGTACTGCCCTCTCTCAGCTGATGAATCAGTGCTCCTCCAAGTTGAACACCATTTGGATGAAAATACTGAGGGTGGCAAGGGTGCAGAATGTACTCTAGTTGGGGGACTTCAATGTCCATCTCCAAAAGTGGCTCGGTAGCACCATGGATGGCTGAGTCCTAAACAACATAGCTGCTAGACTGGGTCTTCAGCAGGTGGTGAGGGAAAATCATACTTGACCTCATCCTCAACAACCTAACTGCTGCAGATGCATCTGTCCATGACAGTATCGGTAGGAGCGACCACCACACAGTAGTTGTGGAGGTGAAGTCCTGCCCTCACATTGAGGACACACTCCATTGTGTTGTGTGACACTACCACTGTGCTAAATGGGATAGATTTCAAACAGATCTGGCAACTCAAGACCAGGCATCCATGAGGTGCTGTGGGCCATCAGCAGCAGCAGAATTGTACTCGAACACAATCTGTAACCTCATGGCTTGGCATATCCCCCACAATACCATTACCATCAAGCCAGAGGATCAACCCTGGTTTAATGAAGAGTGCAGGAGGTCATGCCAGGAACAGCACCAGACATACCTAAAAATGAGGTGTCAACCTGGTGAAGCTATAACACAGGACTACTTGTGCGCCAAACAGTATAACCAGCAAGTGATAGAGCTAAGTGATTCCACAACCAATCAGATCTAAGCTCTGCAGTCCTGCCACACCCAGTCGTGAATAGTGGTGGACAATTAAACAATTCACTGGAGGAGGAGGCTCCACAAATAACCCCATCCTCAATAATGGGGGAGCCCAGCACAGTAGTGCAAAAGATAAGGCTGAAGCATTTGCTACAATCTTCAGCCAGAAGTGCCGAGTGGGTGATTGATCTCGGCCTCCTCCGGAGGTCCCCTGCGTCACAGATGCCAGTCTTCAGCCAATTCGATTCACTCCATGTGATATCAAGAAATGGCTGAAGGCACTGGATAGTGCAAAGGCTATGAGCCCTGACAATATTCCGGCAATAGTCCTGAAGACTTGTGCTCCAGAACTTGCTGTGCCCCTAACCAAGCTGTTCCAGTACAGCTACAACACTGGCATCTACCCAGCTATGTGGAAAATTGCCCAGGTATGTCCTGTACACAAAAAGCAGGAGAAATCCAACCCGGCCAATTACCGTCCCATCAGTTTACTCTCGATTATCACTAAAGTAATGGAAGGGGTCATCAACAGTGCTATCAAGCAGCACTTACTTTGCAATAACCTGCTCACTGACACCCAGTTTGGGTTCTGCCAGGGTCACTCAGCTCCTGATCTCATTACAGCCTTGGTTCAAACATGTACAAAAAAGCTGAGGTGAGAGTGACTGCCCTTGACATGAAGGCAGCATTCGACCGAATGTGGCATCAAGGAGCCCTAGCAAAACTGGAGTCAATGGGAATCAGGGGGAAAACTCTCCACTGGCTGGAGTCATATCTACCACAAAGGAAGATGGTTGTGGTTTTGGAGGTCAGTCAGCTCAGCTCCAGGACATCACTGCATGAGTTCCTCAGGGTAGTGTCCTCAGCCCAACCATTTTCAGCTGTTTCACCAATGACCTTCCTTCCATCTTAGGGTCAGGAGTGTGGATGTTCGCTGATGATTGCACAATGTTCAACAACATTCATGACTCTTCAAATACTGAAGCAGTTCATGTCCAAACTCAGCAAGACCTGGATGATATCCAGGCTTGGGCTGACAAATGGCAAGTAACATTCGTGCCACACAAGTGTCAAGCAATGACCATCTCCAACAAGAGAGAATCCAACCATCACCCCTTGATGTTTAATGGCATTACCATCACTGAATCCCCCACTATCAAGATCCTGGGGGTTATACCATTGACCAGAAACTGAACTGGACTGGCCATATGAATACTGTGGCTACAAGAATAGGTCAGAGGCTAGGAATCTTGCAGTAAGTAACTCACCTCCTGACTCCCCAAAGCCTGTCCACCATCTACAAGGCACAAGTCAGGAGTGTGAAGGAATACTCCCCACTTGCCTGGATCAATGCAGCTTGCACAACACTCAAGAAGCTTGACACCATCCAGGACATAGCTGCCCGCTTGATTGACATCACATCCACAAACATTCACTCCCTCCATCACCGATGCACAGTAGCAGCTGTGTGTACCATCTACAAGATGCACTGCAGGAATTCACCAAGGCTCCTTCAACAGCACCTTCCAAACCCGTGACCACTACCATCTGGAAGGTCAAGGGCAACAGATAAATGGGAACAGCACCATCTCGAAGTTCCCCTCCAAGTCACTCACCATCCTGACTTGGAAATGTATCGCCATTCCTTCATTGTCGTTGGGTCAAAATCCTGGAACTCCCTTCCTAACAGCACTGTGGGTGTACCTACACCACATGGATTGCAGCGGTTCAAGAAGGCAGCTCACCATCACCTTCTCAAAGGCAACTTGGGATGGGCAATAAATGCTGGCCCAGCCAGCGAAACCCACATCCCATGAATGAATTAAAAAAAACACACCTTCAATGTTCTCATCTCGTCCATCTGAGCACTCACCACCCACACATGCCAGGCATACTTATCATCTGGCCTGGCAGGTATCCCACTTATACTTTTCCATTTCTATTCATGCAGGACAAGCTGGCACACAACAACAGGGAGAGGCTGAAAACTGGTGGAGGAATGCCTGAAATCAAGACCCTCACGGACTTTGAAAACAGAGCCATCCAGTTGGCCGGTGATGATTAGGGCCGGACCTGTGCCATCGGTGAGGTCGGCGGTGCTCTACCAAGTGAGGATCCAGCAGTGCAACATCCATCAGACAACCATGCTGTGAGTGATGTGTCCTGTTTCACAGGCCACTGCTATGCACTAATTATTTCTCCTTGTTTCTGCAGGCACATCTGGGAAACAGCCAATGGAGTCCATGACCCAGGGTCTCCAATCAAACCCTGAAGGAACCTCTGAAGAGGAATCTGAAGGCACCCTCATTGATGTCCCGTCACAGCGCTCGCCCACACCCTCCACCAGCGCAAAGACACACACCTCAGTGGGACCTACCTTTAGAATAGACCAGGATCACAATCTGGTGAGCATATCTCACTGTCTGATCCACAGCAGGCGGTGGCAGGGACTTCCCAGGTGTCCGGCACTCAGAGGACTGCTGGAGGCCAGAAATCTGCTGAGTCCGAGTCAGGTGATGAGCCTCTGGACTTGGTCATGTCACAGTTGCTGGAACTGCAAAGGCAAGCTTGGGAAGATCAGGAAGGGATGCCCGCTGCACTCCTCAGATTGCAAGGCATGATGGGGGATTCCATCTGCCTTCACTCTGAGGCGTGAACGCCGGTATGCCAATGCACTGAGGTCAACACTGGCAAGATGGTGGCTGCCATGGAGACCTTGATCCAGGACGTCGCTCCTGCACTGCTGCGTGGACAGAACTCCATCGCTGACGCCTACCGTGTGTATGCGAGGGGTACTTGGCAGGTCAATCTCACTCCAGCTTCCCCTTTTCTCAAGGAGTCAATCAGGGGCCCTTGGGCACCATAGGGAGGAGGATCAGAGCAGGTGTAGCCTTCGGAGCCACCCATCCAGGTGACTCCGGGAGTGCCCGGCCTATCCGCATCGCCTCTTCCTGTGACCTCAGCAGCTCCAGCTCCACAGGCTGAGGAGGGTGCCACTGCCATACAGCAGGACCCCAAAAGCAGGCCGGAGCCGTCCAGGTCTCGGTCCTCCTGGACCCATCAGGGTCATCACAAACAGGGTGTAGCAGTCAGCAGGCTTCCTCCACCTCTGCTGTGGATGTCGGGGATGCACCAAGACATAGCGGCAGGGTTAGGAAAGTTAAGAAAATGTGACTCTTTTGTTACGAAACAAATAAACTACATTAACAAATCAAGGGACAAAGTAAAAGCAACCCCTTAAAGGGGAACTGCAAAAAAAAAGACAAAATGCAAAGGAAACTTACCAACATTAAATCAAAATGTGATTAAAGGGTCTATAAAGCACCCAGTCCCCGTGGTGCCCACCGAGCACAGAAGGCCTCGATGGTGCCGGCGGACACCACGTACTCCATCTCCAGGGACACACGGCCATGAACACAGCCACAGAAGAGGGGCAGGCAGTTGGGTCAGACGACCCCCTCAATTGCCCGCTGCCTAGACCCGTTAATGGCCAACTTGGCCAGGCCTAGGAGCATGTTCACGAGGAGATCCTCTTCCCTCCCCACCCCTCTCCACACTGGGTGCCCGTAGATGAGGAGTGTGGGACTGAAGTGCAAACAAAACAGCAGTAAAAGGTTTTTCAAGAAACTAAAAAGGGAGTGCAGCCTACAACAACCAACATACACGTGCTCCACGGACTCCACAAGGCCGCAAAAGACGCAGGCATCTTGGGAGTCGGTGAACCGACACATCCTACGGTTGTAGGGGACTGCTGCACCCTCCACCCCAGTTCCCCAATGGAAAAGGGGAGGACACCTCCATCGAGGGCCCCCCACTGGGGACCTCCGCCGCCGGATGGCAACAAGGCATGCCAGGGCGTGTCCGGGCGGCGGGCGAGGGCAAGGAAGTGAAGGGTGTGCAGCAGCAGCCCATACAGGAAACGCCACTGCGCTGTTCTAAAGGACACGGAGGGCATTTCCGCGAGGCGACTCAGGTTGCAGGGCACCAGCTCCCGAGGAAGGGTTCGGGGCTAGGGGAAAATGTGAAATTCCGTCCGAATGTGGGTAAGCTCGGACGGAAGACCAGCATGCATCTGCGCCACCTCGAGACCCAGAATGATGTTGGGGCCGAGCATGACCACCCTAAGGTCTTGGATGGCATTGACCACCAGCTGGACGCCCACCGACGCACGTTGCGCCAACTCCTGCAGAAGCATCACTAACCTCTTATGTGGGACTTTATCGAATCCACGTGGCGCCAAAACCTGCAGTAGCCCGCAAATGTGACTGACCAGTTTCTTAGACATGCACAGTCTTCAGCGACTTTGGTTCTTGGTCATCTGCAGGAATGAAAGGTGGCATCTATGGACCCTGGGTCTAGCTAGGCACTGACCAACGACGGCTCACTGTGGCTCTTCGGCGGTGTGTCTGGGAGCCCCAGCGACCCCTTCTTCCAGAGAGTGCTGCTCCTCCCTCTGCGCAGCCAGGCGCCTCAGTCATTCTCTCCTCTGTCATCTTCGTTCTGAGGCGTACAGCTAAGCCACCAGGCTCCATGATCCTGATGTACGCCTCCTGCAGGATGAAAGAGAGGGACATGTGGGTTAGCTTGGGTATACTAAGAACCTCTCTTGATTAAACTAAAGGCCCCTTAACGCATCCTGGAAAGTGCTGTCCACCATTTCGATGGCCAGAGATTAGTGCACTGCATGGCTGCCCAAAACCCCACCTTCCTGAGACCCACTCCACCCCACTGATTGGCAGTAGCTTTAACCATTGGACTGCATGCTGTGCTCTCAGCTCAGGCACAGGCATTCTCCTAACCCGCACTGCAAGGCTGCACTGTTAGCTTGAACCATGGGGGAGACTGGTCCAAACCGGGATGATGACATTGCAAAGGGCTGTGAGCGCCTCCACCAGTGACTGCTCCATGGCCAGGTTTAGCAAGGAGATTGTACAACATGCCCAATCGTCCAACTGTTCTGCAGTCCACTAAATTGCTCATTAGTTTGCAGTCTGTGCCTGAGGGGTGAAAAGCTCTGGAGCACTTGGTGGCACTTTGATGCCTCTGAGTTGCTTAAGTGGGCAAATAAGCTAGAGGCCCAACTCCAATCATATCAATGTGGCTGTGGCTGAACTGTCTCAGCTGCAGAGGAATGGTTTATATAAGGTGTCCCTAATGCATGGCCCAAACCCCCTGCCCACCCTGTACATGCTTGTGTGCTACCTTCAGCCGAAGGGCAGCCCTTGCCCCAGCCCTCCAAAGTCGCCTCAACAGCAGGGCAGCCCTTGCCCCCCCCATCCAACACGGCTCAACTTTGAAGTCCAACAGGCGTCCCTCTCAAGCACTGTGCAATGTTACTGTGTGCTCGCCTCTGAATTCCCTTCAAAATGCAACCTGCCAAATGCACGGCTTTTATATGCTGTTGTGAAACACCTTGGCTTGATTGGGCGGACGATCCAGCAGAGGGGTGGGGGGTGGTGGTAAGTCCAGCGGGCTAACCTTATAATGATATACTGATGTGTTGCAATGAGGTTCCCGACATCCGATGGCAGGAAACACAGCCCACCATCGACTGGCTGAGCAGGTGATTGCAACCTGGTTTCACAGCATCGTGAAACCGATTTTTGGCCTTCTTGCCATATTGTCCGTTCACATCACCAAACGCACCTGATGCCAGCAGGCACGGATAATTCCACCCAGAGTGTATTATAAAGGATGTGATAACAGGGTATTTAGAAAATATCAATGGTGATTAGACAAAGTCAACATGGATTTATGAAAGGGGAATCATGTTTGACAAACCTACTGTAGTTTTTTGAGGACGTAACTAGCAGAAGAGATGAGGAAGAACCACTGGATATGGTATATTTGGATATTCAGAAAGCTTTTGATAAAGTCCCACATAAGAGGTTAGTGTGCAAAATTAAAGCATGTGAGATTGGGGGTAATATATTGGCATGGATTGAGAATTGGTTAGCAGACAGGAAACAGAGAGTAAGAATAAATGGGTCTTTTTTGGAGTGGCAGGCGGTGACTAGTGGGGTACCACAGGAATCACTGTTTGGGCCCCAGCTATTCACACTATTTATCAATGATTTGGATTAGGGAACCAAATGTAATATTTCCAAGTTTGCTGACGACACAAAACTTGGTGAAGATGTGAGTGGTGAGGAGGATGTTAAGAGGCTTCAAGGTGATTTAGATGAGTTGAGTGAGTGGGCAAACATATGGCAGATGCAGTATAACGTGGATAAATGTGAAGTTGTCCACTTTGGTAGGAATGGCAAAGTATTATATAAATGGTGATAGATTGGGAAAAGTTGATGTACAAAGGGACCTGGGTGTCCTTGTACACAATCACTGAAAGCAAGCATGCAGGTGCAGCAAGCAGTTAAGAAGGGGAAGGGTATGTTGGCCTTCATTGCGAGAGGACTTGAGTACAGGAGTAAGGATGCCTTACTGCAACTGTACAGGGCTTTGGTGAGACAAAACCTGGAGTAGTGTGTGCAGTTTTGGTCTCCTCACCTAAGAAAGGATATACTTGCCATAGAGCGGGTGCAGCGAAGGTTCACCAGGCTGATTCCTGGGATGCCAGAAGTGTCATACGAAGAGAGATTCGGTCAACTAGGCCTGTATTCACTGGAGTTTAGAAGAATGAGAGAAGAGATCTCATTGAAACAAATAAAATTCTGACAGGCCTGTGCAGACTGGATGCAGGGATAATGTTTCCTCTGGCTAGGGGTCTAGAACAAGTGGTCACAGTTTCAGGATATAGGGTGTGCCATTTAAGACTGAGATGAGGAGAAATTTCTTCACTGAGAGGGCAGTGAACCTGTGGAATTCTCTACCACAGAGGGCTGTGCAGGTCAAGTCACTGAATATATTTAAGAAAGAAGTAGCTGGATGCCTCGACTCTAAAGGATCATGGGGTATGGGGAGAGAGTGGGAGTATGGTATTGAGATAGAGGATCAGCCATGATCATACTGAATGGCAGAGCAGGCTCGAAGGGCTGAATGACCTACTCCTACTCCTATTTTCTATGTTTCCTTGTTTTTATTTCTTGCTACCATACTCTGTGCAGGCGGATAGATCCAGCACTGCCCTCAAATCCTATTTTTGTATTGTGTTTTGTAGATTGATGTTCCTTAGTTTAAAGTTCTACCATTTGTTCTGATCAGTTAGAGGATATGAAGAAGCTGAGCTCTGCTCCACACATTTAACAAATATAAGCTGGTTTGTGGACTCTGTAAATAGTGTTCATAAGGATTTGCTATTCTGTTTGGTGGACTGTGCTGCAACATCCAAGTGACTGTTCTTCTTGTGTTGATCCTTTGGATATTAGTTGGCTATATGACCTGAACCCTGTCCTTACTCATATGCACATTTTCCCTTAAGCTGGCACAAGGTAATGCCGTCACCCCAACACCGTTCTTAGTGACATCAACAAAATCAATATAGGACAGGGATCAAAGCTGGGAGGTTCTTTCTTTTAGTGATTCAGGTCCATCTCATTCAGACTATTACCCAATGAGAAAGAGATTAGGGTGAAGTTCACTACATCTTTAATAATTTTTTTAATCAATTTATTTTATAGACTAGGCTATAAGCTTTAGAATCCCCTCTCTAAACTTCCCCACCTCCCTTTCCTCCCTTATAATGCCCTCTACAATCTGCCCCTTTAATCAAGCTTTCAGCTCAGTCCTAACACCGCTGTATGTAGATCAGTACCGAACTTGGCCTGAAAGCACTCCTGGGAAGCACCTAGGGATGTTTTACTACATTAACATTGCTGCATAAATTCAAGGTGTTGTTGTTCTTCCTGAAATAATGGCATTGACCTTTTATTTTCACCCAAATAGGCAGCAGGAGTCCCAAATTAATTCTTAGCCAAAAGATGGCAGCATCACCAATGCAGACATGGCTCAAAACTGCGCCAAAGTGGCAGCCTATAGTATATGAAAGAAAGTACTGGCATTTGTAGGGCATCTCTCATGATCTCAGGACATCCCAATGCCCTTTATAGCCAATTAAATAGTTTTTAAGCGTAGCCACTGTTGTAATGGAGGGAAACATGGTTCATCCCTGGAATGGAGCTAAAGCATCCAATCGTTCAATTCTGAGGCAAACTAATACCAGATGCAAGTGCAGCAGGCGAGATGTTCTAACATTCTTGCCAATGCTGCTATCACTGACACTTGGGAGTATGGGCGTGCTCCCTGGGTTGGGAAAACGATGGACAGAAAATGACCCACTAGTCTAAACAGCTTGTGTTGTCATGCTGTATGTATACTCTCTCCATCATCCAGAACCATGTAATTCCCTGAGAGAGGGAAAAAAAAATAAAAATCCCAGCCAATTAGGGAAAAAGACTAGAAAACTGCATTCCAACCCCATTAGATGACCAATACTGGGGCAGGAGATCATATTAGCCCTAATATATGTTGCAAGATACTTATCTTTGTAGAAAATGCTCTCCACCTAAGCTCGCGATAGGTCCATTTCTCTCTTGAAGGAATACAGTGAAGCAGTACTCACCTGACAATCAACAATTTGTTTTATTGCTCCTTTATTATTTGCGAAAAAAAGAGCTACCTAACATCCAGCCAAGTTTTGCCCTTACATAAATTGGTTCTCTCTAACCTATCAAGTTGAAATAATTGGTCAATATAAGCACAATATAGTCCCTTCATTATTCTATAAATCTCAATCAAATTAGCCTTTAGTCTCTGCTTCTAGAGCATACAGACCCAACTCATCAAGCTTAGGTGGAAGTTGTGTAAGCTGGGAATTCATTATCTGGCCCTCCTCTACACCTTTTCCAAAACCTAAAAATCCCCTATCATATGAGGAAATCAAAACTTGGCACAGTAGTCTAAGTGAGCCATATGAACATAAGAAATAGGAGTAGGCCCCTCGAGCCTGCTCCACCATTCAATAAGATCATGACTGATCTGATTATGGCCTTAACCCCACTTTCCTGCCTGTCCCCATAACCTTTGACTCCCTTGACTCTGTCTAACTCGGCCTTTGAATATATTCAATAACCCAGCCTCCATTGCTTTCTGTAGGAGAGAATTCCCAAGACTAATGGCTCTCTGAGAGAAGAAATTCCTCCTCATCACCATCTTAAATGGGAGACCCCTTATTTTGAAACTGTGCCCACTAGTCCTAAATTGTTCTACAAGGGTAAACGTTCTTTCTCTTTCAAGCTCCCTCAGAATCTTATATGTTTTAATAATGTCACCTCTCATTCTTCTAAACTCAATGAGTATATGCCCAACCTGCTCAATATTTCTCTGTAAGGCAATTCCACCATCCCAGGAATCAACCTAGTTCACTCAAAGTCTTGTGCATGGACGAAATTATATATCTTGGACTATAGTGGAGTGTCCTGTGAGTATGAGAAGAGAACCCTGTTCATATTAGCTCTAGTTTCACAGCATTAATCATGAACATTTAGCGCTGGATGAACTAAACACACCGATGTCTATCTTATACTGCTTTTTGTACTTTTTTCCCTGTAGGAAAATTCTTTCATGGAATGTGTGTGTCGTTTGTTGCCCATCCCTAATTGCCCTTGAACTGAAAGGCTTGCTGGGCTATTTAGACATCAACCACATTGATGCTACATGTAGGCCAGACCAGGTAAGGAAGACAGATTTCCTTCCTTAAAGGACATTTGTAAATCAGATGGGTTTTCACAACAATGGGTGTTTTATGTCTTGGGTAAATGAGTTCATTGGCCAACTGAACACTAACTGCATACCTCCCTATGTTCTCATCAATTGCTGCTTGCAATCAATAACAGGGAGAGACTGACGTAAGAATGAACAGTGATGATTGATTGAGACATAGGGCAGGGCACCAGATCATATGTGCTCACTCAGAACCCTCCAGAACTAAACTTACAGTTCCCAGTTGCCCATGTTGTACTGTGATTCGTTGGTGCTGTCACTTGCTCAGCACACTTGAATTTGCTTGAAGGGACTAGGCACCACACCTTTACCACATCCCACCCCCTTTACTTAAAAGTACAGCTAAGAAGCTTAAAACACATTAACTATTTACACAATAACTATTTACAAGTCAAGTCTCTCAGGAAGCTTCTTTGACGGGTTGAGCATCATAGCCCAACAACCTCGGTTGGTGTTTCTGAGACCTTGTTTTCAGGGGCAGCTGCCCACTATGTCCCTCCGTGGATAATTTCACCATCTTCTGGATGCAATCCTGCTGCCTACCAGGCTTAACTCTTCCTTTACTTCATATCTTTTTCATGGCACAAATTGGGAGTTGATTGAATTTTGTAGGGCACGAGAGTCCTTTAATAGATTTTCCATTTCCTTTCGAAGGATGCTGACTTCAGCTTGAACTCTGTCCCAGTGTAACATTTCTACGGGCTTCTCCCTTTGGCTCTTTGCGTACTTATTTTTTCTTGCAGCAACACTTCTGGTTTCGAATTGGGAACTTAGAGGGCCCTCAAGATTTATCTCTCCCAGCCAGTTCCTTCTGAAGAGACTCGGTCCCCTGCCTGACATTACAAATAGGGGTAATTTTGCAGACTGTTCCTCATACTGCACCTTGACTTGACATACCCCTTTCATGTTTATTTCTTCATCTGTGTATGTCCTCAGCTTTGTGTCCGAAACTCCTAACTTCAAAGGATGGGTTCCTTTACTCAGATATCTAAATGTATGTTCTCCAATGACGGACATCGACGCATCCGAATCAACTTTCATCTTAATGGTCTGCCCGTTAACTGTAATGACTACTTGTATTGGCTCGGTTCTATCTGGTTTGAGGTTATATAATGAATGGAAGCCTGATTCTATTTCTTACGGCTCTTCCATGAGGCATATTTTGCGATTTTTCTTCTGCCTTTATAATGTTGTTTTAGCCTTTCTCTGCAGTGCAGCCTTATGTGGTCATAGCGGTGGGAGAGAAAGCGCTCAACTTTTTGAGATGTCGTTTGCTCACTGGAGACCTGGAGGTATTTCTCTTATTGATTTTGTGGGTTTTCACTGCAGTACCGTTGTTTTTCAATGGCCTGGAGCTAGAGAGCGTTTCCCGCCTTTCCGTGGAGTCTGAGGTTTTTGCACCTTTTGTTGCCAGATTGCCTTGCTTGACCAGATGGACGGCGCCATTTTTTGTACCGTTTATAACTTCAGAATTTCTAACAGCACTCCCCATCGCAGTGGCTAATCCTAATGCCTTATTGAAGTCTAGGCTAGGTTTGGCTAGCAAACGTCTTTGGGTAATATCATCTCCAATCCCGCATATCAGCCTCTCAATATATCACTAATGGACGTTCCGAATTCGCAATGTTCAGTTAATGCCTTTAAAATGGCCACAGAGTCAGCTATTGTCTCCTCCAGAAGCCTGTTCCTTGAATTGAACTTGAAGCACTGCATAGTGACTGAGGGCTTTGGTCTCAGGTGGCTCTGTACAATTTTTATTAACTCGTCGAAAGTCTTCTAGTCTGGGGCGCTAGGTGAAGTAAGGCTGCGGATCAGCCCATAAGTTTTGCTCCCACATGAGGACAAGAGAATCGCCCTCTTCTCCTCCTCTCCCGCGATATCGTTAGCGGTAAAAAAGAACGCTAGGTGTTCGACATACTGAGACTAATCATCTGAAATGGGGTCAAATGGCCCCTCAGGATCAAGGTGCCTCAGGGAGATTAGTTTAAGTTGTGAAAAATGTAACAAAGGTGAAAAAAATTTTTAAGGGCGTGTCCCCTCATGTAAAACTGTCACATGAGCTGGGACATGTCCATTAATTTTTTGAAAAATTGTTATTTAATTAATGAGCCCTTCATGAAACCTCATCCCCTCCAGGTTATACACCATCCTGACTTGGAAATATATTGCCGTTCCTTCACTGTCACTGGGTCAAAATCTTGGAACTCCCTCCCTACCAGCACTGCAGATGTACCTACAGCAGATGGACTGCAGCGGTTCAAGAAGGTGGCTCTTCATCATCTACTCAAGGGAATCAGCGACACATTACAACGCTAGGGAAATTCCATCAACAATTCTTCCTCCACATCCTCTGGATTTAATTGGAGGGCCATTGGACAAATGCTAATTTCCTTCTTGAAGCCAACTCCACAAGCATTCAGGCAAAAACTTCTACAAAATCAACTACAATGGACTGGACACAGTCTCCAGACTGCCAAAAAGCATCTCTCCCGTCAGGTCCTGTTTCCTCAACTCTCAAATGGCCAACATTCGAGGGGAAGACGAAAGAAACAATTCAAAGACTCTCTGAAGCTCTCTGTGAAGGTCAGAAGCATTGACATTAATGAGGAGTTTACTCCCAATCATTCAAAATGACGACAAATTGTCCATCAATCTGCATCAAGCTTTGAGTCACAACATCCTAACGTTGAAGCAGAGAGGGATGAGGGGGCAGAGAAGGAAAGAGGAGGAAACATATCCCGCACTCTGATCCCACTACCTCATGGGACATCCTGCTCAATGTGCTTAAAGATCTGTGGGTCGAGAATCAGCCTGTTTGGTCACTTGGCAGAAACTCGCAACCCTGAGTAGACATCACCCTCGAATCGAGGGACAGCCACTACCACTGATGATGATGACTCAAGAGCATTTAGCGATTGGCAATAAATACTGTTCTTGCCAGCAACTCTCAAATACCAAAATCAAATTTTAAAAAAATCCCAACACAGCAACATTAGGTTCAGGAATTGAAAAGGGGTCCATTCCATTAATGTCCAGCTGATGTGCAACCGTGCATAAACCATCATGTCGGTAAATGCCTGTTATCCTGGCAGTAGCCATGATGCCTTCATCCTGAGGCAGTCAGACATACCTGCCACCTTTGGGCAACCACAAAGATCCAGAAAGTGGCTGCACAGGAACAAGGGCTACGCTCTCTATCCATGGCTCATGACCCGCCTCTGCTATCCGACCATACAGGGACAATGAGTGTGCAATGAGAGTCTTGTTGCCAGCACAAACATTGTGGCGCAAACAATTGGTCTTCTTAAACAATGATGTTGCTGCCTGGACAGTTCTGGGGAAACCTGGCAACACTTTCCAGAGTGTATCTCCGAGTTTGTGGTGATCTGCCACCTCCTCCACAACATTGCCATTATGAGGCCGTAGCCATTGTCGCCTGGCAACTAGAGGCCGTCTCGGGAGGATGATGACAGGAAGGAACAGAAAGAGGGGGAGGGTGCAGGGAGGAGTCGTCCAGGACAGGTTGCCTGTGAGCACTTATTTAAACTCTGGTTCCCTTTCATACTATGGTCTTACTATTCCCCACCTTCTCATCCACCTGAGAGGTCCTATCAGTGTCCTCTCCGCCAAAATCCTGCAACTGAAGTCAGCGACAAAAACCTTGGCATAACATCTTTTTCGAGCAACACATTCATTTATACAAGCAATAATGAACTATTCACCCTGCGCATTCCCTTAGTGCCTGTTTTGCAAAGTGCTCTTGCCTGGCCTAGCGCTCTCTGCAGTGCTATCTCAGCAGCTGCAGCATGGTTGGTCGAAGGCTATTGACTTTCACTGGAGATACTGAAGATGGGCCTGCAGCAATTACCTTGCAAAGTTCTCAAACTTGAGGGTTGCCTTTGGCTGCACCGCATCAGCATGGGCAGCAGCAGTCTGGGCTAGCTGATTGACAGGCACCAACATGGGCACTGCTGGAGTGGCAGTGGTGGGAGCATAAATGCTGTCATCCTGCAAGAGGAGAGTAGGCTAGTGCTCTGCAGAGCACCTGGCAGTCTCCCACAGCAGCACCTCAGCAATCCTACTAATCCGCTGGAGCACAGATTGCTAGACTGTTGCGAGAGCCTGTAAGCCCCTTTGAGCACTGGGATCCGTAGCCAGCATGATAGCAGTCTGAGCCAGCATGGCAACAATCTTGAATCTCATGACCTCCCTGTAAGCTTCCACTGCAGCACCAAGACGTTGGGTGGCTTCAGCCTGTGATGTAGTGGAAGCTGAGGCATTGGCCATTAGATTACAATGGATGGGCTGGCTGTGCTGTAATGGGGTTGACCACTAAACCCACTGTGGAAAGGATGGGTCCCAAGCTCTGTGCAATGCATAAACTCCCCCATGTTCCTTGACAGTGACACAAGGCTGCCTGGCAGACCTGCCAATGCACCAATTATCTCAGTAGCCTGGGACTCTGGATTACTAGTCCAGTGACATTACCAAATGCATTAATCTACTGAACCATCAGCAGAGACCCCTTCCCCCACTTCCATTATTTTTGTTTAACTAAAGGGGGTAAGATGGTTTCGTGGGGATAATGTCACTGGGTTAGTAATCCAGGTTAATGCTCTGGAGACACAGATTCAAATCCCACCACAGCAGCTGGTGGAATTTAAATTCAATGAATAAATCTGGAGAATAAAGCTAGTCTCAGTGATGGTGACCATGACAACCATCACTGATTGTTGTGATAAACCTATCTGGTTCACTAATGTCCTTTAGGGAAGGAAATCCACCATCCTTACCTGGTCTGGCATGCATGTGACTCCAGACCCACAGCCATGTGGTTGACTCTTAATTGCCCTCTGAAGTGGCCTAGCAAACCACTCAGTTAAAGGGCAACTAGGGATGGGCAACAAATGCTGGCCTTGCTAGTGATGCCCAGATTCCATGAAAGAATTTTTTAAAAGTCTATTTTGAACAAATATTGAGGAAACAACAGAATACATTCCATTTACAAAGGAACCATTGTAACTCATCTATCAGGCTGTCAGAGTTCCCCATTCAGTTTAATATATGTGCCTCATGTAAACAGGAACAGATTGATACAGAAGAACAGGGACTTCCTATTGCAGTATTCTACTTATCTAACAATGCATTGAATGGAAGCGAACATTTGGTCTGAAAACATTTCTGAGAAAATAGGCAAGGATGTTGCATTTATTGTGTCTATGACATGTTTTATGATGTTCGTAAATCTGCCCTCAGCTAATAGTATTACTACAATTACAGACACTGTGTCCTGCATCATATTACCTCAGCCTCTCCCACCCTGAAAAATGGCTAACTGTTTAGCTTTACAATTATTGTTTTACACTTTTTGGAAAAGATGGAAAAGAAAAGATGGATCTTACTAGAGTGGTTCCTGCAACAGCTGGTTCTCCTTTAATTCAATTACCTTTTTTAAACCAAATCAACAAAAGCCTCTTACAATGTTTCTTGATTAATATAACCGGGCTCTTAGAGTAGCTTTACTCAGGGTAATTTCAGCAGGGCACTGAAAATAAGACTATTTTTTATCAAATGACTAAGTTTTGTAACTAGTAAACTTGTATCCTGTCAAGTTGCCAAATACAACACTCAGAATATATGGTCTTGAAATAAACTATGGCATGGCCCCTCGAAATGATAATATGCTTGCCACAAATGAATGATTGAGATGAGTTCCAGAAGTAAATGGCTGCTGTACTAGGAATTACTGGCTAAATACCCTCTCATTTTCTGGATTCCGTACCTTTTTTTGGCTTGGTCTGTGTGTCTGGACTCTGTGCAGATGCTAGGCTGTAGAATTCTCAAGGCTTTGAACTTACATTTAAGTGGGTGGTTTAACTCACTAGCACTCACATTAAAGGCAAGCTGCTACTCCATCCACTAGTTTGGTGCTATTTATATAATGTAAGTGATTCAGTTAGAAAATATAGAGCATACCAGTGAACAAAGCAGCTGAAGAAATACCTTAAAAACTTTTCACCATTTTCATGCACTTCCCTAGTTATGTGAAAGTTGAGGTTCTTTCTCAAGTGATATTACAAAGCATACAGTGGCCCTGTAATTTCTGCATTCAGAAATTGCAGTCAGCATAAACCTTTATGCCAGTGAGAAACGTGTAATGATGGCCAATACTGTGTAGCATTCACTTTGCACCTGGCTTGAACTTTCTGTGGAGGCACTGAGAGTATAGTGCACCACTGCACTTAAGCCATGACTTAAGAGTTCTTGTGAAAGTTATTGCTTGTATAATTTTTTATTTAAGGGGCTTGCGCATGTGCAATGCACTTCTACCATTCACATGAAAAATCCAATGCAGCTGAGCGAGGTTCCTATACGCCAGAATGGTGAAAGTAAACAAACAGGAATCCTGCTGCCATTGCAAGTTTACAGTTACTTGTACCTATTTGCATTAGCCTGCTGTTTCACTGTTGACGAAAACTCACTGAAGCAGGGATGGCCCTGCACTTGCCTCAGGTAGCCTAGTCAGCAACATCCACAACCCATGAAAGAATATAAAAAAGAAAAAAGGTGGGAGAAGCAGCAAAGGGCTGCCAGAGATGCTAAATGGCACCAAATATATATAGTCAATAAAAAAAATGCACATTCAAGGTTGCCGACCATAGTGATAGACATCGAGATTGCTGCCAGTTATGCAAGACCCACATGAAGGGAGCTGACAGCACTAGCAGATCACTAAAGCCAATCTAAATGACTGAAGAGCATTGTGTTGCAAAGCTGAGACAGGGAGCTGTTTACAGAGGTACACAGCTATTTCATCTACCACAGGAAGATTTATAGACAACCTCATTGGAATGTCACGGCTGCTGCGAGTTTACTGTTTATTGTCCCTAATTACATTAGCCTGCTAACTACAATATGGTATAGAACAGGTTTTTAATAAAAGCATTATTAAATTTGCTGATGACATGAAGCTCTGTGGGAAGGTACAGGAGTAGACCATTCAGCCCCTGAAGTCTGTTCTGTCATTCCGTTAGGTCAGGGCTGATCTGTACCCCAACTCCATTTACTTGTCTTTCATCCTTATCTCTTGATCTCTTGGTGCCCTTACTTAACAAAAAAAATCTAACAATCTCAGAAAATTTCAATTGCCGCAGCATTCACAGCATTGTTGGGGAGTGAAGTCTAGATTTCTACTACCCTTTGTACAAAAATATGCTGCCTAATATCCTCCTGAATGGCTTTGCTCTAATTTTAAGATTCTGTCCTCTTGTTCATGATTTCCTCAAATAGCAAATTTAAAAAAAGAGATTGACTGTCTACAGAGTTTTGGACAACAATAACAGAAACTTAAAGGCGTTAAACGTCCCAAGGCACTTCATAGACGCATTATTAAACAAAATTCCAAGCCACACAAGGAAGTACTCGGGCAGTTGACCAAATGTTTGGTCAAAGAGATAGGTTTTAAGGAGCATCGTAAAGGAAGAAAGAGGTGTAGAGAGGTGGAGAGATGTAGGGGGCGAATTCTAGAGCTTAGGGCTGAAGGTACGGCTGCCTATGGTTAGGCAATTCGAATCAGGGATGCTCATGAGACCATGGGCTGAATTATACTGGGGTGGGGTGATGGGGTGTGCCACCTGGAAACAACGTCGGTGTGGAGCTGAATGGGGTTTCCACCCTTCAGTGGGGACTTTTGCCCCACATTGGGACGGAAGTCCCACCCTCTGCAGCTGCCAGCCAATCCAATTGGCCGGCAGCTCCTTCAGTCCTGGCAGTGCCAGGAAGGTGTCAGTGATAGCTGCTGGGACTACAGGAGAAGGAGAAGATCAAGGCCCAGGGATCCCAGAGCAGGTAAATCCGGGGTCTTGGGCCGGGAGGGTTTGTGTACATTAGGGAGGGGGTGTATTTAAGGGACGAAGCAGTTAGGAAGGAAGGGGGGGTTCAACCTAAGATAACTGACCCTTGCTTATTCATTTAAACATGGTAAGTGGGCTGCTGATTTCGGCACCCGCCCTCCCCCTCATATCATGGGGGAGAGCTCAGGGGTGGGCGGGAAGGTGGTGAGATGGGCGCCCGCTGCAGACGGCAGGTACTGGGGCTTCGGGCTCCTTCAAGGTCAACCAGCAGCACCCAGAGGGCCAGAGACACCCGGCCACCGTCCTGACCCCCAAAGCCTGGGGCTGGCAGCAGAGAGCAGCCGCTGGCCGCAAGGGGAAGATGAAGAGGAGCCCAGACTGGGCGAAGAAAAAGAAGAAGCCAAGCGGGCGGTAGAAGGGCGGCACTGGCTGGAGGAAAGCCGCCAAGGGAAGCGGCGTCCGGAGGCTGTGTGGGCGGCCCCGGAAAGCGGCCAAGAAGATGGAGCCAGGTCCTGATGCAGCCTCTGTGCAGGAAGGAAAGCAAGAGGTGGGAGCTGAGAGCATTCCCAAGGGAACCGGGCAAGGGGCAAAACGGTGAAGGAGGAAAGAAAAACACCCTATCTTAGTGTCAACGGCCCCTCCCCCACCACCCCCGCTCGAAACACCCAGGCTGGGGGCGTGTAATTAGGGTGGTGCAGATATCCCAGAAGGTTGTAGGGCTGGAGGAGATTACTGAGATGGGGAGAGGCAAGATCATGGAAGAATTTGAAAACAAGGATGAAAATGAGAATAAGACCAACAAGGTAGGTGAGCTGAGATGTGGCAGATTTTGAAGTGGTGAAATGCAGGTTAAGGCACATAGGAACAGATAACAGGCGCATTTGGTTCTATTTTAAGTAAGCAGTCTATATGCAGGCCAGGCAAACCTAGTCCCTCTATTGGTAGTGGCTAAAAACAAAAGGAATTTGGAAAGAACTATTAACATTGGACTACATGTCAGAACAAGTTAAACTGACATTTCTCAAATCAATGGTGAGGTCAATTATGAATCATAACAGGTAACTTTGATCACCTTACCTCAAAAACAGATAGAGGTGCATTAGAAAGTTTTCAGAGAAGAATGGCCAGGATGAATTCAAGCCTTAGATGACTAAATTATGAAGAAAGACTCTCAAGTAAAGACTCTCAAGTAGGTAGAGTGACTGTCCTTGACATCAAGGTAGCATTTGGCCAGGAGTGGCATCAAGGAGCCTTAGCAAAACTGGAGTCAATGGGAATTAGGGGGAAAACTCTGCACTGGTTGGAGTCATACCTAGCACAAAGGAAGGTGGTTGTGAATGTTGGAGGTCAATCATCTCAGCTTCAGGACATCGCTGCAGGAGTTCGTTAGGGTAGTGTCCCAGGCCAACCATCTTCAGCTGCTTCTTCAATGGCCTTCCTTCCATCATTGATTGATGATTGTACAATGTTCAGTACCATTCGCGACTCCTCAGATACTGAAGCAGTCCATGTCCAAATGCAGCAAGATCTGGAAAATAGCTAGGCTTGAACTGACAAGTGGAAGTAATATTCACACCACACTAGTACCAGGCAATGACCATCTCCAACAAGAAAGAAGCTAACCATCATCCCTTGACATTCAATGGTGTTACCATCGCTGAATCCCCCATTATCAACATCCTGGGGGGTTACCATTGATCAAAAACTGAATTGGACTAGCCATATAAATACTGTGGCTACCAGAGCAGGTCAGAGATTAGGAATCCTGTGATGAGTAACTCACCTCCTGATTCTCCATAGCCTGTCCACCATCTACAAAGCACGAGTCAGGATTCTGATCGAAAACTCTCCACTTGCGTAACTGAATTTTATGGGCACAGAATGGTCTAATCTCTTCAGACACTGGTGTATTCGACCATGCTTGCAATACCTGGTCTCGGACTTTTGATAAATTTTGATCCCTGTTTGTCCAATTCCTTATTTGCTTCGCACAAACTAGCGAAGTGTGCAGGAAATTCAACGCAAGTACAACTTCTTGTGGCACTGAAGCATGTACAATGCTATTTGACAATGGAAGATGAATGATGGTGCCTGCATTTGTTATATGCACACCTGGATGGTGCATAAAGGTGTACTCATACGCCGACATAATCAAAGCCCATCATTGAATTCTGGCAGAGGTTATCAGTGGAACTGCTTTATCTTCCCGAAATAAATCCATTAGTGACTTATGATCTGACACAATGGTGAAATGTCAACCATGCAGATATTGATGGGGCTTCTTTACTCCAAATATAACTGACAAACCTACTTTTTCAAGCTGTGAGTAACCCTTCTCGACTGCAGAGAGGGTTCTGGAGACATAGGGCAGAATTTTAAGCTGGTGGCATTTTATGGTCCTGTCGAAGTCAATGGGCTTTTGGATTGCTCGCTGCATTTTACAGCCCCGACCCTGCTATGGCAGGGCCGTAAAATTCCGCCCATAGCCAACTGGCCTTTTAAAACCATCTTCCATCCTGTGTGACAACACAGCTCCCACACCGTAAGGAGATGCATCGCAGCTTAATATTAATTCTTTTGATGGGTCATAATGTACTAGTAGACATGAGGAGTGTAATAGCTTCTTGACTTTTATGATGGCTTCTTCTTGTTGCATCTTCCATGATCAACGATGGTTCTTTTTCAATAATAAATGCAAATGGGCTAATAGTCTTGACAAGTTTGGCAAGAAGTGACTTAAATAATTTATCATGCCCAAAAAAGGTGAGTTCAGTGACACTGGGAGGAGAGGGCACTACCTTGATTGCCCTGACTTTCTCCTCTACTGGATGCAGCCCCTGGGCATCCACTTGGTGACCCAGGTAAGTGACTTCAATCACTTGGAAAGTATACTTCTCTTTTTTCAATTGTGCACCAGCTTCCAAAAATGTTCTTAAAACCTCTTCTAGGTTGGCCAAATGCTCGGCTTCCATTGATCCTGTGATCAGGATGTCATCATAATACAACTCAGTGAAGTCCTTGCAATAGACTTTCCATGGTCCTTTTGAAAATCGCACAGGCAGAAGATAGACCAAAGGGTAGGCGTGTATATTGGTACAGGCCATTGTGTGTGTTGATGGTTACGTACCCTCTAGATGTGCTGTCCAGCTCTAGCTGTTGGTGTGCATGGTTCATGTCCAGTTTAGTATAGAATCTTCCTCCTGCAAGTTTAGTGTACAAATCTTCAATCCTCGGGATAGGATATTTATCTAATTTAGCAGCCTTGTTCACAGTTAATTTGTAGTCCCCACAACTGTGAATAGTTTGATCTGGTTTCATCACAGGGACTATGGGCACTGCCTATTCTGAAAATTGGACTGGCTGGATTATTCCTAACTTCTCTAAGTGGCTCAATTCTGCAGCCACCTTCTCTTTTAGGGTATAAGGCACAGGTCTTGCCTTAAAGAACCGGGGTGTTGCCTCCGAGTCTACATATATTTTTGCTTGTAAGCTTTTTATCTTTCCCAATCCATCATGAAATACATGTCTTGCTTTCTTAACAGCTCAGGAATTCCTCCTGTTCTAACTTGAAAAATTTCTGACCAGTTGAGCTTGATTTTTTGTAACCAATTGTGACCGAGAAGACTAGGCCCTTCACCTGTTACAACAATCGCTGGAAGCTGGGCTGTCTGTTGCCTGTAGGATACAGGTGCAGAGGCGATGCCTTTCACCTATATTGCCTCTCCTGTGTATGTCTTCAGCTGAGCCGTGGTTTGCTCCAGATTTAGTGCCTGGGTACCTTCACTTAGGTATTTAAATGTGTGTTTTCTCACTACTGTGGTCGATGCTCCTGTGTCAACCTCCATGACTAGAGGCATCCCTTTCACTTGCAAGGTAATGGTGATTAGTTCAGTTTTCACTGCTTTGACTTTGTATAGGGAATAGGAATCAGCATCAGCAGCTTCTGGTTCAGGTATAGATACATAGAAAATAGGTGCAGGAGTAGGTCATTCGGCCCTTCATGGCTGATCATCCAACTCAGTAGCCTGCTCCCGCTTTATCCCCATATCTTTTGATCCCTTTCGCCCCAAGAGCTATATCTAACTGCTTCTAGAAAGCATAGAATGTTTTAGCCTGAACTACTTTCTGTGGTAACGAATTCCACAGGCTCACCACTCTCTGGGTGAAGAAATTTCTCCTCATCTTAGTCCTAAATGGTCTACCCTGTATCCTCAGACTGTGACCCCTGGTTCTGGACTCCCCCACCATCGGGAGCATCCTTCCTGCATCTACCCTGTCTAGTCCTGTTAGAAGTTTATAGGTTTCTATGAGATCCCCCTCATCCATCTGAACTCCAGCGAATATAATCCTAACCGACTCAATCTCTCCTCATATGTCAGTGCCACCAACCCAGGAATCAATCTGGTAAACCTTCGCTGCACTCCCCCTATATCAAGGACATCCTTCCTCAGATAAGGAGACCAAAACTGCACACAATATTTCAGGTGTGGCTTCACCAAGGCCCTGTATAAGTGTAGCAACTCTTCCCTGTTCCTATACTCGAATCCTCTCGCTATGAAGGCCAATTTGCCTCCTTTACCGCCTGCTGTACCTACATGCTTATCTTTAACGACTGGTTTACGAAGACACCCAAGTCTCGTTGCACATTCCCCTCTCTCAATTTATAGCCATTCAGATAATAATTTGCCTTCCTATTTTTGCTACCAAAGTGGATAACCTCACATTTATCCACATTATACTGCATCTACCATGCATTTGCCCACTCACTCAGCTTGTTCAAATCACACTGAAGCATCTCTGCATCCTCCTCACAGCTCACCCTCCCACCCAGCTTTGTGCCATCTGCAAATTTGGAGATATTACATTTAGTTCCCTCATCTAAATCATTAATATATATTGTGAATAGCTGGGGTCCCAGCACCGATCCCTGCGGTACCCCACTAGTCACTGCCTGCCATTTGGAAAAAGACCCGTTTGTTCCTACTCTTTGTTTCCTGTCTGCCAACCAGTTTTCTATCCATCTCAATAAACTACCCCCAATACCATGCCCTTTAATTTTATATGCTAATCTCTTGTGTGGGACTTTGTCGAAAGCCTTCTGAAAGTCTAAATAGACCACATCCACTGGGTCCCCCTCGTCAACTCTACTAGTTACATCCTCAAAAAATTCCAGTAGATTTGTCAAGCATGATTTCCCTTTCATAAATCCATGCTAACTCTGTCCGATTCTGCCACTGTTTTCCATGTGCTCAGCTATTAAATCTTTTATAATGGACCCTAGAATTTTCCCCACTACCGATGTCAGGCTGACTGGCCTATAATTCCCTGTTTTCTCTCTACCTCCCTTTTTAAACAGTGGGGTTACATTAGCTACCCTCCAATCTGTAGGAAAGTTCAACTCCTGATTGTGCACTTAATCATCTTGGTTTGCTGTCTGATTGGCTGTCTCGATTTCACCCTGCATTGCTTTATAACATGCCCTTTTTGTGACAGTAGTGGCATTCTGCCTCTTTAAATTTGCAGGTTTCTGGTACATGGTTCCCCCATATTGGTAACAAATTAATTTCTGAATCACTGGTGAGATGCTTCCAGTATGCCTTTCTGTTTTTCGAGAAGGAGAGACTATCTCCCGCTTTGCAGCTGACTCCCTGGTTTTCTTGCCATGCTCGACGGTATGTTTCTGCCATGTTGCACACTCTGCAAAGCCTGTGAGTGCCTCCCAGCACTCTCCATTGCTTGAGCTATTTCCATGGCGCGTTTCAGATCAATATTAACTTCTACAAGTAAACGGCGCTGAATGGTGTTGTTGTGTACGCCACAAACCAAATGGTCTCGCAACATGTCATTGAGAGTATCTCTGAAGTCGCAATGCTCAGTCAACTGTTTTAACTTCACGATATACATTGTGATTGATTCACCCAGGGAGTTGAACTTAAATTTCTGTATAATTAACGATGACTTTGGTTGAAAATGCGTCTTCACAAGGTCTACCAGCTCTTTAAAAGATTTAGAATTGGGCGCGTTCGGGGCCGTCAGACTATGGATGAAGTTATATGTCTTGCTCCTGCAGACACTTTAAAGAATTGCTTTCTGCTTCTCCTCTGCTATTATATCATTCGCCATGAATTTACAGCCTAGCTATATGTCCTGGCTCCAGTCTTCCATGGACGAGCCATGAGGGTCAATTCTGCAGAAGAGTGGCATGACTGGTGAGTATAGTTTTCCTTCTTTCCTTCAGAATTGATGTATTCACATTCACGAGGTGAGGTGCAGTGTCGGAGCTATTCATCCTTGTCACCAATTGTAATAAACTTGGTGTACTGGGCAGATTTCTTACTTGGAACAGATAACTTTATTTACGGAGCTCTTGTAGAAGCTACATGCTGGAACCAGGTCCATGACTAGAAAAGCTCCACCCCTAAGCTTACCCGCACTTAGGGCTGATTCGTCAGTACAATTACATGACCCCTAAAACAGTAGAAAATGTTTTATCCACAATCACTGCAACAGTTGAGTCGAAATCAATTGACACCTTTAAAAAGGAGCTAGATTAATGTTTGTTGAGAAATGCAATTCAAGGTTATAGAGATTTGAATAGCAATGTTTGACTTTTGTCATGGGAGGTAAGGAAAATAACTTGGTATTCTCTAGGGAATGTGTTTGATGGTGGTATGGGAGGGGAATCCATGATAAAATAGTTGCATACCAATTGGGTGGAAAAGGCTTCATGGGCTCATCTGTCTGTTTTTTTCTCATTCTGGATCGTCTTGGTTTTTAAAATTTACACTCAGCATATGTGCATCCCTGGCAAGGCCAGCGTTCATGACCCAGAACTGCCCTTGACAAGTTGGTCGTGGGCCTTCTGCTTGAACTGCAGCAGCCTGTGTAGCCAATGTGCTCTTACAATATTGTTACATAAGGCGTTCTGGGATGTTGACCCAGTGTTAATGAACGAATGGTAATATGTGTCCAAACTGGGATGGATGTGACTTTGTGGGGAATTTGGGAATGATGCTGATCCCTTTGACCTCCTGCCCTTTAGTCTTTTTGACTCAGTTACTCACTCCTCTTACAAACTGAGCCAATATGGGTGTTCATATTCCTGTACAGAACTGTTCCCAACATAAACATTGTTTGTAGTAAGAACATCATAACAAAACAAAACTATGATAGAAATTTTAAAAATATTTGCACAGTTTCATATGTAAGGAGACAAAATATAGCCCAGCAGGAAAAAACAGTTTGAAGCAGTATTCTTATTACTCAGTTTTACTGGTGTTCCACTTTAAGGTACACGAGGCCAGTTCGGACCAGTATTCTTATTTCCCAGTTTTTAGTGTTTTCCTCCTGGGAGGGTTTCTCCAGAGCAGACACAGCTGTCTGATGTGACACGTTATAGGAATGTCAATACGCTTGTAGTCTGAAAATGCTTTGCTACCTTCTAACCTATCAATGTTAGTTTAACAACATGACAGGGTCCTGCCAACTATCCATCAAAACACCATGGTTGTCTCTGTCATGTCAAGCACGATAAACTTTTAAAGTAGTCACTGCAACAGAAGCCTTTTCTCTTTGTAAATAGTGGAAAAAAGCATTGAGGAGATAAAAAAGGAGATTGATGCAGTGCTGATGAGTAGCTTTAGAGCGCCAGTGAAGGTAAGTTTTTTTTAATCTAAAGTAAGTTCTGAGCTGTGGAAGATAGGATCCATTCACTGCACTTTGTGACATGATACATTCAAAGCCTATTTTCAGAACTTGTTCCCCTCCCAAAGGCTGCAGTTCAACAGATATCAATTGCATCCAAGCCTCTTTGTAAGTAGCCGCACTTTATAAAACCATGGAGTAAGTGTTGGTCAAGGTATGAGCCTGTACAGCACACATTACAGCCAAGCCCAAACCTATCCACCTGGCATGAAGGATCGCTGCAATCAGGGGCATCAATCCTGGTTACTTTGTCTCCTCTACCAAACAAGTATTGAACTTTATTGTAGCACCTTTATACTGTTACACCATGATTAAGAACTAATTCACCAAATAACAGGGAATGAACGTAGGACCTTCATGCATGACTTTAGTCACTTACTGAAAAATCACACTGAGCTACTGACGGAGTTGGCCCTTGACCACTTCATTGCAAGGAATGACTTGAAAGGAGCACTATATTCATGAAAATGTGTATGAGAAACCTATTTGCATTTGACAGCAATGCATGACATAGTAACAAATCATTGCAACATTTGCAAACTAACTGCATCAAAAATGACAAAGGGATATTCTGATCGCTGCCCGCGATCGGCTCTGCACGATGATTTCATGCAGGTGGGCCAATTAAGGCTCGCCCAGCATGGATCACAACTGGTAGCGCTCGCTACCTGTGCGGGCAGGGGAGGAGGGAGAGCCCGGCCTAGCGCGCAGTTTGCGCATGCGCATGAAAGAGTGCTGCAGTCTCCCTGACACATGAAGCTTCCCCAGGGAGATTGAAGCGCTTTTTGGAAAAATTAATAAAGAGCAGAAAAATTCAATGAAACATGTCCCCTCATGTGACTGTGGTTTTTAAATTTTTACCCTTGTTTTCCAATCAATGGCCTCACCCCTCCCTATCTCTGTAATGTCTTGCAACTCACAATCTTTCAAGATTTCTGCGCTTCTCTAATTCTGCCCTCTTGTGTATCCCTAATTTTAATTTCTCCACTGTTGGTGGCCATGCCTTTAACTGGCTAGCTCCTCAACTCTGGAATTCCCTCCCTCCACCTCTCTACCTCGCTTTCCAGCTGAAGGACACTCCTTAAAAACTACCTCTTTGACTAAAAAAGCGTAAAGGCCACTTGGCCTTTTCACCTTCCCACCAACCTAAGTTTGGACGGGCTGCGTAAAATTCAGTTTAATTACCTGATTAATGGCCTTAATGGGCCTTTCAATTATCGGCGGGCTTGCAGCCGACTCTGGTGTGCGCCCGCCGAATAAAATATAGCCCGATTTCGCGATGACGTTAGGACGCCCGCCTGACGTCATCACGCGTCATTTTACGTTCCGGTATGTCAGGCGCGTGCCTGCACGCCGAATGTAAAATTCTGCCATGAGTCCTGTTTACCAATCATCCCCGTGTTCGCTGACCTACACTGGCTCCCGGTCAAGTAATGTCTTGATTTTTAAATTTTTACCCTTGTTTTCTAATCAATGGCCTCACCCCTCACCTATCTCTGTAATGTCTTACAACTCACAACCCTCCAAGATTTCTGCGCTTCTCTAATTCTGCCCTCTTGCGTATCCCTAATTTTAATTTCTCCACCATTGGTGGCCATGCCTTTAACTATCTAGCCCTTCAACACTGGAATTCCCTCCCACCACCTCTCTACCTCGCTTTCTAGCTTAAGGACACTCCTTAAAAACTACCTCTTTGACTCAGCTTTTGTTAATCTGACTTAATATCTCCATATGCAGTGCAGTTTCACTCCTGAAGTGCCTTGGGCTGTTTGATTATGTTAAAGGTGCTATATGAATATAAGTTGTTGTTTTGCTCAACACCATTTTTTAATATAAAGACAAGTCTCTTTTAAAAAAAAACATCTGCAGAACTTTAAAAACTATGGTGCTCTCTTTTTTCCAACTGGCCAGACCAGTTTTCAAAATTGTTGACCCAAGTACATTCCCAGTCATTCTGGAGTAAGGTGCAATTATAGATACCCATTATTATAGGAGAGGATAATACTAGACAGGGGAAGATCAATGCTCCTTTTGATCTTAATAATAAGACCAAAACTTTCCATAGCAAGTTATTATAAAAATGACTAGTTTGATTGTTATTTCTTGGAGGCAATGTTTAAAACTTCTTTCAGAAATCAAAATCCGTGGGTTGTGAAGTTAAGGTTGAGTGTATAACCAACCACCTCTGTGAAGGGCAGATCAGATTCCCACACCAAAATGTGGTTCAGAATTTACCAACCCTTGATCAAGGCAAAATATGATCAAATTCTTTTTTGAAAAAGGAATTTTTTAGGTTTTGTCTTATTCTCTGGAACTCCCTCCCCAAATCCCTTCAGTCTGCTACTTCCTTCCCCGCCTTTAAACATCACGTCATAACTACCATTCCCAAATCTTCATTATTTCTTGGGGTTTATATTGTCCTTAGGAAGGGACTAGAAAAATGCGAGTTATTGTTGTTGTTGTTGTTGTTGTCTCAGTCACAGGTGACTGTCCAGTGTGATGCTGAGCCATACAGGCTAAAGAGGTTCCAAATTCAGTGATCTACGCTGATTGTATCACAGCCGGGGCTGTGGTAATTAGTCTCAGTGTCCCTGGAATAGCAGAATCCATGATCCCAATTGGATCGGGTATGATTTCCATTCCAGGGTCAGGGACACAATGTGGTGACCAGTTTCGCACAGTATGTAATTAAAAACAGAAAAATTCTGGAAAAACTTAGCAACACTGGCAGCATCTGTGTCATGAGAAACAGAGTTAACGTTTCGAGTCCAATATGACTCTTCCTTGGCACTCTGCACAGTGTGTTCTTGGCATGCCGACAATAATTTAAAAATATGTTAGCCAATTAAAGGCCAGAGATTGGGCTCGCCATCCAATTAAGGGTGATGGGCAGGCTTCCAGGACTGGAGGACCAATGGGAAGCCCACATCAGCAACCCCACTGGCCAAGGTGGGAGATGCTGATTTGTGATGGACAGAGAGTTGCACTTTAACAAGAAGAAAAACTCAGAACTTTTAAAATTTTAAACGGCTCCAGCTGCATGGTCATGATCTTGGAGGGGAAGCTCTGACCCAGCAGCCACGACAGCTGTTGGTGGGATGGGGGCGGGGTGTCCCTCGCAAGATTAGTTTCGACCGGATGTGCAAAGCCCGTATGCTGATTAGAAATCCCAGTCAACTCAGGAAAGTAGCCTTAATAGGCCCCTTAATTGCCTTCAGCTAACTACCTGCCACTCACAGGCAGGTATTCATTCAAACCCCAATGTGGCCTTGTTAAAAATGGCACAGGTTCAGGATCGTCAGCCAGCACGACAGCCGGCAGCAAGAGACTGCCTCCCTCTGATCCCAACCCCACGGCCGCTGGAAGATCCCACCCATTGCTTCTGGAATATAGTAGGAGCAGGAATAAAGCAATTAGCCCCTCAGGACTGTACCGCCATTCAATGAGATCATGGCTGATTTGTTTCTCAACTCTTTTCTGTCTCTATTCTACATCCTCTCCCTTCTAAAGATCTAGCAACCTCAGTCCTAAAAACTTTGTGATTCAGCGGCCACAGCCAATGGGAGCAGCGAGTTCCAGATTTCCACTACGCTTTGTGCAGAGAGCTTCCCTGTATGCTTTGGAATGTTAACTCCACAGTGTACACTGCTGCCATGGTATGGGATGCTCACCTGGCTTCTGCCATCCTCACACACCCACTGTAGCTTGTCTGCAACCACTCCGTGACTTCAGTCATCCAACTACTCCTAGGATGAATCATCTTTCTGCTGCCCTCCACTTTGCCCTCTAGAAGAGACCTCTGTAGCATTTCAGCTTTGATCAAAGATGTGTGCGCATTTTTTTTTAAACAGGACCCCTGCTTGAAAGCCAGCCTGATTTTCAGACTGGGCTCCCTGTTGAATGGGGAATGCTGTAGCAGGTGTCACAGCTAAGGGACAGTTAAGCCTGTGCTGTAGAGATTGCTGGAAAGAGTGGTTTGTAGGGTTGGGGGTTGGGGTGGGGGATGATTGTGGGAGCCCAGACACAGACCAGGGCAGAAATGGGGCTCAGCTGGGAGATCGTTGATCAAGGGGTGATGGGTCTAATTGTTTGAGGAGCATTTGGTGATATTGCTGGAGTATTCAATCATGTGGGAGTTGGATGTCACTGGGAGCTCTGATCATGGGGATTGTTGGTGATGTCTTTGTAGGGGTGGCGTGTCCAGTTGTCGGGGGGACAGTAATCACCGCGAGAAGTCTTTGGATCACAGCAGGATTTCAATCATGGGAGGGTAGCAGGTTAGATTGGGAGCAAGGGGAAGCACTCCTGTTCCTCTACCTACAAGCAGGCATCAGTCCCCAACTCCCTTTAGCTGCTGGGTATTCTGTTTTTATAATGATATAAAGGAACCAGACACTCATAAGGTGTTGTGCAGACATTGTGCATTCATTTATTTAAACTAAGTATATGGGAACATATATACATGGATAGAAAGCTTGAAGACATCAGAGCTGCAGAGCTGTGTGTGTGCTCTCCTGAAAGCAAAAGCGAAACTAAAACTAGATCACATAACACACTTCCTTTCTAGTGATGTCATGTTGCAATCCCTTAAACGGATATATAACCTCCCCTTCCAAAGAAGTATAACTATTTGCAATACATGTTGATGTTTAGTTACCGTTACATAAGCATGTAGAACTGATGAATCGATGAATTCTAAAGCATAGACATAATCTGTTGGTATGTCCAGGTCTTGTAATGGTGACCTAGTCTGGAGGTGTCTTTAATTGCTCACAGTGACCTGTGGGATTGTCAATCTTGGATGCTGTCCCTGGTTGCATTTGAGGCCTTGTCTTAGAAGCATGGTGGTTGAGGAGCTGGAATGGATCTGATTTGCCCTTAGTTATGCCTCGCCGTTGCACCTTTGTGTGTAATGTCTTCATAGGACCTTGGTTCTGAACAAATCCTTGTTACCTTGGCTGGTTGCCATGTACCTTCGGTGGGATTCTGGATGCAAACTTGTTGTCCCATTTGCAAACATAGCAATTCTGTACCCACATTTTTATTGTGCACCTTAGTCATTTTCCCTTTTAGTTTTAAATGTTGCTCTTTAGTTTCTGAGAAAATAGAATGGGTAAGAGTAACATTGTAATGTGTAAGATATTGCTTGGTCTGTCTACATTTGAGAATTAGTAATTTCACCACGTGAATCATGCATTCAGCTAGGCTGTTAGAGTTAGGGTAATGAGGGGAAGGAGTAGTGTGATTGATATTCCATTTCTCACGCATATCCTGAAATGGCTTAATGATAAATTGCGGACTGTTATCCATAATGATCTCGCCAGGCACACCAAATAAACTGAAAACAGCACTTAGGATGTGCACAACAGTTGTGCTTGATTTTCGAATGATGGGGTACTTGGTAAAGTAGTCGATGATGATAATGAAGTCAGTGCCATGGAGGTTGGATGCGATTTTGGACCTAGCTGCTGGGGTTCCAAGGCCTTGCAAATGCTGCTACCCAGGGTTAAACCTAAAGTGATAATAATAATCTGGGGCATGCATTCTTATTAAAATATTTAAATAATCAAATTTCCTGCCAATTGGAATTGTAGGGCCTGGCCTTCTTCTAGTCCTCCTTTGTTACAAACAGTGATGGATGAGTTCAAGATGGGTTGGCTTCAGTTCTGAAATGATGTGTGACTTGGAGGATAACTTGGAAGTGACGAGTTCCTATGTTGTTTCTGACCTCGTCCTTTTCAGTGATAGATTCTTATTAGTCTTTATAAGGATTGTTTCCATAACTGAATGGCTTACTGGGCCATTTCCGAGGCATTAAGGCTCAACTATGTAAGGTGGACTAGCATCACTGTCACAATTTTTTGAATCTTTACATTAGGTTTCTGTCAGTCACTTCTATACTCAGATCTTGTGTCTGCTGTTGTATGAAATGCACCTCTTTTGTGCCCACAATCTAGACAAATTATGACGCGTGAAACAGAGAACCCTTACTTTGTACATTGGCTGGTGGAATGTATCACACATTGCCACTTAAATACTTCTCCCTTCACAAATATTGAGCTGGGATAAGCTTTCTACTGAGTCCAAGGCATAGGCTACATATATATTAATAAGTATTTTGTTTGTGTAACATTTATAAATGAATAGTAGACAGTTCACACAATAAGAATGCACACACACAAACACATAATATATATAAAATAAAGACATTTATACATCTGCAACACTCAGTGCAAAAATCAATAAAGATGTAAATTAGTTTCTCCCAAAGAATGGATCTTTAAATACAGTTTACATTAGCCCTCTGAGGCCTTGTTGGTACAGGCAACCTTGTTGGCCGATGTCTGTGAAGTTCACACATCTGTGTCTGCCCCCTTTTCTGTGAATTGCTCCCCCTAACACCTGCCCACCAAGCTGTCAGTTATAGAAGGATCCAGTCAGCTGAGGGCCTGCCACCTTTCAAAGAATTCAGAAATAGCTGCTGACTGAAGTCACCTACCCTGGGTTGAAAGCCAATATCACTTGATGTAGGACCAGGAGGCTTCCTGAAGTCTCGCCGGTTACTCTTGTAAATTAAGTAGATTGACATCTTAACCAAGCAGTTCTCATGGCAGTGGCATGGCGTTAGGATAATGGAGCAATCTCTAACAAAACAACACGCAAATGCAAGTCTTTCTTTTCTTATTTATTAATGTTTGTGGTTATAAATAATAGTTCCCTCATACTGATTAACTCAGTTAACACTTCAAAACAAATAGTTTTTAAAAAAAACATTTATTTTGAGAAGAAATCCAATTGGTAAACAAACTAATTCGGACCAATAAATTTCTCCTAAAAAGGAAAGACTGCATGATTTTTGGAATTAACCCCTTACATGCAAAATGTAGCATTGTAAGAACACAAGTCAAAAAGAAACAATACAGGTAAAAGTTCATTTTGTCCCTGTAATTTCCTTCTGTGGAGGACCTTTACTCTATTTTCGTTTTTAACAGTAGTGTTTATAGTCATTTTACTGGAGGCAGCCCATAGCGTAGTTGTAGCTCAGAGATGGCACTCTGTCTCTAAGTCAGAAGGTTGTGGTTTAAGTCCCACTCCTAAGATTTGAGCATATAATTTAAATAGACACTCTGGCCGGGGTTTTCCAGTCCTGCCCGCAGCGGGAATCGGCATGGGTGGACTGGGAAATTTGGGCAGCAGGCAAAAATCTGTTGACTTTGGGCTGGCGGGACCGGAAAATCCCACCCTCCGTTGGAGTGCTGCACTGTTGAAACAGAAAGACTTGTATTTATATAGCACCTTTCCCAACCTCAGGATGTTCCAAAGTGCTTTGCAGCCAAAGAAGTATTTTTGATTTTTGGTCACTGTCGTAATGTAGGCAACACGGCTGTCAAGTTATGCACAGCAAGCTCCCACAAACAGCAGTGATAGATGCTAACTTTCAGATGAGAGGTTAAATCCTTTCATGAGAATGTAAATGATTCCATGGTACTACTTTGAGGAAGAAATAGGGAGCTTTCCTTGGTCAACATGACTGAAAACAGATTATCTGGTCAGAATCACTGCTGTTTATGGAGCTTGCTGTGTGCAAATTGAAAAAAAGAACAAAAGACTTGCATTTATGTAGCGCCCTTCACGACTGCAGGATGTCTCAAAGTGCTTTACAGCCAATGAAGTTCTTTTAAAGTGTAATCACATGTAAGTGCAGCAGCCAATCTGTGCACTGGACCAACTAAAAACCAAGGAAGAAAGCTGCCCTGCTTGGACAAAATAGAAGTTTAACTTGTGATTGGAAAGGGAGAAAAGTCATCCAGTGGGGTGAAGAGTCATGCAGGGGGTGGTGAGCGAGCAGCGGTGGAGGGAGTGGGCAGATGTGGATAGGAGGGCTCGCTGAACTGCAGGCATCGGGTGACATCACATTGCGCAGGTGTAAACCTATACAGCCAATGATGTGAGCAACTGCACATAGGCCGGCAGTCACAATGGGCAGAATTTTCTGCCTGTCGGGTGGGCGAGCCTGACCCAATCTCCGGGGGCGGGGAGCCAATCCCCGCCGGAGAAGCGGGCCCCGCCGCCATTTTACGTGGGCGGGCCAATTAAGGCCCGCCCAGCGTGACGTCCGGCGGGAAGCGTTATGCACTTCCTGTGCGGGCGGTGGGGGGGGATTCCCTAAAAGCAAGAGTGCGCTCTTTTGCACATGCGCATGAAAGAGCGCACATCTCCCTGAAGTTAAGCGCTGCCTCAGGGAGATCGCTTCCACATTGAAAAAGATTAAAAATAGAGAAAAAAAATCCTTAACATGTCCCCCTGTCATTTGAGATGGGACATGTTCATAAATTACAGTAAAACGTTATTAAACTTTTTAAAACCATTCATGAAGCCTCATCCCGCCGGTGGATGAGGTTTCATGTTTTCTCTATTTGCCGCCGGGGCTCCTGGCCGACCCGCCAACCTTAAGGTTGGACGGGCAGGTCCTTTAATTGTTTAAATGATCCTGTCAATGGCCTCAATTGGCCATTGACAGGTCGGCGGGCGCACAGCTGATTTGGCTGTGCCCCCACCTTCCTGAAAATTTAAATGGGGTGGGATGATGTCGGGGGTTCCCCCTGACGTCATCCTGCGTCATTTTATGCATTGGCGAGCAGGCCCAGCCCCCTGCTTGCTGACAGCAAAATTCTGCCCAATGAGCACCAAGTGAGCATGTGCGATTATTCCTGTTGCTGGGCAGATCAGCATCAGGAGTTACATTGTTGCACCTTTTAAGTTCCCCTGAGAGGGCAAATGGTGCTTCAATTTAACATCTCATCCAAAAGACAGAGTGACTGCCATAGTTTTCACATCACCATATGTCAAAAGTATTTAATTGGCTGTGTTCTGGATCATCCTAAGGTCGTGAAAGGCACTATATAACTTTTTTCTTCCTAGTTTTATTAAATTCAATTTCACAACTTGCCTTAATAGGATATAAACTCTTGACCTCTAGATTCCTGGCCTAGTGCAATAACTGTTGTACTAGGAAATCCAGACAGAAGTAACTTTCATAAGTGGCTGTGTGGAGAAAATGTGCAGGCATTTTTGTGAAAGAAATGAAAAAAATCCTAATGGTGGGATCATTGTCAATATTGGCATTGGACTGAGTGGTGCCGTAACATCTGGTAGAAATGTGCCACTTGGTGCACATGATTTAACTGAGATATCCTCCATCGTTTGGAACTCCCAGTGGTAGAGTTTCTAAAATTATGACTTTGCCAGTGAAGGTCTCTCTAATCAATGACATTTAATATTTTTTTCAGAGCGCTGCATCACTCCACACCCTGTCAAGTCTATCATTTGCAGGTAAATGGACTGAAGAGCAGCAGTTGTGTGCCGCTGACCACCTGCATCCTGACAACACACAGGGAGACACATCACTTCACAGTCATCTGTTGTCACTCTTGCAGATCTAAAAGCAATAGGGAGGGAAGTAGGGCAAGCTGCAATATAAGAACTGAGTCTCTAATGAGCTACTTCAAGAAATAAACTGTCCCTCCACCTCCCCCACTTCCCAAACCCTGCACCAACCATCAGTTTTGAAAGGAAAATCACATGTAGAAAGCAACACTTCTTCCTTTCAATGCTCTCCCCTCACACCACCTCTCCTGAAGGCACTGGTTCTCACAATCAACTGTTGAAATATCATGAACAGGCAGGTGTATAAAGAAAAACTACAAATACTGGAAATAAAAGCAGAACATTTTAGAACTGAGCACAATCTGGTCATTATTCTCGAGTTCTACTGTCACCTCTAACAACTTCTTCTCATCGTGTCCACGGACAGCCTATACATGGCCCAGACAGAACTGGACACATTTTTGCGCCTTGTTGTTGAATTCGGCAAGACCTGCAACAGTGCAGGGTTCCTCTAGCGATAGGCATTGCAGGAGATGTTGCATAGTCTGTGGCTCAGTTCCACATTCGCAAGTTGTCGGGCTGGTTGTATATCCCCATTTGCTTCGTGACACCTTTGAACGACCTACACCAGTCCTAAGTCTGTTAAGGCACTTCCAGGTTGCCCAGTTGCAATTAGCTCCTGGGGAAAGGCTTCCATCCGGTAGAATTTCCATTGCTGGGGGTTGTTCGACACTGGCGAGCCGGTCTTTCCACAAGGCGATGCGGGCTTCAGATGGGGTTGACTGTAATGGAACAACACTGTTCATGAAGCTCTTCCTTGACTTTAGGTGGCTGGGTGTAGGTGTATGACCATGTAGAGGGTGCCTCTCATCTGATGTTTGACAGAGTCGCTCTTTCTTGCTGGCTACCATTCTTCTTATATGAGGGGGAGCGATACCCACCAGGATATATAGGCTGTTGGTGTTTGTTGGTTTTAAACAACCTGTGATGAGTCGGCAGCTTGCATCCAGAACGGCATCCATCTTCTTAGCACGAGTAGATCTTTCCCATGCAGGGCAGGCATATTCGGCAGTGGATTAGCAAAGAGCAAGTGCACTGGTTCGCAATGTTTTCGAGCTTGCTCCCCATTTTGTGTTAGTGAGCTTATTCAGGATGTTGTTTCGTGCGCTCACTTTTGCCTCCAACGACTGTGCGGAGCACATAGACTTCTTTGCCACTAAGATTGAGGCCCTCCATTCAGTTGCCTCTACAACACCCACTCTTTCCCTTTGCCCACCAAGCCAAACCACCTCTAAGTGTCTACCTCCAGTTCCTTTAAAGTCTGCCTTAAAATCCATCTCTAACACCAAACTTTTTGTCTTCCCTCCCTATAGCTCCATCTTTGGCCCAACTTTGATTTTCACCTGATTATGGCATGAAGAGCTAAAAATTGCTTTCCTTCCATTTTTGGGTATGAGGGCTATAGTTCACGATCTGACTGTGTTCAGTCCTGTTCAGGCAGGCAGCACCCAATCTTTATGTTATCTCTTCATTTAAAGGATTGTGGTGCTCAGTTGAGTGTGACCCATGGTGCTGGCTGGCTGAATGCTCAACAGGGGCTCCAGCAGTGTTTGTGGTTAGCACTTGGTAGAGCTAGCCGGCACCTCTTGAAGGCAGCCTGTCCCCTCTTAAAGGGGAGCTGCACTTATTAAAAGGAAACTACTGTTGGCTGGCTGTATAGCAATTGGCTTCAAGTGGAAGCTGAACAAATGGAACATCAGGGAGGAGGAAGGACTCCCAAGTTCATGGATACACACTGGAGGCCTAAGTGATGGAGGTCAGCAGGAGGAGAAGGGACCTTTTCCTGTGGGGAGCCAGGAGGGCATCAAGGAATATCCTCCAAAGGAAAAGGGAGCAGGTGGCTAGGAATGTCAATTCCTAGAGTCTGGCGCTGAGGACCTGCCACAATGATTTCAATTACTTTATCCGGGTGACCAAGTTCAGTGAATGTATCTTCACAAAACACCTCATACCCATCACTCCACCAGCTTCTCACACTTCTTAATGCACCACACCTTTATCATTCGCCCATCAGCAGTCCCTAGCACACAGGATTCCAGTCTAACATTCAGATGCACCACTTCACCCTTAAACACCTTCCAATGATGCCAGCTTTACACCTCTTCTGCTGCTTTTGTATGCCTCCAGATATTCAGCTGTGGCAGGCATATCACCCAAACACAATGCAGCACAATCACTAATAAACCTCCCTCTCTCTTGCAGGATGAGGTCGTTCACAACAGTAGGGAGCAGAGCAGAATCAGCAGGGACGGGCATGCTTGCATCTCCTCAGCCTGGCAGAATAGACGGTACTTCATATCAGTGAGTGCATTGCAACAGAGCCTGTGGCATCAAGCATCGTCAATATTCAGCATGAAGGCATGCTCCAGCACTGTTCCCTTTCTCAGCTGCCAGCTCACCATTAACCTGCAATCTGGCATGAATCACAAGTTTCAGATGGTATGACCAAGGATCGCTTGCTTTTCACCATACACCTCCCTCCCTCATACCAACCCTTCCCTTCTGATTTTCTTTCAGACACCCAGGAACTGCCGCCTGCCCAGCCACAGCAGCCTCAGGGGGGAGGGCGAGACTAACACCACAGATAAAGGAGCACCATCACCTCATCTCATACCCACAACCACCAGCTCAGACACTGGCACTGCACAAACTTTAGAGATGAGTGTAGAGGTGGGACATAGTGAGTCACAGGGCATGAGTGGTCTGCACCCAGGCCAGGAGGGAAGAGAGCATATGTGCCAGCTCACTGGGGCGAGCGTTCACACATGAGTTCTGCAACAGGGGATTCAGATGAGGACTTTGATGGGACTACATACTGGAGAATGTTGATGAGCTTACACACTGAGATGCTTGGTGCATTGGCCAGCCTGACAGATACATCTCTTGTCACTGTCAAGGAGCATGTATGACTCTGACTCCAATTTAGCACAGAGCACCCTGCAAAGTTTGGAGCCCATCCTTTCCACTGGGGAGTTGGTGGTCAGCTTCATGATACTACTTGTGAATCCAGTCATGGTGCAGCAGCTGGTGGTCGATGTCTCGGCTTCTATTGCAGCTCAGGCAGAAAGCACCCAAGCTCTCCTTGGAAGCTCAGACTGAGGTCATAAGATCCATGCTTGCTGCCAATGCAAGCTCAGCTGCTGTCACCTTGGCTGTGGATCTCACTGCTCAAAGGGGTTTACAGGCTCTCGCAGCAGACCAGCAATCTGTGCTCCAGCAGATTAGTAGGATTGTGGAGGCACTGACCTGGGCAAGTGCCGGTGGCACCATGGATTATGAACCTGCTGCCGTCTCTCATGATGACAGCTTTTGTGCTTCCACCACTGACACTCCACCAGTGACCTTGCTATTGCCTCTCAGCCAGCTAGCCCAGATTGCAGCCACCCAGTCTGAAACCAGGCCCTCCAGACCCAGGGCTGCTCAAGGGAGTCTGCAGCCTCTCCCAGTTGAAGTCAGCAGCCTTCCACCAGCCATGTTGCAGCCACTTGGGTAGCATTACATATGAGCCAGGTAAAAGCACCAGCACGACAGGTTCAAAAGGAATGTGCAGGGTGACCAGTTCTTTTTTGTTTGTATAATTGGATGTGTTGCTAGATAAAGATGTTAAGTTTTTGTCAGTGGCTTTTATTACAGGATTTTGGCCAAGGGTATGTTGTGATGGAATGTCTCAGATGGATGGGGAAGTGGGAACCATAGTAGAGAAGGAATGGTCTCCTAAGGGAACCAAAGTCTGAATAGGCATAAAGGACAGTCCATCTGGTTTGAAGGGGAACCAGATGCCTCCTCCATCCTTCTCTTTGTCCTCTTCCTCCTCCTCCTCCTCCTCCTCCTCCTGTGTATGCACCAAATGCTGATGGCAGTGGTTGGCGGCAGTGGCAATAATAATGAGGTTGTGCAGAAGACCACAATGAACTTGGAGACATACTCCAGAGGGTATTGGTGGGTTCCCCCTGAGTGATCCAGACAGTGGATCCTTTTTTTAAGCATGCCAGTGGTCTACTCTGCAATGTTTCGGTTAGCATGGCTCTCATTGTACACCCATAGCTGGGGGCCAGAGTGGGAACCTACTTCCATTTTTTTCTTATCTAAATCTACCATCAATTTCCCCTTCCCTCAAATGCTTGTCCAGCTTCCCTTTAATGAATGTATAGTATTTGTTTCAACCACTGGTAATGAGTTCCACATCCTCACCAATCTCTGGGCAAAGAAGTTTCTTCTGAATTCCCTAATGGATTTCTTAGTAAATGTCTTCTATTGATGGCTTGTAGCTGCTGCCAGGATAGTGGCCATTCACAGATGAGGTGGTTCATGCATGGTCGCACACCAACAGCACATTAATGTACTGGAATCCCTTCCGGTTCCAGTATCTCTTCCCGTTCACACATGGAGCTGTCTGAGCCATGTGTGTACAGTAGATGGTTCCATATGCCATTGGAAATCCCATTGTCCTGGCAAACCTGTCCGCCCACTCATCCTATTTCTCTCTGATTCTATCCCCAGAGAGCGGTCGAGGCAGGGTCAAAGGGCATGATGGTAGGAAGGAAAGTGGAGTTGCGGCCACAATCAGCTCAGCCATGATCTTATTGAATGGCGGAGCAGGCTCGAGGGGCTGAATGGCCTACTCCTGTGCCTAATTCGTATGTTTGCATGTATGTATGAGAGAAAATGATCACCTCTCAGATACAGTGATGGAAGGTGCACTATGATATGTTGGCAATGTCACCTGTCCCCTCCTGGAAGGATCTAGTCACATCGAAGTTTAAAGTGAGGATGATATTGATGGTCACTGGCAGTGCTGAGCTTGTCCTGTTGTGAGACTGTAAGTCCTGTTGAAGGAGATGGCACAGTTCTGTGACCACCACCATGGTGAATCTCAGTCATCTCAGGCATTGCAGTTGGCTGACGTGGAGGTATGAGAATTGCTCTCTAAAAACCTGTGGTGGGCACAGCCTCCTGTGGAGAACCCTATTCCTCCTGGCTCTTCGCAGAGCTTCCCACCTGCAGCCTCCATTTATCTGGCACCTTGCAGACCCAGAGGCACTGCAACTACAGCTGCCATACCTATTACAGCCTTTGTATGGACAGGTTGCCAAGTCCTCTGTCCTCCCGGCCTGTGAGGATGCAGCAACTCCCTGCCAAATCCAGCAAGTCACACACAATACCTCCAAAAACATTCCACAGTATTTCCACAAACTTTGCCGCACCAGGAATCAGTCAGAAACACCTCACCTGCAAGTGGGATGACTGTTCCTTTAAATGGCTCTAGCAGAGGGGCCCTGGTGCAGATGAGCGCATGTTCAGCCATAAGTAATTAGCACAGCCGTTCATTGGACCTGAGCGGTCCAAGTTTCAAAACTTTGCATCAAACCAGCAGCTGTTTGAGATCACATTCTGCCCACGTCAAAAACTTCCAGCGCGTACATGGCCCGCCTCGGCTGTTGCCGGTCCCTGTGCAGGAAGGCGTGGGGGCAATGGCGGAGAAGCAGGATGCACTGCCCGTGCCATTTCCTGACTTTAAGGCTAAAGTGTCTTGGGACATTTTTCCAGGTTAAAGATAAATGCAAGCTGTTGTGTTATTGTAGTTCTGATGAACCCCATGCAAACTGTTAAGTTCTCTTCCGCTTTCAGTTGGTGATCGGGCTGATGCCCTCTCCAGCACTTTCTGTTTTTAATTCATTAGCATATAATAATGTCACAGAAATGTTTTCATTTGCAAAAGAAATTTCAGAAATCATCCCATCTTGCATTGAAAAAGGCACTTTCATTTCTCGAAAGCATTATTCACTCATACAGTACATTAGTTTCACATATCAACTTAAGTCATCATGGCACCCCACTTATCAATAGATTTTACAATCCTTTTATAAAGCATTTTATTATTGCTATTATTTGTGATGCAAGGTTAGTTGTTATATACAGTTCAACTAAACAGTGCATACAAAAGCACTTAAGTAAAGCATCAGTGAAGGTTTAGAGAAAAGCTACTGATTATTTAATGAGCTGCATACATCTGATGTAATGGTCTGAGTTCCAAAATGTAATTTGCAATAAGGGGAAGTAATGGCGGAAATCATTATTTGCAAAGAGCATAAACAAGACATTAAAGTGTCTTATAGATAATGTTATTTTAGAGAATTCTGGTGAAAGCTGTTTACTAAATATACACACTTTTAAACAACGGTCAGCTGATGGAGCTAATAGTGGTAAATGTCTATCAGCTAATTGATCTAAGAAAGTCTGCAGACAACTTGAGATGAAGATCAAAGGCACCCCTCTCTTGCAAAGTGGACTGGCAGCCTCATACCAGATGTTTTTTCTCAAGTCCTGTCATGCTTGATAATTGTATGGCAGGTACTGTCGATTTTGGCCACATCCCTGAGATGAAAGCTCTGTGCCCGAGAGGATATTGCACTATGAGCTTGATTTTTTTTTTAGATGGGAAGAAGTATGTCTCTATATAAGACCTGAGATGGTCAATGTCTCATTACAACTCTATTAACTACTGCAATTTAGACCTGGATGAAAACTGAAACCTCTCCCCAAGGCTGAGCTGCGTGGCCAGTCCAAGTGTAGGACTGAGTTGGATGAATTGGAAAGCCCACACTTATTCCCTGCTTTGTGCTGAACCAGATGAAATAATAATGGGCAAAAGAAAAAGTACTTAAGAGTGTTATAATTCTTCAGTAGCAATGAATGAAGAAGGGGCCAGGGCAGCCAGGCCCCCGCTCCTGATTGCTGCACACTAGATTAGGAAGGTTACTTTGACCATCTTAACTCATCCATCCAGAGAGATTCTTAACTCCCGCCCCAAAACTGTAGAAACCAAAATAATTCCAGGGCTTTTGCTTCCACACTATCGCTCTTGTGTGGAAATGCCATTTTACTTTAAAGCAGATTAACCTTTTTGAAATCCTTAACAGTATTATACACCTCTATAAGATTACCTCTTAGACATAACTTTTTCAAAGCCAAAAAGCCCAACTTTCTGCAATATTTCCCAATAATTCAGAGTACTGACACTGGGGATCAGCCTTGTTACTCTTCTCTGCACTCCAGCACATAAATGTGTCCCTTACTTTGTGGCCACCAATGTTCAAGGCCCAGTCTGACTCCTGTCATGAAAAGCCGATTACAACCACAAATTATTTACAGGAATATTGAACTTTTTAAGGAAGACGTGAGTGTTTTTAAAGAAATAGAAGCAAGGGCACTGAGCAAAAGATGGCTGATAATGTAAAGTGACCACTTTCTGGAAAAGTTATGTGTGGGCTATACTGAGACCTATCTTGAGAGAACATGGAATGTCACACCTGAAAAGGCGCCATGGCCTTTTTCAAGCAGAGACACTTAAAAGGGAGATAGGAAAGATGCAAAAGACTGAACTTTAATCTCCTGTAGTTGCAGAGACAAAAGACTGATTACCGTGTCTCAGCAGCCATCTAAAATTCATCTCCTGTTGGATTCAGAGCAGTACAATGTGTGCTAGTGTGCTGTGTGACAGCAAGAATAAGACCAACTAGTAACCTCTGCAGTTACAGGTCTCTTTCTCTCCCTCTCTCTCTCTCTAAGCAAGGCTCAACGGAAGCCACAATCAAAAAGGATAGAGGGCAGCTTCTTCAGCTATCCTGCAGAACCAAGTGTCTCCAAACCCACTCCAAAATGGCCAAAGTCTGCTCTACCGGAATCACCCAACTTAACGGCTGCAACACCATCTACATCTCATGGACAAGCCAAGGACTGATTTGTATGTCTTCTTCTCATTTCTGATCTGTGTGTATGTGTGTTGTGTTTTTATTCTTTTCCTCAGGTTTTTAGTAACTAATAAACCTACTCTTTCTTTGGCTCAAGGAAGCCTGGTTGAATTGGATCCTTTTAAAAAATAATGCATTTGGACTGGGAAGGGGTGCCATTAGGGGAGTCAACAAATTGGGGACCTCAGCCGGGGTCCGGCTGTAACACACCAAAGTATTGTAGAGTTTGATCAGCTGAGGCCCAGTTGGTAGCAGTCTCACCTCTATATCAGAAGGTCATGTATTCAAATTCCACTCCAGAGACCTTTTTTTATTGGGATGTGGGCTTCGCTGGCTTGGCCAGCATGTATTGCCATCCCTAGTTGCCCTTGAGAAGAAGCTACCTTCTTGAACCACTGCAGTCCATGTGGCGCAGGTACACCTACGTTAGGAAGGGAGTGAAGGAACGACGATATATTTCCAAGTCAGGATGGTGAGTGGTTTGGAGGGGAACTTCCAGGTGGTGGTGTTACCATCCATCTGCTGTCCTGCCCTTCTAGATGGTAATGGCCATGGGTTTGGAAGGTGCTGTCTAAGGAGCATTGGCGAATTCCTGCAGTGCATCTTATAGATGTTACACACTGCTGACATTGTGCGTCGGTGGTGGAGGAAGTGAATGTTTGTGGATGTGGTGCCAATCAAGTGGGTTGCTTTGTCCTGGATGGTGTCAAGCTTCTTGAGTATTGTTGGAGCTGCACACATCCAGGCAGGTGGGGAGTATTCAGTCACTCTCCTGACTTATGCCTTGTAGATGGTGGACAGGCTTTGGGGAATCAGGAGGTGAGTTACTCATTGCAGGGTTCCTAGCCTCTGACCTGTAGCCACAGTATTTATATGGCTGGTCCAGTTCAATTTAACCAGTCAATGGTAACCCCCAGGATGTTGATAGTGGGGGATTCAGTGATGGTAATGCCACTGAATGTCAAGGGTTGATGGTTAAGTTCTCTGTTGCTGGAGATCGTCATTGCCTGACACTTGCGTGGCACGAATGTTACTTGCCACTTGTCAGCCCAAGCCTGGATATTGTCCAGGTCTTGCTGCATTTGAACATGCAGCAAGACATGGGCAATAATCTAGGTTGACACTAGATTGAATCCATAATCTCGGTTGATACTATGATGCATTATTGAGGGAGTCCTTTTGATTGACATTAAACTGAAGCACCTACTGGCCTCTAAGTTGGATGTAAAAGATCCCATGGTTCTATTCATAGAAGAACAGGAAAGTTCTCCCCATGCCCTGGCTAATATTTATCCCTTTGCTAACACGACTGAAATAGGTTATCTGGGTTATTTTCACATTGCTGTTTGTGGGTGCTCTGTGCAAATTGGTGACATCCTACTTTTAAATTGACTGTAAAGTGCTTTGGGATGTCCTGAGATTATGAAAAGCAGTATATAAATGCAAGTCTGTCTTTCTTTGTGACCTATGGTCCCCTGTTTTGGCTATGTGGTATAACATCCAGTAAGTTTTGTTCATTACTGCTCTGCATTATTTGAAATGTTTAGTGTTGAGTCCACTCGATGCCAAGATCTCTCTCATCTTAGCTACTTCATTGGGTACACATGTTAGGGGCCATTTCTATGCACCTGGGCTGTTAAAATCAATCAATGAGTTCTCTGCCGACATTCTGAATCAATCCCGCTATCTTGAGTTTTAGCCATCACTGAGCAGGCACTAAGGACATCAAATGGAGTTGCAGATCAGGGTCTGATGATGTAATTGAAGCCTGACTACAAACCTACCTGCACAGAAACCATTGTGACTTTCCCGCCAGGGTGAAAACTGTGGAAAAATGTTCCGAGCCAGAAAAGACCCCTCAAAGACACATTTCTTTTATTTTTTTTTTGTTTTGCTTTTCCTTGTGAGACCAGGAGGAACAGAAATGAGGATTTTTTTTAAAAACCTCTTACTTTCTACTCCTGTCCTGTGTTTGAACAAATGAGCTTCTACCATCCGCCCAGTTGCTCCCCAGCATCACTAAACTCATCATCAAGCACAATGTGGAGAAATCCAATTAAAATGCATTGGTGCTCAGTGTTGAGTATCACCAAATTATAGAATCATACAGCACAGGGTGTGGGCCATGCCACTCAATTCAGGTGGCCACTCATGGTGGACAGTCCGATTTTTAGTTGGTCTGTCCCACTGTCCAGGAGCGGGCACATATTTAAGGTAATTGGTGAAAGGAGCAATGGTGACATGAGCAAAAACATTTTGATGCAATCAGTGGTTAGGATCTGGAATGCACTACCTGAGAGTGTGGTGGAGGTGATTCAATCAAGCCATTAAAGGGAATTGGATCATTATCTGAACAAGTTTGCTATGGGAAAAAGGAGGGGTGTGTGGCACTAAGTGCATTGCTCCTTCAGGGAGCCAGCACAGACACGACATGTCGAGTGATCCTCTGACTCCAAAATCAAAATTCATGGCTTTCTGCGAAATAAATGTTGCACCATCCAGCACTCAAATTCCCCTTCAGAAATGTCGAAATTCATTGCGAGGATCTATCCTTGGCCCCCCTCCACTTCTCAACTATGTGCTGACCCATGACGATGTCACCTGAAACCACAACATCAATTTCCACATGTACACTGACAACTCCCAGCTGTACCGCTGCTTATCCGACACCCAGCACTGGGTGAACAGAAATGTCCTCCAGTTAAATATTGGGAAGACTGTAGCTTTTGTCTTCAGTCTGTGCCACAAACTCTGCACCCTCATCACTGAATCCATCCCACTTCCTGGCAACAGCCTACAGCTGATTTGACTGTTCGCAACCTCAGTGTCTTATTTGACTCCAAAATAAGCTTTCAGCCACATTCCTGCACTGTTACCAAAACCACCATGTACAATCATCCAATACTGCCTCTGTCTCAGACCATCTGCTGCTGAAACTCTCATCCATACCTTTGTCACCTCCAGGCTTGACTATTCCAATGCACTCCTGGCCAGCCTCCCACATTCTACCCTCTTGACCTTCAGGTCATCCAAATCACTGCTGCCTGTATCCTAACTTATATCGAATGCCATTCGTCCATCAGCCATGTGCTTGCTGACTTATATTGGCTCCCAGTTAAGCTTTAAAATTTTCATCCTCGTTTTCAAATCCCCCCATGGCGTCTTCCCTCCCTGTGTCTGTAATCTCCTCCAGTCCTACAACCCTCTGAGATATCTGCACCCCTCTGATTCTGGCCTCATGAGCATCCCCAACTTCAGTTGCTCACCATTGGTGGTTGTGCCTTCAACTGCCTAGCCCCTAAACTTGGGAATTCCCTCCCTATCCCTCTCTACATCAATTCCCTACTTTCAGGCACTCCTTAAAACCTAGCTCTTTGACCAAGCTTTTGATGATTTACCTTAATATCTCCTTATGTATCTTGGTGCCATCTTTTGTTTAATATTGTCACTGTGAAGTGCCTTGGGGAAATTTATTACATTAAAGACACCATATAAATATGTTGACAGTGTTGTTGCAATTAAATACATTTTCAAGTCCTTTTCCCCCTTATAATACAACTGATGGATTATTGGGTAGGGCTGCACCTTATAGAATGACAAACTTGATTAACAGCATTTTTGCTAGTCCTTTGGTGAAGCCATTGGCTTTCAGTTTGCACAGAAAAATCAATCTGAATGAAGGAATGCAATCCCAAAATGCTCACATAAATCTTGAACTGCAATGTAATTTAGAGGAACTTAACTTATTCGGCCACTCTGAAGCTGGGGGTTTGCTCATTGGCCTTTACTCAGGGCTGATTTCTCAGTTGTACATTGATTTTTTGAGTTGCAGGTTCTTTAGAAGCTGTTTTTCTAAAGTTTCTTGGTGGGCATGGATATTTACAAATGACCAAATGTTTTAAAACTCCGAGTGACACCATTCTTTATTGCTCGTTTTATAGAAGTGTGAACAAATGCCCTGTGCACAGGTTTCATTTATTGTGCATTTCCTTGTCCCCGATATGCAAACAGTAATGTTGTGTTTGAGTTCCTTACAGTCAGGATTTTCTCCATAATCTACTGCAGGTTAGCTTAAAACTCATAGCTTCAACATCACAATTCTGCTTTTTATAGCACTGAGGGAGGACAGACTATTACTAAAGATCAGAAGACAAAGATGCACCAAAAGCCATAATTAGTATAATGATGTATATTTTAAAAATGCAAAGCATGGAGCAGCCTCGCTATATTAAAAACCGAGACTTCTTAAGTTGATTTAATGCTCCAGTCTTTCATACATAATTATGGGTGTGTAGGAAGATTGCAGGCTTTGAGGGTCCCCCCCGCTTGTTGAGGTCAGGAACATTTATGGTAAGAAGTAAATCTGAATAGTTTCACTGGATCATTATGGTCACTGTGTACTTTCCAGGGAGATGGGCCTGATCTGACCACAGGGCTCAGTGCAACAATGATTTAAGTGTTTAAAGAGGCATGAAGAAGAGTATTTTAAAATGTTAGCATTTATAAGATTTAAAACGTCTTGCTACTGGCGGTCTTTATTTCCTCGACCTTGCACTGTATTGCAATTCTCAACTTATCCTAATTAGTGTCAGTTCTTCATGAGGTGAAATCCTGTTACTGGGGAGAGTGTTATGACAGCCACTGTGGAAAGCTGCGACATATCTTGCAGGTGGTAGCGACAATATTCCAGGTGTTCGTGCAGCCCGTGAGCTCAGAGCACAGAACACAGTAATCCTGCCTATCGTCCCTGTGTCCATGTTAACTTTTTAACTGAAGCAATCTACTCCCATCTTAATGTGTTTCTTTTTCACTTATTCATTCGTGGGTTGTGGGTGTCACTGGCAATGTCAGAGTTCATTGCCTATCACGAGGTGCCCTTAAGAAGGTAGTGGTGAGCCTCCACCTTCAATACTACATACGTTGCGGTGAAGCCACAGTGCTGTTAGGTAGGGAGTTCCAGGATTTTCACTCAGCGATGCTTGGGAAGTGCTATCAAAGGAAACATGGTGAATGCAGTGCATCTTGTCGATGGTACACACTGTGTCCTGCTGGTGGAGAGACTGAATGTTAAGGTGGTGGATGGGATGCCAAAAAATGGGCTGGTTTCCCCTAAATGGTTTCAAGCTTCTAAAGTGTTGTTAGAGTTGCAGTCACCTAAGCGAGTGGAGATTATTCCATCTCACTCCTGACTTGTACCTTCTAGATGGAAAACAGGCTTTGGGCAGTCAAGAGGTGAGTTACTTATTGCAGAACCCCTAGCTTCTGGCCTGCTCTTGTAGCCACAGTACTTATATGGTTTGTCCAGTTACTTTTCTGATCAATGGTGTAACCCCGATAGTTAAGGGTGGGGAATTCAGCGATGGTATTGCCATTAACTATCAAGGGGTGATAGTTAGATTCTTTCTTGAGTCATTACCTGGCACTTGTTTAGTATGAATGCTACTTGCCACTCATCAGCTCAAGGCTGAACATTGTCCAGGTCATGCTGCATTTGGACGTGCACTGCTTCAGTATCTGAGGAGCCACAAATGGTGTTGAACATTGTGCAATCATCAGCGAACATCCCCACTTCTGGCCTTATGATGGCAGGAAGGCCATTGATGAAGTAGCTGAAGATGGTTGAGCCTAGGACACTACCCTGAGGAACCCTTGCAGTGATGTCCTGGGCTGAGATGATTGACCTCCAACAACCACAACCATCTTCTTTTGTGCTAGCTATGACTCCAACCATTAGAGAGCTTTCTTCCTGATCCCATTGACTTTAGTTTCACTAGGGTTCCTTGCTGCCACATTCAGTCAAATGCTGCCTTGATGTCAAAGTCAGTCAGTCTCATCTGATTTCAACTCTTTATTTTATTTATTCTTTTATGTGATGTGGGTGTCACTGGCCTTCATTGCCTCTTCCTAATTGTCCTTGAATTGAATGGCTTGCTAGGTCATTTCAAAGGGCAGTTAAAGTCAACAACACTTTTGTGGGCCTGGAGTCATATGTAGGCCAGACAAGGACAGGCAGATTTCCTTCCCTAATGGACATTAGTGAACCAGATGGATTTTTTTTAACCACAGTCAATGATAGTTTCATGGTCACTATTACTCGCTTTCAATTCTGGATTTTTATTAATTAAACTTAATCCCACCAGCTGCTGTGATGGGATTTGAACCCACTTCCCCAGAGCATTAGCCTGAGTTTTTGGATTACTAGTCCAGTGGCATTGCCATTACACCACCACCTCCCCTGTCCCACGTGTGTTGTCCATGTTTCAACGAAGGCTGTAATGAAGTCTGGAGCTGAATGGTCCTTGAGGAACCCAAAATGAGCATTTAGTGAGCGGATTATTGCTGAGTAAGTGTCGCTTGATAGCACTGTCGGCAAACACCTTTCGCTTCTTTGCTGATGATTGGAAGTAGGCTGATGGGGCAATAATTGACTGAATTGGATTTGTCCCGCTTTTCTTATCCTTTCTACATGCCATTTTAGATTCTTCCTTGTCAAGTACCTATCCTGTTCCCTCTTAAATTATGTTATAGTCTGCCTCAACAGCCACTAATGATAAAGGATTTGTGTTTTAATAACCCTTTGTGAAAGCATTTCTTTTAACTTCCCCTTCATTTCTTTGAATATAATCATAACTTTGTTCTCTTGTTACTAATTTACAAATGAGTGCAAATAGCTGAAAATAATGATAGGTTATCAAGGACTCTGAAATTTTCAAGAGACTCCACAATCCAGGTCAATGAACAAGCAGAGCTGTCAATTCTGGGTACAATTTGATATGAGATTTTTCTCTAAGCACCCACAAGCCTGAACCATCACCTCCCATCACATGAAGATTTTTAAAATGCAGCATACTATATCCACATAGGTCATTGTGTACAGCCAATCCTTGCTTTAATCCCAGTCAACTCCCCTTGTCCTGCTGTTTTAGCTACTCTTCAGTTAAATTTGAGCAATTAAATTTAGTTTTCTTGTTTAACAAAAAGAAAGACTTGCATTTATACAGCACCTATCGGGACCTTAGGATGTCCCAATGCGCTTGGCAACCCATGAAGTACTTTTGAAGTGTAGTTATTACTGTAAAGTAGGAAATGTGGCAGCCAATTTGAACACCAGTGATAATGACCAGGAAATCTTCACTTGGGGCTGGGATCCAGAACTCGCCCACATTTCCAGTTCCTGATGCCTGATTAAAAACGCAGCCCCTTGTCCTTGTTAGAAATCCCTCATGATTCTCCAATCTCCTTCAGTCCTAAACCCCAGCCACTGTGCTAACTCTGACTTGCTGCAAGTCTCTCTGCCCATCACTCCGCTGGTATCATTGATTGCCTTGGCTTTACTCCTTAACATTCCTTCCCTATATCTATATGTTTTTATCTATCTACTTCTCTTGGTCTCATCAACTCTGAGCATTTTGACTTTCTCTCCTAACTCTTTAGCTACTACAAGACACCCTTACTCTCCCATGGAGGATGTTGGGATGTTAATTATATTAGGAACAATTTAACGTGTTTGCGGTCACTAGAGACAATTGTGACACTTCAAATGCTGCACCAGCTTAGAACTAAAGAGTGATTTTGACATTTGATGATCGTGTAAATGAATATTATAGGCAAGGCAGCCTCTAAACATCTCTCCTGATTTTTATCTCCAGTGGAAGTTAAAATTGTGAGAGGTGTTTAACGAATGTTCAAGATGTTGATGGATTTTACGCTATTGCTTAAAATCAAAATTACCTCCAGTTAATTTAACACACACTGAAAATCAAACCTGCAACCTTCTGATCACAGTGAACATTTATCTACTTGCCTCTCAAGGTACAGGGCTTTAGTTATAAAGTACAATTATTGTCACTTGCATTCATTTTAAATTACTTGTTTATTTGGTACTATTTACAATCATATAAAACTTAACCACCAAAACTTCTGAAAGTGCATGAAACAACAAATTATTTGATGTCATACGTGACTGTGACAAAGGTAAACTATCCATCCTTAGCCTTTTCCACCTATCTTCAGCCTTTGACACAGTTGACCGCACCGTCCTCTCCAAAGCCTCTCCACCACTGTCCAGCTGGGTGGGACTGCACTCTCCTGGTTCCATTCTTATCTATCTAATCATAGCCAGAGAAACACTTACAATGGCTTCTCTTCCTGCTCCTGCACAGTTACCTCTGGAGTCCCACAAGGATCTAACCTTGGCCACCTCCTGTTTCTCATCTGCATTCTGCCTCTCAGTGACATCATCAGAAAGCATGTATGCTGCTGTCAACCAGCTCTACCTCACCACCGCCTCTCTTGATGCCCTCAACTGTCTGAGGCTGAACTACAATGTTCGTAACCTTGCCATCATGTTTGACACGAGATGAGCTTCCCAACCATGTAAATGTGCAAACACTAAGACCATCTATTTCCACTCTGTAACATCAGCCATCCCCGCCTCATCTCAGCTCATCTGCAGCAGAAACTCTCAGCATCCATGCCTTTGTTACTTCTAGGCTTGACTATTCTATTGCACCCCTGGTCAGTCACCCACCACATTCTACCCTCCATAAACCTGAGCTCATCCAAAACTCTGCTGCCCATGTCCTCACTCACACAAATTCCATTCACTTATCGCCCTTGTGCTCGCTGACTCCCGGTCAGGCATCGTCTTGGTTTTTAAAAACTCATCCTTGTTTTCAAACCCCTCCATGGTCTCATCCCTTCCTAGCTTAATCTCCTCCAGAACAACAACCCTCCAGTATTTCTGCGCTCCTCTAATTCTGGCCTCTTGTGCATCCCCGATTTTAATTGGTCTATCGTTGGTGGCCGTGCCTTCAGCTGCCTAGCCCCTAAGCTCTGGAATTGCCTTGTTACACCTCTCTACCTCACTTTCCACCTTTAGGACTCTCCCTGAAACCCACCTCATTGACTAAGCTTTTGTCCATTTACCCAACTATCTGGGAAAATCTGGTAAATAACTATGTTATGTGGCTCAGTATCAAATTTTGCTTAATTATAACGCAGCAATGAAGCACTTTGGGATGTTGCATTGCAATAAAGGTGCTATATTAATGCAAGTTGTTGTTATTATTTGACACAATAGATGATCCTAATGTAAATGAAATGTACAAATTATTTTGTGTGGCGCGGAGTCAAACCTACATCTATCTAATTCATATTTATCTATTCTCATCTGCCATTGTCCCCATGGATGGTTTTTGGGATGAACTCGGACTTTTTGGGCAGTCATCCCAGATTTACACTAAGTGCGGTAGCAGGCGGGAAAAAGGACACTTTACCTGTCGGCCGCAATGGCGGCTTTTCACACCATATCATCCCATTCCCAGCGCATCCCACCTCATTAATTATGCATTCCCGGGAAACAGGCCAGGTTGCTGGCAGGGAGTCCTCTGATTCGCCTGCCCCGCCGTCACCTCAGGCCTTCAGTAAACCAGGTGCTGTATTTAAAGGCTGTCCCTGCACAGAGCCAACACTCTTCAAGGGATAAGAAGCTGCTGGGAACTAATGGCTGCCAAAGTGAGGAAACATGCTGCCCCCAAATTTAGCGACCCCAAATCGAGCACCTACTGGATGCTGTAGAAGCCCGCTGTGAAATCCTCTACCCTCTGCTCTGCGCAAAGTCCCGCAAGCAAGGTCATCAATCCAGCATGGGAGGCAGTGACAGCAGTGGTCAGCACCAATGTCCTGCAAACCAGGACAGCCACCCAGTGCTGAAGGAGGGTGAATGATCTCCTCCGTTCTGCCAGGGTAAGTCACTCTTCTCATCACTCTCAACTCACACACTCACAAACCCATCACACATCACACATCACGGGAGATCACCATTCACTCTCTCACACACAACTTCATCTGCCCTGCAGATCATATCCTCATCCCATCCATGGCACCACTCATCTCCCACACATGCCAGGCATCCTTATCATCTGACATGGCTGGTGTCCTGCTTACACTCTCTCCATTTGCCTTCATACAGGAAAAGTTGGCGCCCAACAAAAGGGAAGAGCCACAGACTGCTGGAGGAATGCCTGACATCAAGGTCCTCACAGACTTTGAAAATAGAGTCATCCAGCTGGCTGGCGACGATCTGGACTGTTCCTGTGCTGCTGGCGGTGCTCAACCAAGTGAGGGTCCAGCAGTGCAACATCCATCAGACAATCACACTGTGAGTGAGTTCCCCTGTTCCGCAGCCCCCTGCCATCACCAATTACCTCTCCTTGCTTTCACAGGCACATCTGGGAAGCAGCTGAGGGGATCCACGAGCCAGGTCCTTGACTCAAGCCCCAAAGACACATCGGAAGAAGAATCTGATGACACCTTCATTGAAGACCTGTCACAGCCTCACCCACACACTCCACCAGCTCAGGGGCACACACCTCCGTGGAACCTAGTTCTGGACTAGCCTCGGGGTCACAACGCACTGTGTCATCCACAGCAGGCGGCGGCAGGGACTTCCCAGGTTTTTGGCACTTGGGGGTCTGCTGAGGGCAGGAATCTGCTGAGTCCAAGTCAGATGTGGAGCCTCTGGATTCGGTCATACCTCAGTTGCTGGAGCTGCAAAGGCAAGCTCGGGAACATCAGGAAGGGATGTCCGCTGCACTCCTCAGATTGCAAGGCACGATGGAGTAGTCCATCCACCTTCAGACTGAGGTGATAGCGCCGGCATTGCAACACACCAAGGTCAACACTGGTATGATGGCAGTCGCCATGGAGACTTTGGTCCAGGACATCGGTCCTGCACTGCTGTGCGGACTCAACTCCATCGCTGACGCCATTGTTGGCCTCCAACAGTGTCAATGCGAGAGGAGTGCAGGGCAGCTCGATCTCAATCCAGTTTCCCCTTCTCTCAAGGAGTCAGCCAGGGGCCCTCAGCCACCCATAGGGAGGAGGATCAGCAGATGCACACCCCGGGGCCATCCACCCAGGTGACTCCAGAAGTGTCCAGCTGATCTGAATCCTCTTTTCCTGTGAACCCTGTAGCTGCAGCTCCACAGGCTGAGGAGGGTGCCACTACCACACAGCAGGACCCTGAAATCATGCTGGGGACCTCCAGGTCTCGGCCCTCCAGAGGACACCCATCAAGATCATCACAGACAGGGCGTGGCAGTCAGCAGGCTACCTCCACCTCCGCTGTGGATGTCGGGGGAGCACCAAGATGTGATGGCAGGGTTACAAAGAACAAAGAAAAGTACAGCACAGGAACAGGCCCTTCGGTCCTCCAAGCCTGCGCCGATCATATTGCCCGTCAACTAAAATATTTTGCACTTCCGGGGTCCGTATCCCTCTATTCCCATCCTATTCATGTATTTGTCAAGCTGCCTCTTAAACACCACTATCGTACCTGCTTCCACCACCTCCTCTGGCAGCGAATTCCAGACACTCACTACCGTGCCAGAGGCGTGTGCAGGAGCCCCAGCTGCCCCTTCTTCCTGAGGGTGCTGCTCCTTCCTCTGTCCAGCCAGGCGCCTCCGTTGCTTTCTTCTCTTTTACTTCAGTTCTCTGTAAGCCATGAGGCATACAGCTAAGTCACCAGGTCCTATGCTCCTGATGTACTCCTCCTGCAGGATGAAAGAGAGAGATGCATGGGTTAGCATTGGTCTCTTAGGGACCTCTCAGGGTTACATGTGCGGCTTTGGCTCGCACATGCCAGAGGGTGCTGGCTACCACTTGGATGGCCAGTCTATTGCGCTGCATGGCTGCCTGAAACCTCACCCACCTCCGCCCCACTCCACCTGACCGATTGGCAGCAGCTTTGCCCACTGGACTGCATGCTGTACTCTCAGCTCAGGCACAAGCATTCTCCTAACCTGCACTGCAAGGCTGCACTGTTAGCTTGAACCATGGGGAGACTTTCCAAAACTTAATGAAGATATTGCAAGGGGCTGCTCCACACCAGCTTTCGCAAGGAGATTGTACAACTTGCCCAGTTGTCTAATTGTTCTGCAGGCCACTAAAACGTTCATTAATTTATAGTGTGTGCCCGAGGGGTACAAGGTTTTGGAGCATTTGGTGGCACTTGCTTGCCTCTGTGTTGCTTGAGTGGGCAAATAAGCTAGAGGCTCGAGCCCAAGCATGTCAATATAGCTGCGTCTGAACTGTCTCAGCTGCGGTAAGAATGCTCACTTTACGCAAGGTTTCCCTAATGCGTGGCCACTTCCTCTCCCCACCTCACCCACCCCACCCCACCATCCCCGGGCTTATAAATATATGTAAATGTATTAAAATGACATTCCCGACGTCCGGAGGTGGGAAACGCGGCCCGCCATTGATGGTTGGAGCAGATAATCACAAACTAATTTCACAATGGCATAAAATCAATTTTTGGCCTTCTCGCCATATTGTCAGCTCACGCTCACCATGATGCCTGTTGCCAACGGGCCCAGAAAATTTCGGCATTTGCTTCAAACTGGTGCTTTACATAGTACTACACGAAAAATAATTAATTTTTTTTCATTCATTTGTGGGATGTGGGCTTCACTGGCTAGGCCAGCATTTATTGCCCATCCCTAATTGCCCTTGAGAAGGTGGTGGTGAGCTGCCTTCTTGAACCGCTGCAGTCCATGTGGTGTAGGTACACCCACAGTGCTGTTAGGGAGGGAGTTCCAGGATTTTGCCCTATTGACAATGAAGGAATGGCGATATATTTCCAAGTCAGGATGGTGTGTGGCTTAGAGGGGAACTTCCAGGTGGTGGTGTTCCCATCTATCTGCTGCCCTTAACCTTCTAGATGGTAGTGGTTGTGGGTTTGGAAGGTGAAATGTTTCTACAACAACATAGGTTGTACCAGGACAGAGCATTGTATCATTTTGGAATTGAGAGGGAAGAGACATCATCGATGCAATGGACTTCCATCTGTGTTGGGGTTAAAGTGCGTCAGTGTCATTGAGACTGAGGTACTGAAATGATATCCTGTCCATTTCGTTCTGGGTCTCAAACAAGAAAATAAAGGACTCACAAAGTTCACTATATATTCAATATCAAAGAAGTTAACTATAGTGGAAACACTATGGAAGGGGTCTCCATGCCTACAATAGATAATATAAGTTGAAAGGTTATGGCACCTGCAGATTTTGATCTTTTACCCCAAAGAAATTGCCTTTTCCAATATTGCTGTATTTATGTCATATGGTCTGTAAATAATATATTCAAAATGTTGTTTCTTCAATCCCTGGTGCTGATCTCAGCCTGGGTAGTAGAATCTCAGTTTCCTTGGGTAAATCAACTCTCATCTTTGACTCTGCTCACTCTCTGAGGGCCCCTGCTATGAGTCTGTATCAGGTAAGGATGGGGTTGTGAGGCATTCCACAGACAAATAGACCACCAGCATTTACCGTCAATGCTCACATGGGAAAGATGGCTGTTCAAATGGGTGCCAGATGGTACCCAAAGAGGTGTGCCCAGAAAGATGTCGATGCCTTCAGAACAGCAGGGAGGGAGGAACAGTGGGATCCGCATTATTTATGCTAATTTCGCACTGTGGAAATTCAAATCATTCACTTGTGTGGCTTAAAATGGACCGTGTTTGGGATTTGGGGATCAGAAAATATGTACGTGTTGTCAGTGTCAGGGATCTAGTGCCACAAAAAGAGACAATAGGAGAGCCCAGAAGCATTGAATCATCTACGCAGAGTGAGTACATGGAAAATGAGGCAGACCAGGGCACACCCATGCAGAAAAGCCTGCCTGACTTTCCTCCATTCATTTAAATGGGGAAAATTCCAGTGGGCTCCTTTCCAGGCTAGCACTCCGTAACGCCCAGTTTTCTGATCTTTGCTGCATCTGCGTGATCCAGGTCATCCAGGCACCGGCCTGGCAAAATCTCCCCTAACAAACCTCTGTAAGATTTGCCAGATCAGGTTTACCGCACAAGGTTCCTGTTCATTGTCAGAGTTTGACGAGACCTTACTTTTGATGATTTTATTTCCTCTCTCACTCTGCAAATTACTTTCTCCTGCAACCTAAGCTCACCAAGGAAACAAAGAGGAAAATGGCAAGCGCTGATCAACTGAAATAAAGAAACAGAAAACGCTGGAAATATACAGCAATATGTGTCTTGAATTTGGAAAGCGAACAGATAGATTAATGTTTCGAGTTGAGAACGTTCACCAGAACTAACAACCTACACCCAAAACAATCCCCTGCTTTTGTTTTACAGATTCCTCAAATATACATTTTCTAGTGAAGGTTTTGAATCATGTGGTAGTGTCTTCAGACACTGCTCATTTCCAGATCGCCTCACAAAGCACACAAACAGTGGATTTGCATTATGTTGACCACAGGCATTGATTGTTATGTTTCTAACACTGATAAGAGCCCGCGGAAGCAGGGCTGACCTGGCACAGGAAACAGGTTGCAGTTTCATAAATTTGGGGGGATCTTTTTTTTGAAAAAAGCTCCACATTTCATTATTTCCTTCTATGTTATCTGCAGACAATCCCCCTCAGAGCTGAAAGCTGTCGGAAACAGGAAGGCTGGCAGGGGTCTGTTTTAGTGAATACCGTTCAAGGCTTCAATTGGCAAGAGTGGAGAAGGCAGGGCCACTTAAAATACATCCAGAGCCAGACCTCTTCACCCAGTCTCGCCAAGGATATCCAGTCAGAGGCAAGAGCACCCCAGGGAAATCTTTAACCACATTCAAAGAAAGTTATACTATTTCCCACTCAGCTGAGGGGACTTTAGGAGAGGTTTCTAATCAGTTCACTGTCAGGCCTGTTTCCTCTGATCATTTTAAATAGCACCAGTGCTGTCAAAATGATCCTGGGGACTAAAAGTGGGGGGTCGCTGAGAGACACACTTGACTCCTATTTAAGATAATCAGTGCACAGGCTGAATGGGTAAAGCCTTCTTACAAGATGTTTGTACTTCCTGATTAAATCATTTTCAAACATATAAACCAAGGTTCTCGTTTTTCCTTTACTCACGCTCTGCAGACGTCTCCAACTCAGTACACACAAGGCTTTTAAAACTATTTCAGACCTATCCATTCAGTTGCTTCAAAAGCGTGTGTACATAGGAGAGCCACTTCAACCTTGTTCAGTTGAACCAAGTCCATTAGGGAACAAGTCAACAGGTTGACTTTTAAGTTAGGTCACGGTATTCTTCTATTACTTTTAAATTTATCTCCTTCCCTAAAAGCCCCGACCTTTAAGTGGTAGCTTGGTTTAGTTGGTAGATCTCTCTCCTCTGAGGCAGTAAATTGTGTGTTCAAGGGCTACTCTAGAAACTTGAGCATGTAATCTGGGCTGATAGCCCAGTTCAGCACTGAGGGAGTCAGGGGTACTGTATTTTGAGTGAGACATTAAATCAAGACTCCTGCTGTCCTCAGGTGTGGGTGTAAATGATCCCATGACATTTATTGCAGAAGAGTAGGGAGTTCATCAAGCATCTTGGCAAATCATAGAATCATAGAATCACAGAACAGGTACAACACAAAAGGAGACCATTTGGCCAGTTGTGTGCGTGCTGGCTCTCAGCAAGAAAAATTCACCGAGCCCCATTCCCTGGTCTTTTCCCTGTAGACCTGCAAATATTTTCCCTTCATATAATCATCCAATTCCCTTTTAAAAGCCACAACTGAATTATCTCTACCACACTCTCGGGCAGTGTATTCCAGATTCTAACAACTCACTGTATAAAAAAGATTTTCCTCATGTCGTCATTGCTTCTTTTGCCAATCCCTTAAATCAGTGCCCTGTGGTTCTTGACCCTTACACTAATGGGAACAGTTTCTCTCTATCCACTCTGTTCAGACTCCTCATGGTTTTGAACAGCTGTATTAAATTTCCTCTTAACCTTCTCTTCGCCAAGGAGAATAGTTCCAGCTTCTTTAATCTATCCCTGTAATTGAAGTTCCTTATTCCTGGAACCATTCTCATGAATCTTTTCTACACCCTCTATGATGTTTTCACATCCTTCCTAAAGTGTGGCGCCCAGAGCTGGACATAATGCTCCAGTTGAGACCAAATAAGTATTTTTTCCAGGTTTATCATAATGTCCTTGCTCTTGTACTCTATGTCCCTATTGATAAAGATTAGGATGCAGTATGCTTTATTAACCATTCTCTCAACCAGCCACCTTCAATGATTTATGCACATATATCCCCACTTTTGCACCCTGTATGGAATTGTATTCTTCACATTTTATTGCCTTTCTTCATTCTCCCTACCAAAATGAATCATTTCATACTTCTCTGCATTAAATTGAATCTGCCACTTGCCTGCCCATTCCTCCTCTCTATGTCCTCTTGAACTCTAATCACTATCCTGCTCACAGCTCACAGCACTTCCAAGTTTTGTGTCAGCCACAAATTTGAAATTGTGCCGCATACAACCAAGTCCAAGTTAATAATATATATCAAGAAAGGCACTCCTAACACTGACCTGCGGGGAACCTCGCTATATACATTCCTCCAATCTGAAAAAACAACCATTCACCTGGGGTGGATCCTTCCAACTGTGAGATTTAATAGGAATGCAGCCTCAGAACTTTGAGGTCAGGTCAAAGAATCACAGAATTTTTACAGCACAGAAGGAGGCCATTCACCCCAGTGTATCTGCATTGGCTCTACAAATGAGCAATGCATATTCCCCAGTCTTCTCCCTGTAGCATAGGAATATGGGAACATAGGAGAAGGAGTGGACCCTTTTGCCCCTCGAGCCTGCTCCACCATTTAACTAGATCATGACTGATCATCTACCTCAATGCCATCTTCCTGTACTATCCCCGTAACCCTTGATGTCATTGGTATCTAGAAATCTATCAACCTCTCTTTTAGCATACTCAATGATTGAGACTCCATAACCCTCTGAGGTAGAGAATTCTAAAAACTTACCACTATCTGACTGAAGAAATTCCTCCATCTCAGTCCTAAATGGCCTACCCCTTATTCTGAGACTGTGTCCCCTGGTTCCAAACTCCACAATCAGGGGAGACATCCTTTCTGCGTCTACCCTGCCGAGCCCTGTAGGAATTTTGTACACTTCAATGAGATCACCCCTTATTCTTCTACACTCTAGAGAACACAGGCGCAGTCTCCTCAATGTTTCCTCATTGGACAATTCCGCCATTCCAGGGATTAGTTTGGTGAACGTCCGTTGCACTCCCTCTATAGCCAATGTATCCTTTCTTAGGTAAGGAGACCAAAACTGCACACTCCAGAAGTGGTCTCATCAGGGCTCTATGCAATTGCAGCAAGACTTCCTTATTCCTGTACTCAAATCCCCTTGGAATAAAGGCAAACATAGCATTTGTCTTCCTAATTGCTTGTTGCACCTGCATGTTTGCTTTAAGTGACTCATGAACAAGGACACCAGGTCCCTTTGGACATCAACACTTCCCAATACCTTGCCATTTAAGAAATGCTCTGCATTTCTGTATTTCCTACCAAAGTGGATAACTTCACATTTTTCCACATAATATTCCATCTGCCATGTTCTTGCCCATTCACTTAGTCTGTCTAAATCCCCCTGAAGCCTCTTTGCATCCTCTTCACAACTCACATTCCCAACTAGTTTTGTGTCATCAGAAAACTTGGAAATATTACACTTGGTCCCTATGTCCAAATCATTCATATACATTATGAATAGCTGAGGCCCAAGTGCTGATCCTTGTGGTACCCCACTAGTCACAGCCTGCCAACCTGAGAATGACTCGTATATCCATACTCTCTGGTTTCTGTTATTAACCAATCCTCAATCCATGTCAATATATCTCCCACAATCCCATGAACTCTAATTTTGTTTACTAACCTCTTGTGTGGGACCTTATTGGAAGCCTGCACATTCTTTGTTTTCAGATAATACCTCCACTTGAACCTTGATTGAACCTGCCTCCACCACACTCTCAGGTGTATTCCAGACCATAACCACTCTTTGCGTGAAACAATTTCTCCTCATATTCCATTCTTCTTCTGCCAATTAACTTAAATCTGTGCCCTCTCATTCTCGATCTTTCCAGCAGTGGGAGCAGTTTTCCCTATGTCCTCTGTACTGACCCCTCATGATTTTGAATATCTCTATCAAATTTCCTCTCAACCTTCACTTCAGGGAAAACCGTCCCAATTTCTCCAACCTATCTCTGTAACTGAAGTTCCTCGTGAATCTTTTCTGCACTTTATCTAATGCTTTCGCATCTTTCCTGAAGTGTGGTGATCAGGTCTAGACACCATACTTCAGTTGAGACCGAACCATTGTTTCATACGAGTTTAACATAACCTCCTTGCTCTTGTACCCTATTAATAAAACTTATGGTGCTGTATGCTTTATTAACCACTCTCTCAATCTGTGCTGCCACCTTCAATAACTTATGCATATATAAGCCCAGGTCCCTCTGTTCCTGCACCCCATTAGAATTGTACCCTTTATTTTATATAGATCATCTGCTGCACTATTTTTGATGGCTGTACAAGCCAATTCTGGAAAGGCAAAGTTTGCCACAAGTGCCACACCTCCAGTTGTCCCTTGCTGGGTTATGGGATGATCTCTGCTTGATGCCTTGTTGACAGAGCTGGCATCTGCTTTGGAGCTTCTGAAACCACGTGTCATTGTGGTGGCGAATTCATGCGCACAACTGGTGTCGCCATTTGCAGCAATCATCAGCTAGAGTTTCCCACATGTCAAGATTGATATTGAGAACCTTCATGTCTCTTTTGACAGCATCCTTGAATCGGAGCTCTGGGCAGCCTGCTCGCCTCTTGGCATGGGCTACCTCCCTATATAGCATATCCTTGGGGATGCAGATATCTTCCATCCTGTGCACATACCCAAGACAATCAAGCCTTCTTTTCTTGGTTAGCACTAGCATGCTTGGCACATTTGACCTAGAAAGGGCATTGGTGACTTTGCCTTTCCAAGGTGCCAAGGATATGTTGTAGACACCAGAGCTGGAAGTTATTGAACCTTTGTAGGTGTAATTTGTCCAGCTTTTGCTACCAACAACAACGTGCTGAGGGTATCGACCTTGTCGATAAGCACCTTGGTCCTGTGTGTAAGTTTGTTGTTTTCCAAATTGTCAGTTGGTCAGAATTGGTGGCTGCTTTTCTGATGTGTGTGCTGAGCTCTTCGTCAAGAGACAGATTGTCTATCACCACTGATCTCCAGTGGTAAGTTGTTGAGTTTGATCACAGGCGGAGACACAGCACCCTGACCCATAACTTTCTAGACACTGATGGTGAGGGAGAATATGCCACAGGCATGGGACAGAGGATCCATGAGCCTTTGGAGCTGGTCTTATGTCTGGGCCACTAGCACAGTATTATCAGCATACATAGTATCTCTGATCAGGATATGCTGCATTTTTGTTTTGGGTTGCAGTTTGATAGGTTGAGGTGTTTCTCACCTGATTGTGTGCACACTCCTTCTATGTTGGCAGGAAAAGCCTCGGTCAGTAGGACAGGTAAAAAGATGCCAAAGAAGGGGGGCTAAGGTGCAGCCTTGTTTCACTCCATTCTTGATCTCAAAACAGTTAGGGGTGGAGTTGCTGAACTGAATGTTGCCGTGCATGTTATCACAGAAGGACTGTATGAGACTGCAAAGCTTCAGAGAACAGCTGATTTTCAGTATCTGGTAGAGGCCCAACCTGCTCATTGTATCAGATGCTTTTGTGAGATCTACAAAAGCAAGGTAGAGTGGTGTTTGCTGCTCTCTGCACTTTTCATGAAGCTGATATAGGGGGCAGCTCATGTCTACCATGGATCTGCCTGCTGTGAAGCCACATTGCCTCTCTGGGTATATTCTGTTGGCTAGTCACTGGAGCTTGTTTAGATTGACCATGGCAAAGGCCTTCCCAGTGACCCCACTCTTTGTTTCCTATCATCTATCCAGTTTCCTATCCATGCTGCTATTGTCTCTTTTATTCCATGGGCTCGAACTTTGCTGATAAGCCTACTTTTTTTCTTTTATCATGGGATGTGGGTATCATTGACAAAGCCAGCATTTGTTGTTCGTCCCTTATTGCCCTTGAACTGAGTGGCTTGCTAGGCCATTTCAGAGGGCAGTTAAGAATCAACCACATTGCTGTGGATCTGGAATCAGATGTAGGCCAGACCAGGTAAGGCCCCTCAAAGACATTAGTGAACCAGATGGGTTTTTACAACAACTGATGATAGTTGTTCTGGTCACCATTACTGACATGAGCTTCCAATTCCAGGGCCTGAATTTTTTGGATGGTGGGAAGCCCCGCCGACTCCGACTGCCCCGCAGCCATTTCCAAATGAGCGTTAAGTGGCTGCTGGCGTGGCTTCCAGCCCTCACTCTGAAGGAAGTCCTGCCTTAGAGAGCTGCCGACCAATCTGATTGGCCAGCAGTTCTTCAGTTCCCGCAGTAACAGCGCTGCAGTGCTCAGAAGAGGAACTTCAGGAAGACGTCGGAGCCTAAGACTGGGGAGTGGAAGCCCAGGTAAGTTGAAGGGATCCCAGGGCAAGGAGGGTAGGGAAGGCCCTAGGGGAGCACAAAGGGGGCAATCGGGGTCTTGGGGGAGAAGCCGAGATGGGAGGGGGGGTTGTAGGGAGGTCTGGAGGCCACCGAACCTTAAAGGGTGGGGGAGGGGCACCCAACTTGAGAAGGGGGCCTCTTGCCCCCACCCCCACCCCAGCTTCCCATCTGAGGCCTTGCCTGGCCCAGCATAAAATTGCTGTGTGGTCGGGGCGGGTGGAAATCCGGAGGGAATCTCATCCCTTCAATTTCACCCTCCCCCCACTACACCTAAAAATCCACTGGTGGGGGTGGGGGGCGTAAAATTCAGGCCCAGATTTATGAACTGAATTTAAACCCCACCAGCTGCCTTGGTTGGATTTGAACCCATGTCAACAAAGCATTAGCCTGGGCCTCTGAATAGTCCAATGACATTCCCATTATGCTACCATCTGATTTATCCCTTTGCCAATACATACCATCTAATCATAATCACATTACTGTTTGTCCTTGTAAAAGATCACACAGAACTTTTTGAAGGTTGGCAGAAGAGTTCTCGCCATTTATCTTTAAACAAGACCTAAAAAAGATTAATTCTATTGCGCTTCATGTAAGAATTTGACATGTTTTGGAATGTACTTCTACAAATTTTATGAATGAAGTATGTTTTTGAAAGCAAAAGATGATCTGGTCATTTACTTTTTTCTGGGAGCTTGCTGTGCACAGATTGGCTGCCAAGTTTCCCACATTATACCAGGGACCTACACTTCAAAAGTATTTCATTGGCTGGAAAGTGGTGTCTGTGAAAAGCGATATACAAATGTAAACTCTTCCTTCATATCAATGCAAATTCAACAGGTACCAGATGCCTTCCAGTGCCTCAGCTAACTTAACTGTCCATTCTTCAAATGTGATGAGCATTGGCAATTTGACCATGGGAGGAATCACAGCAAGTCAAGTATAATACTGGGCGGAATTGCCCCCAATTTGCACTAAGTGCGGTAGCAGGTGGGTAAAGTTGTGTATTACCCGCCGGCTGCAATGGTGGCTTTTCACACCGTATTGTCCCAAACCCGCCGTATTAATTATGCATTCCCAGGAAACACACCTTTTCCATGGCAGGCAGGCTCTGATTAGCCTGCCACGCCGTCACCTCTTCACTTCATCACACCGAGCACCACATATAAAGTACAGCCGCTCTCAGTGCTTCCAGTCCATGAATGCAGCAAAGAAGACATGGCCCCTAAAGGCAAGAAGACTGCAACTCTCAAGTGCCTTTTGGATGTCGTGGAAGCCCGCTGTGATATCCTCTAGCCCCACCATGGCCGCAGGAGGGGCAACTACATTACTGTTCCAGCTTGGTAGGTGATGGCAGTGGTGATCAGTGCCAATGTTGTACAGATGAGGTTGGCCATCCAATGCAAATAGAGGATGAATGATCTCATCTGTGCAGCCAGGGTATGACAACCATCTCATCACTCTAAACTCACACACTCAAGCCCATCACACATTCACTGGCATCTCACTCACTGCCAGCTCAAGGGACATCACCACCCATTCTCACACACAGACCCTCACATGTCCATCTGGCCTCATCTCCTCTGGAGACTGTCTCCTCAGTTATCATCATCTTAAGGCCACTTGCACAGATCAACATGTGCCCCCACACACATCCTGTGATACCCTCCCTTCCCCAGTACAGTTCTCATCCTGCAGCCACTTCTCCCCCTTCCCCAAGCAAGCCCTAGCCCCGCAGCCATTGAAAAGCCACCCTAGTATGGCTGATCTGGTAGGTAGAGACCTACCCATGAGCTCCCCTAAAAGTGATGTGCTGCTGTCTGTGAAGCCTGGTGCTGATGACTGCGAGCGCTGACCGAAGCAAGGTAGGCAACCAAAGCTTGAAGTCCCGAGCGTAGTGCAGCCCGTCAAGTGCACGCCTTATATATGCTGTTGTGAAACATGTCGGCATGTTTCCCTGCTGATGTGGGCGGACAATCCAGTGGGGGCGGGAAATCAGCCTGGCGGGCTGGCCTTATAAAGATATGCTGATGTATTACAATGAGGTTCCCAATATCCGATGGTGGGGAACACAGCCCGCCATCAATTGGCAGAGCGGATGATTGCAAACTGGTTTCATGACATTGTGAAACTGATTTTTGGCCTTCTTGCCATGTCTCACCCACCACTTTGCAGTAGGGGGGTCATTGATAAACAATTAAATGTGGGAATGCTGACTGACCTTTTTTCTCTTCCTAGAGTGGACAGACAACATTAGTTTGTATTTCCCAGTGCCAGCCCAGCTTAGATCCTTTCACTCGGTATAAAACAGGAATTAATTTCCTGACCTCTCAGTCAGGTTATCCAATGGGAAACTGTGTCATAGGGTGGAAATTTTGCCCTTTGAAAATATTTCGGGGGTCAGGACCATTTAGGGGTCCCAGCCGCACAGGGGTCAGAGGTGCAATGACAGTTGTAATCTTCCGGGAGGTAGCCAATTAACAGGCTCCCACCGCATTTACTGTCCAATGAAGGGTGGCTGCGGGTTCTCTAGGTGAGAGGCCCAATCAGAAGGCCCTCAGCACAACACTGGTCCAATCAGCACTGGCTCAGTGGGCTCTCAGCACAGCTGTGGTACAGACTCAGGTTAAACAGCCAGCATTTCTGGTTACTTTTCTCAGTTGGTAGCATACCTGATACTGAGTCAGAAAGTTGTGGGATTCAAAAAGTGACGCAACACAGGTGAGGCAGCTGATTCATAAGTAGAGTCAGGTGAGTACTTCTGTTTTACCTACTAATAAACTGCTACAGTCCAATAGCTTAAACAAAATAAGGTGAGGACTTTGGACTGTGGTTGGAGTGTTTAGAGTGGAATAAGATCCCTAGTGTAATTATTATTCTTTAAACAGAGTAACTAATGAGCTTAATCTAAAGGGAAGTCATGGCAGCAGAGCTCGCACTGTGACATGCTCCTCCTGCGCTATGTGGAAAGTCATGGACACTTCCATTGTCCCTGGTGACCACGCGTGCAGGAAGTGTGTCCAGCTGCAGCTACTGGCTAACCGCATTTTGGAGCTGGAGCTACTGGTGGATTCACTATGGAGCATCTGCGATGCTGAGATTATCATGGACAGCACGTTCAGTGAGGTGGTCACACCGCAGGTAAAGACTGAACAGGCAGAAAGGGGACGGGTGACCACCAGGCAGAGTAGAGGAAGGCAGGTTGTACAGGAGTCCCCTGTGGCTGTCCCCCTCCCTAACAGATAGACCGTTTTAGATACTGTTGGGGGAGACGACTTCTCAGGGGAAAGCAGCAGGAGCCAAGTCCATGGCACCACAGGTGGCTCTGCTGCACAAGAGGGGAGGAAGAAGAATGGCAGGGCTGTAGTGATAGGGGATTCAATAGTAAGGGAAATAGACAAACGTTTCTGCGGCTGCAAAAGAGACTCAAGGATGGTATGTTGCCTCCCTGGTGCCAGGGTCAAGGATGTCTTGGAGAGGCTGCAGGGGATTCTGAAGGGGGAGGGTGAACAGCCAGTGGTTGTGGTACATATTGGTACCAATGACATAGGTAAAAAAAGGGATGAGGTCCTACAAGCTGAAAATAGGGAGTTAGGATGTAAATTAAAAAGTAGGGCCTCAAAGGTAGTAATCTCAGGATTATTACCAGTGCCACGTGATAGCGAGAGTAAAAATAACAGGATATATCAGATATATACGTGGTTGATGAAATGGTGTAGAAGGGAGGGATTCAGGTTCCTGGGACACTGGGACTGGTTCTGGGGAAGGCGTGATCAGAATAAACAGGACGGGTTGCACCTGGGCAGGACCAGGACCAATGTCCTCAGGGGAGTGTTTGCTAGTTCTGTCGGGGAGGGTTTAAACTAGAATGCAGGGGGGTGGGAACCTGAGCAGGGAGACAGAGGAGAGGGAACACAGATAGAAATGAAAGACAGAAAAGTAAGAAGCAAAAGTGGAAGGCAGAAAAAACAAGGGCAAAAAACAAATGTGGTCATAGTACAAAATAAAGCTAAGATGACTAACAAGGTTAAAAAGACAAGTCTAAAGGCATTGTATCTTAATGTGTGGAGCATTCGCAATAAGGTAGAAGAATTAACTGCACAAATAGATATAAATGGTTAAGATATAGTTGCAATTATAGAGACATGGCTGCAGGGTGACCAAGGATGGGAATTGAACATCCAGGGGTATTCAATATTTAGGAAGGACGGACAAATAGGGAAAGAAGGTGGGATAGAATTGTTAGTAAAGGAGGAAATCAATGCAATGGTGAGGAAGGATATTGGCTCAGAAAATCATGATGTGGAATCTGTTTGGGTGGAGATAAGAGACAAGCAGCAGAAAACGTTGCTGGCGATTGTCTATAGGCCCTCAGGCAGTAATGGAGATGTAGGGGAATGGATTAAGCAGGAAATTAGGGACGCATGCAATAGGATACAACTGTAACCATGGGTGACTTTAATCTACATATAGATTGGACAAACCAAACTAACAATAATACTGCGGAGAAGGATTTCCTTCTCGTGATGGTTTTTCAGACTAACATGTTGAGGCACCAACTAGAGAGCAGGCTAACCTAGACTGGGTATTGTGTAATGAGAAAGAATTAATTAACAATCTTGTTGTGCCCTTGGGAAGAGCGACCATAAAATGATAGAATTGTTCATTAGGGTGGAGAGTAAAAAAGTTGAATCTGAAACAAGTTCTTGAATCTAAATAAAGGGAACTACAAGGATATGAGGTGTGAGTTGGCAATGATGGGTTGGGGAACCTTATTAAAAGGGTTGACAGTGGATAGGCAATGGCTAATATTTAAGGAATGTATGCATGAATTACAACAATCATTCATTCCTGTCTGGCACAAAAATAAAACATGAGAGGTGGCTCAACCATGGATTACAAAAGAAATTAGGGATAGTATTAGATCCAAAGAGGAGACATATAGAATTGCCAGAAAAAGCAGCAAGCCTGAGGATTGGGAGCAGTTTAGAATTCAGCAAAAGTGGACAAAAAGATTGATCAAGAAGGGGAAAATGGAGTATGAAAGTAAACTTGCAAGGAACATAAAAACTGACTGTAAAAGTTTCCATAAATATGTGAAGAGAAAAATATTAACAAAGACAAACGTAAGTTGATAATCTACATCACAGAGTACTAAAGGAAGTGGTCCTGGGGATATTGGATGCATTGGTGGTCATCTTCCAAAATTCCATAGACTCTAGAGCAGTTCCTACAGATTGGAGGGTGGCAAATGTAACCCCAATATTTAAAAAAGGAGGGAGAGAAAAAACAGAGAATTACAGACCAATTAGCCTAACATCAGTAGTGGGGAAAATGCTCGAGTCTATTATAAAAGACATGGTAACAGAACACTAGAAAGCATTCATGGGATTAGACAAAGTCAGCATGTGTTTATGAAAGGGAAATCATGCTTAACCAATCTACTGGAGGTTTTTGAGGATGTAACTAGTAGAATAGATAAGGGAGAACCAGTGGATTTCAAGAAGGCTTTTGATAAGGTCCCACATAAGAGGCTAGTGGGCAAAATTAAAGCACATGGGATTGGGGGTAATATACTGGCATGGATTGAGAATTGGTTGATGGACCGGAAACAGAGAGTGGGAATGAATGGGTCTTTTTCCGGATGGCAGGTGGTGACTAGTGGTGTACCACAGGGATCAGTGCTTAGGCCCCAGCTATTCACAATATATATAAATGACTTGGATGAGGGAACTAAATGCAATATTTCCAAAACTTGGCGGGGTTATGAGGAGGATGCAAGGAGGCTTCAGGGCGATTTAGACAAGTTGTGTGTGTGTGGGCAAACACATGACAGATGCAGTATACCGTGGATAAATGTGAAGTTGTATGCTTCGGTGTAAAAAACAGAAAGAGAGAGTATTATTTAAATGGTGATATATTGGGAAATGTGGATGTACAAAGGGATCTGGGTGTCCTTGTACACCAATCAATATAAGTAAATAGGCAGGTGCAGCAAGCAATTAGGAAGGCAAATAGTAAGTTGGCCTTCATTGCAAGAGGAGTTGAGTTCAGAAGTAGGGACGTCTTACTGCAGTTATACAGGGCCTTGGTGATACCACACCTGGAGTATTGCATGCAGTTTTGGTCTCCCTACCTAAGAAAGGATACACTTGCCATAGAGGGAGTGCAGTGAAGGTTCAGTAGGCTGATATCGGGGATGGCAGGACTGTCGTATGAGGAGAGATTGGTTCGACTGGGCCTGTACTCACTAGATTTTAGAAGAATGAGAGGGGATCTGATTGAAACGTATACAATTCTAACAGGGCTAGACAGACTGGATGCAGGGAGGATGTTTCCCATGGTTGGGGAGTCTAGAACCAAGGGCTACAGTCTCAGGATACGGGGCAGGCCATTTAGGACTGAGATGAGGAAAAATTTCTTCACTCAGAGGGTGGTCAACCTGTGGAATTTTCAACAAAAACAGAATTACCTGGAAAAACTCAGCAGGCCTGGCAGCATCGGTGGAGAAGAAAACAGTTGACGTTTCGAGTCCACATGACCCTTCTACAGAACCTCTCTCTACCACTGAAGGCTGTGGAGGCTGGGTCAGAGTATATTCAAGAAAGAAATTGATAAATTTTTGAGTATTAAGGGCATCAAGGGGTATGGAGAGAAAGCGGGAATATGGCATTGAGATAGAGGATCAGCCATTCATATGGCAGAGCAAGCTTGAAGGGCCGAATGGCCTTACCCCTGCTCCTAGTTTCTATGTTTCTGTGGCCTGAATTTTTCAGAGGGCAGGTAGGCTCGGCAGGAGCAGGCGGGGGTGGTCGCAGAGCCGAGCACCGCCCACAATTGGCTCTGCGCTGCCGTTTTACGCGGGTGGGCCAACTAAGGCCGTCCAGCGTAAGACGTTAGCAGTGGCGGGGGCGGGGGGATGGAGGGAGAGTCGGGGCCTGCGCTCTTTCCCACATGCGCGTGCACGCACGCGAAAGAGCCGCAGAAATCTCCCTGAGGCATGGAGCTGCCTCAGGGAGATTGAAGCGCTTTTGAAATAAATAAATGGCTTAAAAATGTAATTGAACATGCCCCCTCATGTAGCTGTGTCACAGGAGATGGAATATGTTTTTATATTTCAGAAAATTTTTTAATTTAGTTAATGAAAGCTTTTAGGAAACCTCACCTCCGCTCGTGGATGAGGTTTCCTAAAAAACGTAAAGGCCGCTTAGCCTTTTCGCCTGCCTGCCAACTGTAAGGTTGGATGGGCAGCTTAAAGTTGACCTTAATTACTTCCTTAATGATCTTAATAGGCCATTTAAATATTGGCGGGCGCGCAGACGGCTTCGGTGCGCGCCCGCCAAGCAAAACATCGCGAGATAGCGCGATGAATTCAAGACACACGGCCGACGTCACTGCGCGTCATTTTACACACCGGCATGTCGGGCCCGGCCCCGCACGCCAACTGAAAAAATTCAGGCCTATGTTCCTATTTAAACCCCGTACCATGAGTTTGAGCTCATAATCGAAACCATTAATGCAGTGCAGTACTGCAGGAAGTCCGCACTGTTGGACCTACAGTCCCTCAGAGGAGATGTTTTGTCTGATTCAGTAGTTGAGGTGGATGTCAATGAACACATGGCACAATTTGGAGAAGGACTGGGCATTCTCCCAATATCCTGACCAACATTCCTTTCTCAAGTTGCCCCATTAAAAACAGATGAACTGGTCATTCATCTCATTGATATTTAAAGCAACTTCTATTTCCATTAGAATGTCTCAGTGAAGTATTTTTAAAGTATAGCCACTGTTTGAATGTAGGAAATGTAAATTTTTAGGACATTTCCCATGTGTTAAAGGGCTGCTGCTTGATCCTTCAGCCAATATAATTTGTTATGTGTGAAGGATATTCCTGAAGGAAGTAGTAAGCTACGAAGTAAATACAATCTCCTTATTTTATTCAATGACAGCCCTGGAAGGTCATTCACATGGCTATGGGGTCAACCAGGATTGTGTTTGGCTGTGATACCTTACACAGTTGAATAGTGCTGCCCAAACATATGCTCCAGCAGCATAACTGCCGGGGTGACCAATGATAACCTCTGATCCTGTTCTTGTTGCAATATTTATGGTCAGAGGAAGGTTGTATACATACAACACCTCTCACGTTTGATGGGGGTTAAGGTAGAAACCCTCAAGTGGACCCCACTTATGGCTTTTAGACCCCGTTATACTAGCATAGTGCTCCCAGGGATAAGGAAATTCACGGAGCTGAAAGTCCCACCCTCGGGCCACTCACACTCTGACATTGGGAATTGTGACATGTTTGAGGCAAACAGAGGTTCTGAACCTCAAAGAACCATGGAGCTCGACCCTGTTCAATTTAACTCCTCTGCTGCACACCTTGCAGTGTTTCATTGCAGTATGACAGTAGGAGCATGGCTACTTCCTGGCAATACTTGCATGGAGGCCAGCCAATTTACATTGAGTTACATCCATTTGTCACCCCCTGCAGAAAGGAGGGAGGAATTCCCCTGCTGACCTACGATGGCACCTGGCACTCCAATTCCTCCAGTTTAAAATTCCTACTCTCGTGTTGAAATCATGCTATGGGTTTACTTTTCCCAATCTCTGTCATCACCTCAAATCCTCTTCTTCCCCCAAAAGCCCTGTCTTCCTGTTCCTGAGGAGGAGGTTTTTTTTTGTTCATTCACGGGATGTGGGCTTCGCTGGCTGGGCCAGCATTTATTGCCCATCCCTAATTTCCCTTGAGAAAGTGGTGGTGAACTTCCTTCTTGAACCGCTGCAGTCCATGTGGTGTAGGTACACCCACAGTGCTGTTAGGAAGGGAGTTCCAGGATTTTGACCCAGCGACAGTGAAGGAACAGCGATATATTTCCAAGTCAGAATGGTGAGTTACTTGGAGGGCAACTTCCAGGTGGTGGTGTTCCCATCTATCTGCTGCCCTTGTCCTTCCAGATGGCAACGATCGTGGGCTTGGATGGTGCTGTCTGAGGAGCCTTGGTGAGTTCCTAAAGTGCATCTTGTAGATGGTACACGCTGCTGCTACTGTGCGTCAGTGGTGGAGGGAGTGAACAGTTGTGGATGGGCTGCTAATTGAGTGGGCTGCTTTGTCCTGGGTGGTGTCAAGCTTCTTGAGTGTTGTGGGAGCTGCACTCATCCAGGCATGTGGAGAGTATTCCATCACACTCCTATCTTGTGCTTTGTAGATGGTGGACAGGCTTTGGGGAGTTAGGATGTGAGTTACTTGCCACAGGATTCCTATTCTCTGACCTGCTCTTGTAGCCACAGTATTTATATGGCTAGTCCAGTTCAGTTTCTGGTCAATGGTAACCCCCAGGATGTTGATAATGGGTGTTCAGCGATGCCATTGAATGTCAAGGGGTGATGGTCATTGTCTGGCATTTGTGTGGCGCAAATGTTGGGCAGGGACTGTTTCAGTATCTGAGGAGTCACGTATGGTGCTGAACACTGTGCAATCATCAGCAAACATCCCCACTTCTGACCTTACTTTTCCCAATCTCTGTCATCACCTCAAATCCTCTTCTTCCCCCAAAAGCCCTGTTCCTGAGGAGGAGGTTTTTTTTTGTTCATTCACGGGATGTGGGCCAGCCACGAGAGTAGGAATTTTAAACTGGAGGAATTGGAGTGCCAGGTGCCATTGTAGGTCAGCAGGGGAATTCCTCCCTCCTTTCTGCAGGGGATGACAAATGGATGTAACTCAATGTAAATTGGCTGGCCTCCATGTAAGTGTTGCCAGGAAGTAGCCATGCTCCTATTGTCATACTGCAATGAAACACTGTGAGGTGTGCAGCGGAGGAGTTAAATTGAACAGGGTGTAAAATTGAAGGAAGGACATTGATGAAGCAGCTGAAGATGGTTGGGCCTAGGACACTACCCTGAGAAACTCCTGCAGTGATGTCCTGGAGCTGAGATGATTGACCTCCAACAACCACAACCATCTTCCTTTGTGCTAGGTATGACTCAACCAGCGGAGAGTATTCCCCCTGATTCCCATTGACTCCAGTTTTGCTAGGGCTCCTTTATGGCACACTTGGTCAAATGCAGCCTTTATGTCAAGGGCAGTCACTCTTAACTCACCTCTGGAGTTCAGCTCTTTTGCCAATGTTTCAACCAAGGCTGTAATGAGGTCAGGAGCTGCGTGACCCTGGCAAAACACAGACTGAGAATCAGTGAGCAGGTTGTTGCTAAGCAAATGCTGCTTGATAGCACTGCCAAGGACACTTTCTATCACTTTACCGATGATCGAGAGTAGACTGATGGGGCGGTAATTGGCCGGGTTGGATTTGTCCTGCTGTTGCATACAGGGCATAACTGGACAATTTTCCACATTGCTGGGTAGATGCCAGTGTTGTAGCTGTACTGGAACAGCTTGGCTAGGGACGCAGCAAGTTCTGGAGTGCAAGTCTTCAGTACTATTGCTGGAATATTGTTTGGGCGCATAGCCTTTGCAGTATCCAGTGTCTTCAGCTGTTTCTTGATATCATGTGGAGTGAATCGAATTGGCTGAAGACTGGCATCTGTGATGCTGGGGATATCCGGAAGAGGCCAAGATGTGTCATCCATTCGGCACTTCTGGCTAAAAATTGTTGCAAATGCTTCAGTCTTATCTTTTGCACTGATATGCTGGGCTCTTCCATCATTGAGGATAGGAATATTTGTGAAGCCTCCTCCTCCTGTGAGTTGTTTAATTGTCCACCACAATTCATAACTGAATGTGGCAGGACTGCAGAGCTTAGATCTGATCAGTTGGTTGTGGGATCACTTAACTCTGTCTATCACTTGCTTCATATGCTATTTGGCACACAAGTAGTCCGGTGTTGTAGCTTCACCAGGTTGACACCTCATTTTTAGGTATGCCTGGTGCTGCTCCTGGCATGCCCTCCTGCACTCTCCATTGAACCAGGGTTGACCCCCTGGCTTGGTGGTAATGGTAGAGTGGAGGATATGCCAGGCCACGAGGCTCTGATGAATCCAGAATTAAACGCAGCTGTAGTAATTGTAGCTTTAAGGAATGTAGTAACTGTAGCTTGAAGACTTAATGCGTGTATAATATCACGTGACAGTGTGAACGAATCAGCTCTAAGCATGGGGAGCCTTGGAATGGGAGACCTCCTTCTAGTCGTGGAGCTTGAGGGAAGCATGTATCTGCTGCTGCAGCCTGTAAATAGAGTTCAAAGTGTCTAATGAGAAACCTGTCTGGAAAATCAAGCCCATAACAAATTGGTGATGAGGACAGATCGGGTCCAGCATTGTCTCTTGCCCAGCGACTGTGAGTATCTTGTTCAAACAGAAGAAAAGGAAAATATACTCACCAGGTGTGCTGCAGAGTTCAAACAGAAGAAACAGAAGTGCTGATGTTTTAAATTAAAGAAAATAAATGGTCCCTGATCCAAATGGCTGAGAAATCTCTTGGAGCACTCCTAATATTTTTTTAAAAACAGGACCTGCAGAGGCAAAAATAAGAAGCTAAAAAAGAGAGAATCTTAACTTACTTTGTAAAACAGGCGGCAGCCCCGTAAGCTCAGGAGGTTAGAGAAGCTAGCACACAGCTGCAAGTAAAGAAAGCTTTAAAAACAATCTGCAGTGCACAGTAAAAATAAAACTGCAGATTTAAAAATAAAAAAAAATGCTTGCTGCAGAATTGACAGCTTGCAAGTTAAAATAAAGGGCAATTAGAGCAGTGCTACACTTTAAAATTTCTAAAGAAAAGGCCCGGGATCGGACCACTAAGCTCTTGGGTCTCCCAAAGTGCAGGACATCCAACATCAAAAGAACCTGCGGAGTTAGTTTAAAAAAAAGAAAAAACCCTGCAGAATCACTCAGGGAAGGGAAAAGAAATCTCTGGCGTGTTTTTTCAAACAGGAATAAAGTTTTACAAAGCTTAAAAAAAAGCAGCCACTTTTGCCAGTGAGCCTGCCAAAACATGAAAAGCATGGGAACTCAAAAATAGCACAGAAAAGCTGACAGCTACAGAGACAGCCTGCGTGAAATAAAAAGAGCAGTGACTGTTCTTCAAGCGGCAATACATTTGAAGTAGTAAATACAAGAAAAACGGTTATGGACAGAAAATTAGAAGAGACCCCCGGGGTGGTGGGGGGGGCGTCGACTCTATGGAAGACAACAAGAGATCCCAAAGGGAGGGCAACTCTGCTGAAGACAACAAGAGACTCCCAGAGGGAGGGCAGCTCTGCTAAAGGGAACGAGAGGCTCCAGAGGGAGGGCAACAAGAAAATAAACAGTTGAAAGAACAGTTGATTATCCTTCAAGATCAAATGCAAAAGAAATGTGTAACCATTCAGCAACACGAAGAAATGTAGACTGTCTTAAACAGTAGAATGGAAGCACAGCAGAGGGCTCAAGGGAACCCCTGGTAAATCGGAGAGGGCTCAGGGGAATCCTTGGTAATTAGAGAGGGGTCAGGGGAAGCCCTGGGAGTCATATATAGCTGAATACAGCCAGGAGACAGGCGTTCAGAGAAACTCCAAGGCAGTGCCATCTCAGTGAAGCTAGCTGTCTAGCAAAGAGCTAAAGAGTCAGCTGAATCAAGCTAAAGGGGCTTTGAAAGGAAAATTCACATAACTTTCCACGGTGCAAATGGTTACCTGGTGTAAGTTTCTGTGACCGGACCCTTGGTGTACCACGTAGAAGTGGAGGTCCGGATAACCTGCAAACACGCGGATAATTTGAGAAGAAGGGCAAAACCCCAACAAAGTGATGTTGCACTTGTAACCATTGTAGAACTCATGATCCCTGTTGAAATTGTTCAACCAAGGATAAACATACCATTAGTCTCTGTCGGAGTAGGTACCACTGAACTGCCTGTGCCTAAAGAGGTACCTGATGTTGCTGCGGTTCCAGAGAATGTGGATCCTGTAAGAGATTCGAAAGTCATGGAGCTACGATGTTCCACCCAAATCAGGAAACCATGACCCATGTATATATTTGTAATGTCATGAAGGTAGATGTTCCTGTAAATACAAACTGTATAAAAAAATTAAAGGGGGAGGAATGTAGTAATTGTAGCTTTAAGGAATGTAGTGACTGTAGCTTTAAGACTTATTATGTGTATAGTATCACATGACAGTGTGCACAAATCAGGTCTAAGCGTGGGGAGCCTTGGAGTGGGAGTTCTTCTTCTAGTTGTGGAGCTCTATGGAAGCATGTAACTGCTGCTGCAGCCTGTAAATAAAGTTTGATGTTTCTAATGAGAAACCTGCCTGGAAGATGAAGTACATAACTGCATCATACTATCACAATGATCTGCACTCAGAGGAGTCAAATTGCTGATTGCTGCAGGGACCACCAGGGGTCCGAAAATTTCAGCTGTCTACACCTTGGTCTAACTCTGTTTACCTTTGGCACCACAGCTTGATCCTCCTCGTAACTCCACTTGCAAATGAATAGGCACAGCCTTAAACTAGTACCATCAATCCAATTTGCCCCATACATGAACATTCTAGTAATCATCATCTGAGGGAATGAGGCAGCAGCACATGAATCCAGCCTTTCCTATATGACTCTATGCTATGATATATATATTATATATATATATATATATACATACACCTCAGCTGCGTCGCTCTTGTGATGGCGCTTTTAAACTCAAATGGCCTAATTGGGCCATTTAACTAACTAGAGGTGCTGAGCACCTCCAAGAGGCAGGATCTTCCTGCCTGGCGCCAGCAGTAAAGGCAGGGTGCAGCCAATTTCGAGGCTGCTGCTGCTGCCCAGCTGAGGTGAACAGGCAGCTCCTCAGGGGGCAAGCAACATCGACAGGGCTGGAAGAGACCGTGAAGAAAACTTGAAGGACCTACACTCGCATCAACGCACATGCGTCCTGGAAAAAAACATTTTTAACATAAAGACAAATAAACTTTATTTGCCTCACAATGAACCCAATGTGCACCACACTGTTCGGGTTTGCCAAAACAAAGTTACAAAATAGAATTCTCCCCTGGGCAGGCTACTTAACAAGATCCTAACAAGGAATTTAATGGACTGTTATTGGTGGCAAGCGAGTTTCCCGTTCCCTCTCCCTCCTCCAAACCTTTGTAAATTTCAAGCTATCCCAGAGGCATCAGGATCCTGAGATGACCACCAGGACGGCAATTTTGAAATCATGCCAGCACTGGGTCCTGAACCAAAATCAGGCCCCATGTATCGCCTGGTTACCCACATGTGCTTTTCCATTACCTAGTCTGGTTCTCCTTTGCAGTGCTACCTGAGAAACTCGTTGAAGATGTTATGCTGCGCTAACATCTGGCTGCATCTCTGGAGGGTGCGCCTGAGCAGCCTGCTCAAGCTCCCACATTTCACTGACATGCTGCTTTCAGCGTCAAGGGCCAGGAGGCCTGGAATGTGCTGCTGAGAGACAGAATGTCAGCTAGGTGTAGTCAAATCATAGTCATCCCAGTACTGGGGATAGCTTGAATGTTCACCTCTGTGAAGTTGTGTGTCTGTTTGCTGGCTTGGTCCCTGTCCTGCCATCCTCTGGGTCCTGAAGGTGCTTGACTGGTCATTATTTATAAGATTGATACCAACTGCATATAGCTCTCTCAAAGAGCCAGCGCAGGCATGATGGGCTAAATTGCCTCCTTCTGTGCTATATTATTCTACCATTGTATGAAGACATCCAGTGAAGTCATTTGAGAGGGAAGGGTGCAGACAGAATCATTTTTGTAAAGATGGCATAGTATTTTCCAGGAAGTTCAATTCTTGCTTTTAAGATTAAATTTTAGAACTGTTTGCTCTCACAGGATATGATGAGTGTTTTCCTATACACCCCAGGAGGCAGTGCCAAATGCTGTATACTATAGGCAAAATAAGTGACCACCTCCAGGTTTTTGTTTATAAAGCAGCCAGCTTTGTACTCGGTTTGAATGTTTATCGTCAATGACAATTTTTAAATAATTGGGAAGGTCAAGCACCCTCATTTACACGAGCTCTGAGATAGGCCGCATTTGCTGGAAGAGCTCGAATGAAACTTGAAATATCATAGTTATATAAATATGATAAAGCTGACAACAATTTCAAAACTCCAGCTGTTCTGGTGAAGAAAGAGTTGTGACCTACTTTACTGACCTACATATGTACATACATACAGGGGCCTGGGGCCTTCTGTGTCCAACCTAGTGTCACAGCATATGGTGCTCCCATCCTTGATCTATAAATGGAGCCAGCAGTAAATGAACGAGTGGGTAATTCGGAGAAGACTTGTGTTCTTCAAGCACGTGTACATTAACCATCTGCATTCAAGTGTTTTAGAGCAGCAATTTTATTACTTTTACTGGGGTCTGACCAGGAAGGAAATGCCACAGAATGGAACACTGCTGCTGCTCTCTGACTGATGTTATTGTTGTCACCGAACAATACCACATCAATACAGACCACAATTGAGCACAGTTGCTGTTGCTGTAGACGACTGTTTAGGATATTACAGAGGTGACTGACAGTGTGTAATTTTAACCATTCAAAGGCATTTGTATAATCAAAGAGCACTAGATTGTCGCCAAACACAAGTCAGTAATTTTCATACCCTTGTATCAAATGTATTTTAAACACAGAAAGACTACATCAACCCAGAAAGGCAACAGCCTGGAGACTGGCCATTATTTTACCTGACAGAAGAATGTCATAAGAGGCCGTTAAATATTCATGATTCACATTCATTTGTGTTGGTTGTGGAAATGATGCGAGGTAGGCCCCAGAATCCGACCATAGGAACATAGGAACAGGATTAGGCCATTCAGCCCCTCGAGCCTGCTCCGCCATTCAACTTGTCTAACTAAATGCCATTTTCCCGTGTTAGCCCATTTTCCTTGATGTCATTAATATCTAGAAACCAATCAATCTCTGTTCTGAACATACTCAATGACTGAACTTCCAAAGCCTGATGGGGTAGAGAATTCCAAAGACTCATGACCCTCTGATTGAAGAAATTCCTCTTCATCTCAGTCCTAACTGACATGCCCCTAATTCTGAGACTGTTACCCCCTGGGTCTAGACACCCCAGCCAGGAGAAATATCCTTTTTGTATCATCCCTGTCTAGCCCCTTAAGAATTTTGTAAGTTTCTATGAGATCATCTTATTTTCTTCTCAACTCTAGAGAATACAGGCCAGTCTTCTCAATCTCTCCTCTCTGGACAGTCCCACCATCCCAGGAATTAGCCTGAGGAACCTCAACTACACTCCCTGTGTGGTAGGTATATCCTTCCTTAAATAAGGGGACCAAAATTGTATACAGTACTCCAGGTACAATCTCACCAAGGCTTTATACAATTGAAGCAAGACTTCTTTAACCCTATACTCAAACCCTCTTGCGATAAAGGCCAACATACCATTTACCTTCCTAATTGCTTGCTGTACCTGCCTGTTAGCTTTCGGTGACTTATGAACACAAACACCCAGCATCCCTTTGAAATCAACATTTATCAATCTCTCACCATTTAAGAAATGCACCTCTGTTCTTCCTATTAAAGTAGATAAACAATCCTATCCTAACCTATCCTGACCTGGCGTTAATAAATGTATAAGTCTCTTGATGACAATCAGGAGTCAAAGGCCCAACTACCAACGACCAAAGATGATGGGCACGCAGCAAACTAATGGGGTGTCTTCGTATGATGCCGATGACTGAAGAGGCCAATCCTCAAGTGCCGCACATGAAGCTACCAAGTGTCATTGTGGGTTGTTGGTTTTGGCATTAGTGTCTGTTTCCAAGCCACAGTAGCCACTGATCACCATGGTGGTGCTTGTCAGCCCACAGGAGATGTCGCCATTTTTCTCTGTCATCAGCTGGTGACTCCCAGGTATGTTAACCAACATGCCTTGCACAAGCAATGATGCCAAATACCAGCACTTCACTCTGCCGCTAGAGCGATTGCCACCCACCAAAGGTTTAGCAGGAAGTGCCAATGCTGGTATTGATGAAGCTGGGATATCACTAAGTTCAATCATCTACGAAGCATCAGAATCATCATTTGGTAAAGGCTGAACCCACAGCAAGGACTGGTTTGAGACGTACTCAGCTGAGATGACATCTGTCATTGATGCAAAAAACAAAGCCTACATGATGCACAACATAAACTCAACAGCTAAAACACTGCATGAGCAGAAAGCAGCCAAGACAGCTGTGCAAAAGATAGGGAAATAATGTGCAAATAATTACTGGATCAACTTATGTCAAGAAAGCTGAACTGCCTGTGACAATGAAAAACTATAGTTATGAAGTGATCAAGAGGGTACTTGGTCCTATCATCAGCACAGTTGCCCCTCTGAAGTTGGCAGATGCTGAAGTATTCACTGACAGAAGCAAACAGATGTCCCACTGGGCTGAACACTACTGTGAGCTGTAGTCCTGTGAGTTGGGCATCTCTCAGTCTGCGCTCAATGCTCTGCTGCAGTTTCCTGTCATGCAGAGTCAGATGAAGAGATCTCATCACTTGAGAGCAAGAAGGCCTCAACAAACAGAAAGACACCCAGAAAAGATGGAATCCCAATCGTACTAAAATATTAAAGAACATAAAATCACAAAATAACAATTCTGTTACAATAACAATAACTTGGGTTTATATAGAGACATGAAACCAAGGCCTCATCTGCTCTCTCAATAAACGATCCTGTGGTACTATTTTGAAGAAAAGCAGCAGAGTTATCCCTGGAGTTCTGGTCAATATTTATCTGTCGATCAACAACACTGTAACAGGTGATCTGGTCATTGTCATGTTGCTGTTTGTGGGAGCTTGCTGTGCGCAAATTGGCTGCTGTGTTTCCTACATTCCAACAGTGGCGACATTTCAAAATACTTAATTGGCTGTAAAGTGCTTAGGGACATCTGGTGGACATGATAGATGCTACATGAATGCAAGTCTTTCATTTTTAATGAAGTAAAAATGTCCCAAGGTGCTCCACAGTGTTAAATCAGGCAAGAAAAAAAGTAAAATAAGGACAGGAAAATTTGGGCCTGAATTTTAGGCTTGGTGGGCGAGCGTAATCGGCAGGACTGGAAGCAGATGTTAAATCTGCTCCCACCTGTCATCAGTTCCCGACATCAATTTCACACTGGCTGGCCATTTAACTGCCGGCCAGCGTGAAACATACGCTGAGACAGGCTCAGCGCTGCCAGTGGGGGCGGGAAGAGGGTGGGCACCAGGAGGAATAAGGGTGTGGGCGAGGCATTTAAATGGAGCTCTCTGGAGGCTGGCAATCGGTGTTCAGTCTCAGGGAGCTGCTGTGAATTTCCAAGGGCGTGACTGATTTTTTTTCAGCTATTGTGCTGTTAGTGTCCGCAATATGTCACCAACACCCCCCGCTTTTCTGTTGCCTACAGGTTCTGTTGGAGGCAGTCAGTGCCTGACGTGACATCTTGCTGCTGTGAGACAGAAAAAGGAGGCCACTTCACTTAACAAAGAAGACCTGGATGGAGGTGGCAGGTCAGGTCAATGGACATGATGTCAAGCAAAGGGCTTGGACCAGTACAGGAACAGGTTCAATGACCTTCTGCGCTCTGCCAGGGTGAATACTGAGTCCAGCTGGAACCTGTCTTTGTGGATGGCAGCCCTTGTTGGTGCTCATGGGTGTGAAATGCAGACAGTAAATTGGCACATATTCCTGTGCCTTGAAAGACTACATGTGATTAAACCAGATGCTGGCATGTATGTAAGTGTGAGGTGCGGTAATATGATGGCCACCTGAACCTGTGTCTTTGAGGGGAGGCTGGCATGTTCAGGCATGTAGAGAGGGAGGCCATTGAAAGCAATTTTGTCCTTACAGGAGAAGGCATCATAATACGCATGAATGAGGACGGACAGGCAGTGGAATCCCAGATCTTCTGTTCATAAGTCAGGCAGAGGGGCAAGTACTGGAGATGGCATGTGAATGTGGAGCCAGGTCCACTGGTCACGGAGAGGCAAGGGGTCTCAGAGGAGGGTAAGAGTCCAATGAACAGGAAAGAGATTGGAGGAGGGTATGAGAGATGTCAGACAGCGATTGTAAGACTGGCATGTGAAATCCACTAACTCCTGTTGTTCGTCCATTCAGAAGTTTTTGCTTAGCCATATGCCCATTCTGAGAAGCAACCAGACACGTCGGTGGGCATTTGTGTTTCAGAGCAGAGTGCCATGGTCTTTGTGTTAGAGGAGTCCATGTGCAGCATGAGCACTGTGTTGGCCCAGAGCTCTGAATGTACAGCTTCCCTCATAAAGAGAGCGATGACTGTCATGGAAAGGCTGCTCCAGGAACTCAGTCAGGGGTTTCTGGGGTTGCGCTCAGACCTGCGAGACTACACACTGGCAGTGACCTGCTGAGGTCACTGCCAGTGTGAGAGATGGATGAGATACCTAGTGACTCTGCTAGCTGCCCCTCCATTGATGTTGAGCAGGGAGGTTCAAACCAGGTTCACGTTGATGGACGAGCTGCAATTCCATTCATCTGGGGGCTCCTCTCAGAGCACTCCTGATGATGGCAGCAACTCCTCTGCCCCTCTGCAAGTGACCACCGCATCTGATGACACCTTGCTGACTGAGTGCCATGCCATGGCGCCAGACTCTACTGCCCAGTTGGGGCACACACAGGACCCAGAGGACGGCCTCCAAGGTCATTATTATAGAGCTGATCTTCAGATAACTTTTCTTAGTGGAAACATTTGACTTTATTTACAAGACAGCAGGAGCAACTACACGCGTTCATCAAACTCCATAACTAAAAAAGAACTCCTCCTGTAGACGTTCCCCCGGGCTGCTAACACATTGGTTCGCATAGATCATGTGATCTTACAGCACAAGATTATTCTTAAAGCAAAGTCCAACATTTCCCAAAGCTATAATTACTACATTCCTCCCCCTTTAACATTTCTGTGCATTTTGTATTTACAAGGACATGTATCTCATGACATTACAGTATTTACAAAGGTCATGAAATTCAGTCTTTCAGGTGGTTTTCTGATTCATGTGGAATGTCGTAGCTCCATAACTTCAGCTTCTTTTGTAGGAAACACATTCTCTGGAACCGCATTAACATCAGGTACCTCATTAGGCACATACGGTTCAGTGTCTTCCACTCTGACAGAGACATCAGGCATGTCTGTCCTTGGTTGAGCATCTTCAACAGGAACCAGTGGTTCCAGAATGTTTACCAGTGGAACAATATCCTATTGGGGTCTCTCTCTTTTTCTTAAATGATCCACATACTAACGTGTGATCCAGCCCCCCACTTCCATGTGGTACGACAATGGTCCAGTCACTGAACTTACTTTACCAGGTAACTGCTTCGGTCCTCCACCGAAATTCTTCACATATACTGCTTCTCCCAACAGTAAATTGTCACTCACGACTATGCAAATCATGAGTCACTTTTTGGTTCCCTTGACTTTTCTCCACCTTCCCCTCCAAGTTGGGAAGTATTAGGCTTAGTCTTATCCAAAGATAGTGCCTTGATGAAAAAAAATGGAGGCTTATTCGGAACTCCTGGGTAAGCAAATGGTGCGAACGGGCATTTGTATCGCTGGATTGACTTGTGATTGACTAGCGTTTGTCTATGGTAATTCCGGTAGTTGCAAATGAACAAATGGCACAGTCATGGGTTGCCTCTGATCCAGAATTCTAGAATGATTCACAAAATCAGGATGTTGAAAGATGCTGAATCCCACACAATGGGCAGAATTTTCTGCCTGCCGGGCGGGCGGGCGGGCCCAACCCAATCTCCGGCGGGCGGGGAGCCGATCCCCGCCGGAGAAGCAGGCCCCGCCGCCATTTTAAGTGGGTGGGCCAATTAAGGCCTGCCCAGTGTGACGTCCGGCGGGAAGCGCTATGCGCTTCCTGTGCGGGCAGGGGGTGATTCCCCAAATGCGAGAGTGCGCTCTTTCACGCATGCACATGAAAGAGCGCACATCTCCCTGAGGCAAAGTGGTGTCTCAGGGAGATCGATGAAAGGTTTTCAAACTTTAAAAATAGAAAAATAAAAAAATCATTAACACGTCCCTCTCATGTGACAATGTCACACGAGGTGGGACATGTTAATAAATTGCACAAAAACTTTAATAAACTTTTTTAAAACCGACATGAAACCTCATCCCACCGGTGGATGAGGTTTCATGTTTTTTCAGAAGCCCGCCGGGGCTCCTGGCCTGCCCACCAACCTTAAGGTTGGACGGGCAGGTCCTTTAATTGTTTTAATTATCCTGTCAATGGCCTCAATTGGCCATTGACAGGTCGGCAGGTGTCAGCTGATCGCGCTGTGTCCCCGCCTTCCCGAAGATTTAAATGGGGCGGGATGATGTCAGGGTTTCCCCCGACGTCATCCCGCGTCGGCGAGCAAACCCTGCCCCCATCTTGCCGATGGAAGAATTCAGCCCAGTATGATTTTTTTTTAAAGTCAGTGCCTTGTCAGTAATTCTGCATCGTCTTCCTATGTGTCCTCTTTCTACAACAGTCTTGGCCTTCTTTTTGACTTCACTGTCTTCTAGACTTCTCTCAGATGCAAGCTCAACTCGTCTTAGTCCAGTAGTTGAGCTACCCACGACTTCATTATCTACTTGCATCTTGGGAAGCTCTTCGACTTTTGCTTTCAAAGCCTTTTAAGTTCATTTAGCTGATCCTTCAGCTCTTCTGTCTCCTTTTTATAGCTGTTGGCTTCCTTCTGGAAACTTGAACGTTGCTGTGCCTTCTCTGCCAACTGGTTCTTCTTTCAATAAGTCTTCCTTTTCTTTGCAAAGCTCATTCACTTCATGTCGTTGTTTAAGACAGCCTTCATTTCTTCAGGTTGCTGAATGCTTACACATTCCTTTTTCATCCTGTTGTGGTCCTTGGACTCTACAGACTCTTTCTGTAGTACCTTGCCTTGCTTCTTTTTCAAGGCTAGAACTCTTCCAGCTTCCTTTTGAAATCTCACTGGCCAATCAAAGTTAATTCCTCTTAATCAATTTCAACCTTGAAGGTTTGGTCCTCTACCTTCTACCACCATCACTGATAGCTGAGCCGATTGGTGTCTATAATGAACAGTTGCTCTGGTGATACCTTTCACTTGGATTTCTTCACCTGGGTACATTTTCCACTTGGCAGATGTTTGTTCCAAATTTAATTGTTGATCACCTTTATTTAGATTTCTGGAAGTGTGTTCTCCTATTACAGTGGCCGAAGCACCTGTGTCTACTTCCATTTTTAATTGTTTAGTATTCACTTGCACTGTAACAAATATTGACTGTCTTCTCAACTTTCATGTTGAACAGTGAATAAATGTCAGAATTGGCTGTTTCAGGCTCTTCTACACTATAGACTTCATTGGGCTTTGTTTGTTGTTTGGAAGCCTGTTTAAATCTTGCTTTGCACTGTCTCATTATGTGTCCACTTCTGTGACAAAAATAATATTCTACCTTTTTAAATTGCCAATCGCTAGAAGACTGATTGTTTCCACATCGCTGAAAGTTATTTTTCGATTTAGTGGCTAAACTGCTTCCTCTCATTTTTCGGTTAGCGGGGGCTGTTTCCGCTTCGCGGCAGAGTCTTGGTTTTTTGCGTCACTTTCAGCTGACTGTTCCCGCCCGACTAGGAGAAAGGTACCATTTTGCGCCCCCTGAATTGCTTGTGAATGCCTTACAGCGCTTTCCATCGCCAGTGCTATTTCTAACTCTTTCTTAAAATCAAGATTCACTTCAGCCAGCAATCTTCGCTGAATAGTGTCTTCCTGCGCACCACGTACTGAATGATCTCTGAGCATGTCATTCAGGGTTTCACCAAGATCACAATATTCCGTTAGCTGTTTTAATTTCACCACTTAGGTCGCAATTGGCTCCCTTGGAGTTCAAGGGGGAAGAGCCAAAACATAGCACTTGCAGGCAGAAATTTAAGTCACCATAATCGCATAAAGGGTCTCACAGGTGATTATTTTTTCCTTGACACGTGTGGAATGGTGCATGTATATCTCGCCATTCAATTTAAAATGTTAGATCATCTGTAGTGGCCTTCGTGTGCTTCATACAATTGTTAAGGTAGAGGCCTGGGAGTCGTGTGTCATACATATAATGGGCGGCAAAGTTTATTTCAGAGGCCGGGACTTTAGTGGAGGCTGACAGGAGTGCCTCATCAGTACCAATCAGTTAGGTGGCGTTTCCCTTTCCATTATCTTGATTCCTTGATTTGGAGCCCTAACTGGAAGCCCTCTGAATCAAGGCCTCCCTGGTCTCCGTGCCTCCCATTAGCACCCTCAATTCGGGATCTTGCTCCTCACCCTGGAGCTGTTCAGGGTCCTCCACCGACTCAGCACTAGAATCATCCCCTGCAGCCTCTAGAACGTCATCACTGTCTTCAACCTCCATTGGGTCCCCCTTGAGAGAGCCAGATTGCACAGGGTGCAGCTGACAACGACAATAAGGGGGACGCATTCTGAAGGATATTGCAGTGATCCCTCTGACCGGTCCAGGCGGCAAAACCTCATCTTGAGTAGGCCTATGATCCTCTCAATTATTTCCCTTGTGGAGACATGACTGCTGTTGTAACTCTCCCCCGCTGTAGTCCTTGGGTGTCTCACTGGCGTCATGAGCCACCTTTTCAGCAGATAGCCTTTGTCCCCAAGTAGCCAGCCATCCAAGCGTGCAGGTGCAATGAACAGCCTTGGCACCTGGGAGTGACGAAGGACGTAGGCATCATGGCAGCTTCCTGGATACCTGGCACAAACCTACAGTATCTGACTATTGTGGTCACACACAATCTGAATTATTGACAAAGGTACCCAGCTCCCCTGCTGGGGCACACACGTGCAGTCAATGGCTCCCTGAATTCGGGGAAATCCTGCAATTGTAGTGAAGTCTCTGGCTCGCTCAGCCTGGCTGGCCTCGTCTGTCCTGAATGAAGGTTTTGACCCTTTGGAACAGTCCATCTGTGACCAAATTGATGCAACTGTGGGCAGCGCAATGCAAGATTCTACACAGATCTCCTCCAGAACCCTGGAATGATCCTGAGACAGAAAAGTCCAGGGCAACTGTCACCTTCAGAGCCACTGGCATAGGGTGACCACCTACACAGTTGGAGGCTACTTTGGGGCCGATCATCTCGCATATAGAGTTGACAGTGTCCCTGGGGAGGCAGAGCCTTCTTTGGCACTGAACCTCTGACATGTCCAGGTAGCATTATTCTGCCTGTACACTCTACCTACTGGTTATTGGCACCTTCTCTGGACACCTCTGCCTTGGAAATCCTGCTGGCCTTCCACCCCTTTTGACTCCGCCTCCCAGTCCATCAGGCAGACTCTGGGAAGGTGCCTGCAGGCAACTGACCTCTTCTCCCTCCTGGCCCTCCTCCTCTTCTGGGGAGGTCCCTCCAACTGAGTACACAATCCCCATGTTTGTCCTGATGGTTGTACATGTTTCTGCACTGAAGGGGCCTTTCTGCACAAAGCCTCTGCAAATGTTTCGCAATCAGGGAACTTTCCAAATCACCCAAAAAATGCCAGAAACAACCTGTAAGCCAACTGTAAACAATTCACAGCAAAACTCCTAACTCTTCACCTTACCAATATTGTCTAGGCCTTTTATTCCACCCTGGATGTAGAGTGCATGAAAAACATGAAGGTTGCCTGGCCGATTGGCCCAGGCACAGAGCATAAAAGCGCAGGAGCCACTCAAAATCATTGGCAATTGCTCTTTAAGTAGGCTTAATTGGCCCTTTAACTGTTGGCGGGCACTCTTCCAGTTGGTGGGATGACGTCAGGACGCCCTTCCAATGTCATCGTACCCCAATTGTGAACGTTCGTGTCTATCACGCGCCCGCTGGGCGAGTGAAAAATTGTGGCCTTGGAAATACTCAGTAGGTCAGATAGCATCTTTGAAGAGAGGAAAGTGTAAATGTTTCAGGTCATTGACCAATCATCAGAACAAAGGTTCAGAGAAAAAGTAAGTCTTCCAGTCCCAACAGTTTGGGAAAAGTTTGGCTGTGCACTGTTTAGGAAGGTTGGATAATTTACACAGTTAACGCATGCTGGAAACTTGTCTAAGAGAATTTGGAAATTTTAAATATATGCACAATTTTCGCACTGTTTTAAAATATAGTGACACGTAGGGCTGGATTTTCGTGGAGTCAGGGAAACTCCATGGAGGGGTGAAAATGGCAGCAGAGACCCGATTCTGGGATTCCCGACCCCCAATCCCAGCCTTTCTGATTTTCAGGAATGGCTTTTAAGGATATAGGCTATTCTGGGTCACAAACCCGCACCCTGCACCCCTGATCTGGCTGACCCCATTGCGGGGATAGCCATGTCCTAGTCCTCCACAATTTTCATGGATTTGGGCCAGCTTTTCAAAGAGTCGTAGTTGTCAGCACCTCAGAGGTGGCATGAACCATACTTTGCACAAGGGAACCTTTTGACAGGTAAGTTCGAAAGGTCCTGCCCATGCCAAGTTATGCCTCCCCACCGAACCCCTGTGGCCCCTCATGCTTGGCATGCCAAGGTATGCCTCCACCCATTCCCTATGGCCCCTCATGCACCCCCCCCCATGTCAAGCTATGGCACTTCCATGTTCATTCATCCTCTATACACTATATAGAACCAATCCTACAGATACAATAAGATGTGTGAAAAAGCTGTAAAAAAACATTCATTTCCCACTTTCCTAAAAGAAAAATCTCCTTTTTATTAGAAATCAATAAAAGTGTCAATCATCCAGACATTTAAAATATCAATAGCCAAAACTGCAAGCACTTGAAACCTCTTCATCTTGTATAAATAAACATTGTACAATTGACAGAATAGATCAGACAGCCAGAGTTGTTTATCAAGCAATATTTTCCTGGGGCTCAGGTGTTTCAGTATGCTAATGGATTTCTGCACTCTTAGCCAAGCCTCATTCTACATTCTAGGGGAGACATATCTTGGCATGGGGGGCATGAGGGGCCATAGGGGATGGGTGGGGTGCATGAGGTGGCATGGGGTGTGTGTGGGAATCAGGGGGTGTGAAGGGTGGGTCTAGAGGACCTTACCTTTTTCATTAGAACTGGGACGAGGTCCCACAGCGGGCTTTTTAAACAGCCCACCTTGGCACCCTGCCTCTGAATTCTTTCCTGAGTCAGCTGACCTGACTCAACCAGCACCCAACCCCCATTACAACACCACCCCCAACCCCCCCACAATGAAAATATATTTCCTGGCACTTTCCCCCAAGCTCCCACTACCCCACTCGAGGGTGAAAATCCAGCCAGTGGTAAGGGCAGTTTGGGGCATCTATTTTTTCTTACCAGCCTACAGGAGGAAGAGGCTTGTCCTTTGTGTCACCTGAGGGAAGACAAGGGATAAGAAGCAAGAGGGTAGAAGCAGGAACAAAAAAGTCAGACATGAGCAGAAAATACCAGTGTTGCCAAATGGGGTGATGTATCTAGTGATCTGACAATGTATTACTAGTAAGTTAGAGTGACGGTAATGTCAGTAGATACAATGGCAGTTGAATAAAACAGACCAGTTAACCATGCTCCTTTTTATCCAGGAATTTTGAAATTATTTCCTCTTCTTTGTTCAAAGCAGACTCTGAAAAGCCAGCCCCTCTCTTTGGAGCTTAATCATGTAACCAGTTAATCTGGCTTTTGTCTCTTTTCTGACGCAGTGTCACAGCAAATTGCTAAAAGTATAAGCCACTTATGATCACAAGGAATGGCAAATATAACCCAAGGAGCATGGCACTAAATTGGATCCTGAGCATCTTGAATTTTCCAGAGCGACTATTGAAATCTAGGATTAAATCATAGATCCCTTCAGCGAAAGGAATGTGTTGCTGATTATGACACAAGATAGGCTGCTTAGAGTGACACCCCCTATTACCACCAGACTGGAAATGCTTGGCAAATGCCGCTGGAAGTGGCTGGGGTTGTTACGGCGGCTTTCTGTGCGCTGACAGCTACACAGCTGTAGCTGGGGCTGATGGTGACAAGGGAAGCTGTATCTGCCAAGCTGTCAACCTTCCAAGCAGTCAAAACTCTGAGCAACAACAGACATCTCTTCTTTCGGAAAAGCTCTGCACAATACTCAAAAACCCCATTGCAGCAGAAGCAGACCTATTAGAAAAGATGCATACTGATACTGGCAGTGTCACTACCATCGCCTTTTGAACTATTTTAAGACCAATTTTTTTTTTTTGACTGTGTCAGCTGTTGCTCAGTTGTTGCACTCTCACCTCTGGATCAGAGGTTATGGGCTACACTCTAAAGAGTTGAATACAAAGTCTAAGCAGACAATTCAGTGCAGTACTGAGGGAGTGCTGCATTATCAGAGGTGGTGTCTTTCAGATGAGATGTTAAACCAAGGCTCCATCTGGTAAAATGATCCTATGGCACTCCTTGAAGAAGAACTGGGGAATTCTTCCTGGTGTCCTGGCTAACACTTATCTCTTACCCAACATCACCAAAACAGATGATCTGGGCATTTATCACATTGCTGTCCATGGGATCTTGCTGTACACAAATTGGCTGCCAAATTTTCTACATTACAACAGTGACTGCATTTGAAAAGTACTTGAATGGTTTAGTGGAATTCTGAGGTTGTGACAGCTGCTCTATAAATGCAAGTTCTTCTTCTGTTAGAGAAGATACACGCGGCTATCAGCTCTGTAACCGTCATCAGCTTTTGAAATATTTTTCCTCCAGTTTTAAGAGACAGAGAAATATAAGTACATGCCTGTCTTTGTGCCCAACGCGCGATTTGCATTCCTCATTGCTCACTGCACCTGCACGGTAGCTTTCTGTGTTCCTTGTACGAGCACATCCAAGTGATGTGTTGCTGCTGCAGCATGTGGGTGCTGCTGGACACCAAGGTGATCCAGAGTGAACACATCTGTACCAGGTATTTGCAGCTCAAGGGACTTGAGTATCCTTTGGTCCCCTTATTTGGGGGGGGGATATACTGGCGTTGGGGCCGGTCCAGAGAGGGTTCACTGGGTTGGTCCCAGGTATGGAGGGATTCTCTTGTGAGGAGAGGTTGAGTGGGTTGGGCCTGTGCTCGTTGGAGTTTGGAGGAATGAGAGGCGACCTTATTGAAGCATATAAAGATTCAATGGGGCTTGACAGGGTAAATGCTGAGAGGTTGTTTCCCCTTGTGGGAGAGTCTAGGACCAGAGGGCATAATCTCAGAGTAAGGGGGCGCCCATTTAAGACAGAGATGAGGAGGAATTTCTTCTCTCAGAGGGTAGTCAATCTGTGGGATTCTTTACCGCAGAGGGCTGTAGTGGCTGAGTCGTTAAGTATGTTCAAGGCTGAGATAGGCAGAGTTTAATCATTAAGGGAATCAAGGGTTATGGGGAAAAGGCAGGAAAGTGGAGTTGAGGATTCAGCCATGATCTCATTGAATGGCAGAGCAGACTTGATGGGCCGAATGGCCTTCTTCTGCTCCTACGTCTTATGGTCTTATGATCTGTGTGAGTGCCCCTGTGTATAATTCAGTTCCCTATCTTTCACTCCACCAATATTCTCTCTGCCATTGACCTCCATGCTTGAACCCTCCTTGGCCAAAATGTTAACTTTTGAAGTGTGGTGTGTGAGCATTAGTCTCCCTCCAACAGACCCACAAAACTATCAGTCACACATGATAGTGAGCAGTGGAGGTCTTGTGGTGCAGTGGTAGCATCCCTACATGGGCCAGAAGCTCTAGGTTCAAGTTCCACTCTGGGACTTGATGGCCACCGAATGTGCATTCATAATGTGGCCAAACAGGCTGATTATCAGAACGTGCATTTATAAAGCAGCTGTCACAACCTCAGAATGCCGCTAAAGCAATCAAATACTTTTCAAATGTAGTCACTGTTGTCATGCAGAAAATTTGGCAGCCAATTTGTGCACAGCAAGATCCCACGGACAGGAATGTGATAAATGCCCAGATCCTCTGTTTTGGTGATGTTTGGTAAGGGATAAATGTTAGCCAGGACACCAGGAAGAATTCCCCAGTTCTTCTTCTTCAAGGAGTGCCATAGGATCATTTTACCAGATGGAGCCTCGGTTTAACATCTCATCTGAAAGACACCACCTCCGCTAATGCCTCATGGCAAGCGGTAAGACTGAGAGAGTTTCCTGGTCAGCCATACTGGAGAAGGCAACAGCAAACCACTGCAGTACTTTACCAAGCATAATCATGGACCAATCCAATGGAAGTCCTTGGTCACCAATGCCCTCTTAGGGCATGGTACCTGAAGGAGGAGTGGATCGTGAGCAGAATTTCCAAGCATCAGTTGGATGTGTACTGGAGTTAATAGAGAAGGCTGATTAATCCCTCCCTCCCCCTCCAGTTTTCAGCACCGTCTCTTGCTGGCATTACAGTTCAACTGGCATCTCATCCCTGGAGCCATTCAGTCTGCTATTCAACAATGAAGGGAATTAGGGATAGCACAATCATGCTTTCACCCAATTTCCACTCACAAACATAAATGTGCACATACACACAACCCAGTTCTCTATGTAAATCCTAGTAGAGATCTTTAGACCACAATTCTGGAGCATAAACTCTGTCTGACCTTCCCTCTGCACAGCTCATTGAACAACCAGGGAGGATTGCTGGAGCGATGGTTGGGTAATAACAATCTCCCCTGTATGAATTGCGCAGGTGCCATGTTGAGCTTGAATGCCTCTTATTAAAGCAAACCTGCCATCACATCCTTTAATGTCTATAATCTCCTGCAATGTCCAAGTACTTAAGAGCTAAAATACTGCAGGTGCTGACAAACTAGGTGTCACGTAATGATATTTTACGAACTTGATGATATCATAGATCATGGGACTGTGCCCTTAAAAGCTTGTATTATTAATGGTTGCAATGAAACTAATGGGTTGTCATAAAAATCAATCAGATTCACTAATGTCCTTTCAGGCAGGAAATCTGCCATCCTTACCCATTTGGTCCAGATGTGACTCCAGACCCAGAGCAATGTGGTTGACTCTGAGCTGCCCTATGAGACAGCCTTGCAAGCCCCTCAATGTACCAAACAGTGTTATACAACTGTGGGAAATTTACAACTTCAGCAGAGTTGGAGCGTATGTACAAGTAACTCACTGCCTGTTTATTAACTCAGCTGATTTTCTTATCCACTGGTCTTGGAAAGGTTTACGAAAGGCCACTTGGCCCGGGTTGGAGATGGGGGGTTGGGTAGGGGTGTGAATGGTGAAGATGGAATTCTACCACATCTGACCTAACTGCTTGTAATCTTCTTACAAAGAATTTCATTACCATTATCACCATCTTACTGGTGACATGCCAGTGCAAATTGGGTACTTGAGAATTTTAAATGTTGAAGATTATAGCCGCACATCAATGGACAAAGTTTGATTTTGTGGACGTGATTGCACAAATGTATTTGTGTTCTTTCTCACTAACACACGTTCCTTCACAGAGTTTACCCCTCTGCCTAATTGCCATCAGCATCTCCTTTAAGGTGCACAGGGAAGGCTGGACAAAGAGAGTTAAAAACAAAAAACTACTGCGGATGCTGGAAATCCAAAACAAAAATCGAATTACCTGGAAAAACTCAGCAGGTCTGGCAGCATCGGTGGAGAAGAAAAGAGTCGACGTTTCGGGTCCACACGACCGTCAACAGTTCTGTTGAAGGGTCGTGTGGACCCGAAACGTCAACTCTTTTCTTCTCCACCGATGCTGCCAGACCTGCTGAGTTTTTCCAGGTAATTCGATTTTTGTTTTGGACATAGAGAGTAATAGTCAGATCCAATTGTCTTGTCACATGCCCCTTATCACTGGTGCTGGAAACTTGGAAAAACAACAATATATTTTTGAATACTGCAAAGAAAAATCAACTGCTTGTAAACGGCATGTATTGACATCAGAATAGGAAATGATGCAAAGTGAATGCATAGTTTGTAGATGTGTGGAAGAAATCCCACCACCATCTTAACACACTCCTCGCATACCAAGGGTTATGAAGGGCAGGCAGGAATGTGAAGGTAAGGCCACAATCAGCCATAATACGAACATACAAATTAGGAGCAGGAATAACCATTCGGCCCCTTGAGCCTGCTCCACCATTCAATAACATTATGGCTGCTCTCATCGTGGCCCCCAACTCCACATTCCCGCCTACTCCCGCCACCCCACCCAAATAACCTTTGACTCCTTTGTTAGTCAAGAATCTATCTACCTTTGCCTTAAAAATATTCATTGACCCTGCCTCTACTGCTCTCTGGGGAAGAGAGTTCCAAAGACTCACGACCCTCTGAGAGAAAGTATTTCTCCTCACTCCGTCTTAGATGGGACACCCCTTATTTTTAAACTGTGTCCCCTAATTTTAGTCTCTCCCACAAGGGGAAACATCCTTTCAGCATCCAGCCTGTCAAGTCCCTCAGGATCTTATAATCAATATGGTCTCAATAAAATCACCTCTCAATCATCTAAACTCCAATGAATACAAACCCAGCCTGTCAACCTTTCCTCATAAGATAACACCCACATCCCAGGAATCAGTCGAGTGAACCTTCTCTAAACAGCTTATAATGCAATTATATAATTTCTTAAATAAGGAGACCAAAACTGTTCACAGTATTCCAGATGTGGTCTCACCAACGCCCTGTGCAACTGTAGTAAAACATCACTACTTTTATATTCCATTCCTCTTACAATAAATGACAACATTCCATTTGCCTCCCTAATCACTTTCTGTACCCGAATACTAACTTTTTATGATTCATGTATCAGGACACCCAGATCCCTCTGTACATCGGAGTTCTGTAATCTCTCTGCATTTAAATAATATTCTGATTTTCTATTCTTCCTGCCAAGTTCACAGGTTCACATTTTCCCACGTTATGCTCCATCTATCAAATTTTTGGCCACTCACTTAACTTATCTATAAATATCCCTTTGCAGACTCATTATGTCCTCTTCCCAACTTACTTTCCTACTTACCTCTGTCTCATCAGTAAATTTAGCAACCATACATTCAGTCCCTTCATCCAAGTCATTGATATAAATTGCAAATAGTTGAGGCCCCAGCACTGACCCCTGTGGCACTTCACTTGTCACATCTTGCCAACCCCAAAATTACCCATTTATGCCTACTCTGTTTCCTGTTAGCTAATCAAACCTCTATCCATGCTAATAGATTACCCGCTACACCATGAGCTCTTATTTTGCATAGTAACCTTTGATGTGGCACCATGTCAAGCGTTAACTGGAAATGTAAGTACAGCACATCCACAGGTGCCCCTTTATCCATGTTGCTTGATGCTTCCTCTAAAGCTCCAACAAATTAGTTACACATGATTTCCCTTTCACAAAGCCATGTTGATTCTGCCTGATTACATTGAGATTTTCTAAATGCCCTCTTTAATAATAGATTCCAGCATTTTCCCTTTGCCAGATGTTAAGCTAACTTGCCTATAGCTTCCTGGTTTCTGTCTCCCTCCTTTCTCGAATAGAGGAGTCACATTTGTTACTTTCCAATCTGAAGGGACCTTTCCAGAATCTAGGGAATTTTGGAAAATTAAAACCAATGCATCTACTATCTCAGCAGCCAATTCCTTTAAGATGCTAGGGTGAATTCCATTAGCACCTGGGGACTTGTCAGCTTTTAGTTCTAATAATTTTCTCAGTACCCTTTTCCTGGTGATTGCAATTGAATAAAATTCCTCCCTCCCTTTCATCTCTTGATTCACAATGATTTCTGGGCTGTTACGTGTATCCTCGACAGTGAAGACAGATGTAAAATATTTATTTCCTTATTTTCCATTATTAATTCCCCAGACTCACTTTCTAGAGGACCAACACTCAATTTACTTACTCTTTTCCATTTTAAATACCTGCAGAAACTCTTGCTATCTGTTTTTATAGTTCTAGCTAGCTTTCTCTTGTACTTTAATTTCTCCCCCGTTATTAATCTTTTAGTCATTCTTTTCTGTTTTTATGTTCTGCCCAATTTTCTGACCTGCCACTAATCTTTGCAGAATTGTACACTTTTTCATTCGATTTGATACCATCTTTAATTTCCTTAGTTAGCTATGGGTGGCGTCTTTCTTTCTCACTATAATATATCTTTTCTGAGTATTCAGAAATGTCTCCTTAAACGTCTGCCACTGCATCTCCACTGACCTTTGCTTTAACCTAATTTCCCAGTTTACTTTAGCCAGCTCTGTCTTCACCCCTCCATAATTTCCCTTAGTTTAAAACACTAATCTTAAATCCACTCTTCTGTCCCTCAAATTGAATGTAAAATTCAGTCATATTATGATCACTGCTACCTAGGGGTGCCTTAGCTATGAGGTCGTTAATGAATCCTGCCCCATTGCACATTACCAGATCTAGTATAGCCTGCTCTCTGATTGGCTCTACGATATGCTGCTCTAAGAAACTGTCCCAAACACCCTCTATGAACTCATCATCCAGGCTATCTTTGCCAACCTGATTCATCCAATCTATATCTAGATTCAAATCACCCATGATTGTTGGCGTACCTTTCTCACAAGCCCCCATTACTTTTTCCTGCATACCCTGTCCTACAGTGTGGTTACTGTTAGGAAGCATATCAATCACTCCCACAAGTGACTTCTTACTTTTAATATTTCTCATCTCTTCCCAAACTGATTCTACATCTTAAACAAAAACAAAAATACCTGGAAAAACTCAGCAGGTCTGGCAGCATCTGCGGAGAGGAGCACAGTTAACGTTTCGAGTCCGAATGACCCTTCAACAGAACTGTTGAATTCAATCAGTTCTGTTGAAGGGTCATTCGGACTCGAAACGTTAACTGTGCTCCTCTCCGCAGATGCTGCCAGACCTGCTGAGTTTTTCCAGGTATTTTTGTTTTTGTTTTGGATTTCCAGCATCCGCAGTTCTTTGCTTTTAGCTTGATTCTACATCTTGATCTCCAGAACTAAGGTCATCTCTCTCTACCGCACTGATGTCATCCTTAATTAACAGAGCTACCTCTTCATCTTTTCCTAGCTTCCTGTCGTTCCTAAATGTCATGAACCCTTGAATATACAGGTCCCAGTTCCTGTCATCTTGCAGCCACATCTCTGTAATGGCTATCAGATCACACGTATCCATTTCTATTTGCACTGTCAATTGTCTTATTTTACTGAATGATGGAGCAGGCTTGATGGGCCAATTGGCCTACTCTTCACTATTTCTTATGATCTTATGAACCCGCAATATACCCGGTGGGCAGGGATTTTAAAATTCGGCCTTACATTGCAACAATAACTACACTTCAAAAATAGTAGAAACAGTCCTGAGATGGTGAAAGGTGTGATATAAATGCAAGTTCTTCCTTTATTATCAATTCCCCAATCAACTTCTGGAGGCATTGATATTCTTTCGAGTTATCAACAGTCACAGATTGCAACTCTTTTCGAGACAATCACAGTTCTTGGTTTCCGGGAGTGGGACATGAACCCACAACCCTCTGATTCAAAGGCAAGGGTACTATGAACTGAGCCACAGCTGACACCTCGCTGGAGGCATTGATAAGGCACATTTTTAGGCTCACTCATTATCAGAGAGAACAGTGTACCTTGCAAACTGTACACCATGAATGGGGTGTGTGACAAAGAGCAGAATTTTTATTTACCTAACCCGTACGGAGTGGGGCAGTCAGAAAGTTGGGGTGAACCCATGATTTGGGATTTTAGCTCCACAGTAAGTCTCCGGTGTTAGTGATCGGCTCCCCACCCAGAGGCCCAGCCTGATTCACAACTGGGCCTTGCAGTTAGGCTTTCGGAGAGCTGGTCACTGACGGAGGCAGCAGCACCAAGAGCAGGGGTGGGGTGAATCGGGATAGGGCAGGGTGTGGGTGACTGGGGGATGGGCACGATTGGATGGGCTGCTGATCCCAGGCAGGAGGTCGGTGTCTGAGGTGGGGGAGGGTCTGAGACCTTATGGCGGTGGTGGGGAGGGGTGGATCAGAGGCCTCGGGGGTAGGCCTTTGGTGGGGGTGACGTCCCCGATCACTGAGTCTCCCTTAGGCAGGCCCTTGTATCCAGGAGATGGGTGTGAAAGCCCCATGCCTCCTTAATGTACCAAGTCCTCAACTTAAGGCAGCTGCCAGCACATGGGGAATAACAGCCCACAGCAGTAAAAGTTCCAAAATAGGATGACAATGAGGCTCGATTGCAGCCTGATTACCATATTTAAAAAGTTCGAACCCACCTCCTTGGATGAGGTTGGTCACTGCCCAACTTCCAGGTTCAGTTAAAACTGGAAATGGGCGGGTTTGGGTGGGGAAACAGATTTTTCTGACTTTAACCCCAAACCCGGGGTATTAAAATTCTGCCCCAAGTGCTGTAATCAAAGAACAACGAAAATTAATTTAAAATATTTTCGCAATGAAACATGAATCTTTAAATTGTCTGCCAAAGGACACGCCAACGTTAGGACTTATGTGAACCTTTTTCAAAACTATCGGCCCTTAGTTCTCCTGCAATAAAACAAATCAGCTCCATATGTTGTTTTTTTTTCTCTTGTAATCTCAGTCACAGCACATTGACTGAAAACATGCCTGCTTGGTGGAAGTTGTGCGAGGCTAGTCTGAGCTGGGGCTGTGGTAAGAGTGTTACAATTGGCTTGAGCATCCCTGGATTACGGAGGAGAAACCCAGGCTTTCCTGCTCCAGCTTTGCTAGAAGTGCACCAGTGTTGATGTTGGGTGAGGACGGCAGTAGGCTTGGCTGTGATACTCACAGTAAACAGATTGTTTCATGGGAGAGGAAGAAAAGGGGAAACACAGGCAGAGACTTGGCAGGAAAGAAGTTCCTTTCATGTATCCAACCAAAAAAGAACTTTTATGAACATAGCCCTTGTACAAGCGTGTGAACTCTGTCATAGGCAGGTACATTGTAACAGTGGAGAGAAGGACAAATCGACTAGGTGGAAACAAATCTTTTTTAAGCTTCCCTTCCCCTTTTCCTATCCTTGATAGATTTGCTTCGTGCTGGACTACGGGCCTGAAAATGTTGGTAACTTGTCCAACTGGCCATTTTTCACATTGAGTGCTTTTGACGGTGTGTTTAGTAGGCTGGTCAACCATGAGGAGCATCATAGCCACACCTGAACAGGTCCTCACCTGACATCTTTGCATGCACTATAACACAGAGCTGACCAGATAGAGATCAGGAGCCGTAATCCTGATTAATTTTACCCTGCTTAACACAGGGGCACTTCAGCAAAAAGTCAGGCAATACTATCCCATTACAGCTGAGATAAACTAACACAGCACAGACTGGAAACAAAACTTTTGGGTCTGGATGGCTGACTGATTCACTGTATAAACCCACAGGTCAATGTGTGTTTCTGTGTAAAATTTCTTTGAGTTGATGGGAGGCAATGGCGTAGTGGTATTGTCACTGGATTGGTACTCTAGAGAGCCAGGGTAATGCTCTGGGGACCTGTGTTTGAATCCCACCATGGTGAAATTTGAATTCAATAAAAATCTGAAATTAAAAGTCCAATAATGATGACCATGAAACCATTGCTGTAAAAACCCATCTGGTTCACTAATGCCCCTTTGGGTAAGGAAATCTGCTGACCTTACCTGGTCTCGTTTACATGTGACTCTGGACCCAATGCAACTGACTCTTCTCAGCAATGCGGTTGACTCTTAACTGCCCTCTGAACAAGAGCAATACATGCTGGCCTAACCAGTGATGCCCACATCCCATGAACAAATTTAAAAAAAGTTTGGGTGATGGCATTTGAATAGGCATGCATGAGACTTCACTGGGGCTTCCAATATTCTGGAGGACCACTCTGCTGATGGCTCAGTAGGTAAGAGCGTGTGGTGCTTACTGAGCCATAGAATGATCCTGGTCAGTGTTGCAGCAAGAGTTGGCACCAGTGTCCTCAGGTTGTATGGGGGAGGTGGTTGGAAGTGGGTTCAGAAATCCCACCTTTGATGATGAAGCCTTACCCCTTGCTGGGAAGATACTTGAATGCTCAATGTGGACTAAGATCAGGTTCAGAGAGTAAAAGAGGAATGCCAATTCTCTGTTAATTCTTCTGCGCTAGCGCCCAGGGCATATTTCACCTTGATGGTTGTGAAATTCCTGGAATGGTGCTTAAAGTTACTGCTAATTGGAGGGGGGGGCGGGGGGAATCTTTTTCTCATATTCTTAAATACAATGGGGGGTAGTGCCCTTTGTCCTTTCCTCACATCCAAGCCCCCAAACCAATGGAAAAGGCAGAGAATAACACAATCCATCAGAAATCCTATCTGTTCCACCTCCAGTGTGCAGTACACCAGCATGCTCTGAGCATCCCTGTGAACAGGGATAAGATCCTGATGCAAGGGGGCTCGAATGTTTTTTTTATTCATTTAGGGATGTGGGCTTTGCTGGCTGGGCCAGCATTCATTGCCCATCCCTAATTGCCCTTGAGAAGGTGGTAGTGAGCCGACAACTTCCGAACAGTAGTTCGCCACAGATCAATCCAAGTGACAATGTTAAAATTGCAACTTCTTCCAGTTTTTCAGACAGAATGGGCCATAGCTTCCCCCTCCCCTGCCGCCACTCAGCTTCCCCTTCTCCAACAGAGCAGGAAGGGGCTGCAGGAAAATAGCAGAAATGGCCTGGGTATCGGCTTCCTCCATGTAATTCTGGGATTTGAATGTGGGAGAGAGTGGAAATTCCACACCCTATCCCCCAACCCATTCCACCCGCCGTACTCTCCTCAACAGATAGGACCCAGGAGGTTTGGAACTGACATATTTAGTCATTTTGCGGTGTATTCCAAATTGCTCTAAAACAAAAGTTCATACTCAAGAAGACATTTTTCTTACAATGCTCAATGCCCATCTCAAAGTAAGCCTGGAAACCAAATTTAAAAAGAGGCATATGAGGGCAGTGATAATGCTGCAATGATAATAGCAGTGTGCTTGAAATATACCAATACACTGTGCAAACAGTCTGTACTTTTTGTTCTCTTGCAGAAACACACCTTCTACAAGAAAACAGCTGGCGGCAGCTTAAAAGACACTTTGTGGACAGACATGACTGCATCAGCAGATTAAACAGCACTCAAATGTCAGACTCTGTGATCAGGCATACATCTCAGAAGCAAGGCTTATAATTAAAACTTCAGTAACAAGCTGCCGAATGGCAGCAACTAGTGAAACAGCTTGAGCCCAATGTATGGGGTTGGATTTATAAGCAGATATTACAGGCAGCTTCTCTTTCTGGGGGCTTGATTAAGCCAAACAACACATCCCTGAAAAGACTTTACCTCGCGACTCTGTGTGATGCTAACATGAGAAATCAACATGAAACATGTAGTTACTCCTTTTCTCTCACTAAAATGCACTTTCTTCCTTTGTCTGTCAATTTTGTTTGTAATAAGCAGGGCAGCTGTATTGGGGAAGGGATAAGAAGGAGTCTGTTCCTGCCTCTGGGCAGATATGTGCAACTACATCTGGCTTTGCTTTGCAATATTATTAACCCTTTTTTAGGTGGTGCCTTTCTCTTATTAAAGTTCACTGCTGGATTCTTCACTCTGCATTTGGCAACACAGACAACTGCTGTTTCTGAGGAGACACTATATTCCTTTGTAGTCTGACATCGGCTACCTTCAGTAACAACTAACCACACAGCATCCTTCTGCACTTGTCTCACTTTAAGATCTCGCACTGCCAATAAAAGTTAGTCAAAGCAGATGACTGAAATTCTGCAAACATTGGTTTTCATCTTGGTTTAATAGAAAATACACAGCCTCACTACAAGGCACAGTGTACACACACTGTCAACTTCAATAGCATTGAGAACATAGCAGATTTATAATTTCTCTTTTGTGGATGTTCATCCACTATGAAATCTATAATAATGACTTTGCTCTGGAAAGTGTAACACAGTTTAGCAGAGAGGCAGTGAGAGAGTGTGCACTCTATCCAGTGCTGACAAAATCTATCTGCCCGAGAGAGTTTCTTAGCTGTCTATTTCGGATACTCTTGAAAACGGTAATGGGTTTCTACTTGTTTGAGTACCCAGTTCACCCGCTGCTTATACATAAGGTATTCCTATAATGCTGTTTTCTTAAAGAATGCTCCGAGTTCAAAAATGTGTCAATGCAAGTCCTGCATAAGAAACAGTTATTTTGATAATTAATACCAAGTTAGCGGGATACTCCATGTAAGGCTCTTTCAGTTAAACACATAAGAAAGAAAAAAGTAGGAAATAATTACATTTGATAACACCTTTCACGACCTCAGGACATCCCAAAGCATTTTATGTCAAAATGCAGTTAAAGAACTTGAGGTAAAAAGAGCACTGGGATTTATTCAAAACAATTGGTCATTATCCTATATGAAAGCTCAGCTGTCATACAATTCTAATTAACTTTACAGCCAATCAAGTACTTTTGAAGTGTAGTCACTGTTCTTAACTTTACCACTTGGGAGTAAAGTGACGAGAGCAGATTGGTTAGACATTATATCCACCTGAATTTCCTTCCTATTTGATCTCAATGGCAAGAATAATTGGGCAGAATGTATCATGGGCAGCCGATTGACCATCATCAATTGTCCACCAATGATGATAGTTAATATCTACCCCACAACATTGGGAGCTACCATAATTTGATATCTTTTTTTAACATACATTAATGATCTAGACCTGGAAGTATTACAAACTGAGGATAGTGATAGACTTCAAAAGGATATAGACAGGCTAACTGAATGGGCAGACACATGGCAGATGAAATTTAATGCAGAGAAGTGTGAAGTGATACAGTTTAGTAGGAAGAAGGAAGAGAGGGAATACGAAATAAAGGGTACAATTCTAAAAGAGGCACAGGAGGGACCTGGAGATATATGCACACAAATCATTGAAGGCAGCAGGGGAGGCTGAAAAAACGGTTAATGAAACCTTTGGGATCCTGGGCTTTATAAATAGAGGCATAGAAAACAAAAGCAATGAAGTTATGATGAGCCTTCATAAAACACTGGTTTGGCCTCAACTAGAGAGTTGTGTCCAATTCATTGCACCATCCTTTAAGAAGGATATGAAGGAATCAAGGGTGGACAAAGATTCCAGAGAATGGTTCCATGGATGGAGGAGTTTCAGTTATACGAATAGTTTGGAGAAGTTGGGGCTGTTTTCCTTCAAGATGAGAAAATTGAGAGGCAATTTGATAGAGGTGTTCAAAATCACGAGGATCCGGGTAGAATAGATATAGGGAGAAACTGTTTGCATTACCAGAAGGGTTAAGAATCAGAGGATGCCAATTTAAGTTGATTGGCAAAAGAAGCAACAGCAACATGTGAAAAAGCTTTTTTCCGCGATAGGTAGTTAGGATCTAGAATGCACTGCCTGAGGATGTGATGGAGACAGATTTATTTGTGGTGTTCAAAAGGGAATTGGATAATTATCTGAAGAGAAAAATTTAGCTGGGCTATGGGGAAAGGGCAGGGGGGTGGGATTAGCTAAAGCTATTCTTGCAGAGAACCATTACAGACACAACTGGCCGAATGGCCTCCCTCTGTACTGTAGCTTTTCTTCGCTTCTTCTACATGTTAGCTGTGAATTGAGTCATCAAGTTTTCAAGACTAAGATTTATCGATTTTTATTAGGCAAGAGTATTAAAGGTTATGAGTCAAAAGCAGGTAAATATCAGGAGGTGGTTCTTTTCCCAGTGAATAGTGGACCTCTGGAATAGATTACTGGCTCATGCAGTGCACATTGTTTCACTGAATTCCTTCAGATAAGAGTTGTACCTGTTTCTGGTTGGAACATAAATCATCTTGTACAAAAGTTAGGCATTGTATTGAGGACAAGAGTGATCTGCTGCATTGGTTCTAATTGCCTAAGAGGGTCGGAGAGGAATCACCCAATTTCTTTTCCCCAAATTATGCAGTTATGGGTTTTTATTTGTTTTCTTTCCAGAAGATCATGTGCATTTCAGCTGGAATGGGAAGTTTATATATTGTCATGTCCAAGATATAGTGGTTGTGCAGGACAGTCTAGATGAACCTGCTAGAATTTTTTCCTCTCCACCATTTGGAAATGGATGTGAAGTGCAGGTCAGTCAAGGTTTAATTGAATGGTGGAACAGGCGTGAGGACTGGATGGCCTACTTCTGCCTATGATCCATTTAAAGTGCTGCATTATAAAATTGTAGTCGGACTGATGCATTTCTTTTGATAGTACTTCTTTTTGTATAGCTTTTCCTCTTCTCTTTTCTCCTTCTCCCAAATTAATAACCCCACTCCACTGATGCTGTGTTATCAGGAAAGCCGAATGGCTCAGTGCATTGCAACTATAGATTCCTTTCCTTGTTGGGTCTGCCAGGAGATTTCCTGATTTAAGAAAGGACCCTCACAGTTGATTGATGCACCTTGCATGGGTTTTGAAGAAATAATATTTTGGTGAGGTATTGAAGGGCACTTTGCAACTTTGGACTCTTTACCTTAACAAAAGTCAGAATCTTCAAGAGAAAAGAGGACAAAAGCTCAAGAATCCTAAGATATATTTACTACTTTCTATTGAATTGTGACTCCTTTATTTATTCCTGATCAGAACATGTTTGGCTAAAAGCATTTATTCATTCATGGGATGTGGGTGTCATTGGCCAGGCCAGCATTTATTACCCATCCATAGTTCAGAGTCAACCACATTGCTGTGGGTCTGGAGTCATAGACCAGGTAAGGGCAGCAGATTTCCTTCCCTTAAGGATATTAGTGAACCAGATGGGTTTTTACACCAATTGACAATGGTTTCATGGTCATTATTAGACTTATAATTCCAGATTTTTTATTGAATTCAAATTCCACCATCAGCCATGACAGGATTCAAACCCAGGTCCCCAGACCCATTATCCTGGTCTCTGGGTTACTAGTACAGCGGAAGTTTCACTACACCATCGCCTCCCCTTGTTCCACTATTCTACTTTCTATTATGAGGTATCAACCACATTGAAGCCTTCCTTCTCTTTCTTTCACAAATTGCTCAATTTGCCTGCATATTAACAGTGATTACACTTCAAAAATACTTCATTGCCTGTGACATATGTGAATGTGAAAGGCACCATATAAATGCAAATCCAACATATAATAATCTCTCCCATCAATAAATATGGAATGGTAACATTTAAGTGCCTTAATTCATTTAAAGTTACAAATACACATCAATCCAAACTGAGATCTGTGACAGCCGTAATGATGAGAGGTTGCAACTGAACAGTATTTTATTAAGTTGTCCGATAACATAAGGCTCAATAAGCTATGAAGTAAAGTGTCATTAGGCCTGATGTAATTATTACTGCGTTGTGAGATAATGATTGAATACGCAAGGATTTAGTCAGGGTGAGTGAAGATCCCACACATGGAGCAATGAAAAAATATAACCTGTTTGATGACCTGTATCGATAATCATTGATCGAGTGATAAATGTTGACCAGGTTACCAGGGAGAACTCTCCTGCTCTTCTTTGAATTATGTTATGGAATCTTTTATGCCCATCTAAGAGAGTAGATGGGACATTGGCTTGACTTTCATCCTAAAGCTGCCACCTCCAAGAGTGCAGGGTGCTTTCTGTACTGCGACAGCCTAGATTAAATCTCTGGAGTGGGGCTTGAACCGATCTGGCTCAGAAATGAAAGTTCGACCCCTGAGCCATAAAGGGAACGGGTAAGCAAATGGGCCTAAGTACATAGCTCTTTCAGATAGCGACCACAAACACAACAAATTGAATGGCCTCCGCTTTGCTGGAAAATTCTGTGGTTCCTAAAAAAGTTATCCCTTCGACCATGTCTTCATCATCCCACTAAATTGTTCCTTTTCCTGCACAGTGTCTACCTCTTGACCTGTAAAACGGTTTGATGCATTATTTTATAAATACCAGCTGGTTGTTCTGCTGCTTGATCGAGTACCACTTGGTAAAAGATTCATCTTGGGGGAGGAAAACTGACCTTGCTGTGCTTGAATTTCACCTCCAGTGCACTGTCTGGCGAAGTCTGCTGGCCAGATTGTCCCACAAACCCAGAGACGGAGAATGTGGAATTGGGAATGCTAACAACTAAACCAAAAAAAAACGCCCCAACACACTAAAATATGGCTCCTCTTTTATTCATTGCATGGGCTTGTCACGTAATTAGATGACATCCACGTGTTACGTCTACATTCCTATCCTTCGCATAAATATAGACCCTCAAAACCACAAGAAACATCTGTAACATCTATGACTGACTGCAGTAAAGGGGTTGAATGATAAAAAAAAAATCTTTGATTATGTTGCTCCTCATGCACCTTGTTAAGTCTTGTCCATTCAGCTTTTTTAATAGTCTATTTAGCCACAGGGAGAAGCAGCAGGGCACAGCACAAACTAGCAAAGACACACAAACATATGGAAGCACTCAGGATCTCTGCAGTAGTTTCTCTCTTTAGTCTCAAACAAGTAACAGATTTTCATTACAGTTTGTAAGTCAGGATATGTTAGAGTTAAGGATGGTTCAGGGACTAACTGTTTAGTATTATGGGATGGACAATGATTCAGCTCTTGCATACAGCAAAGAAGGCTCAACAAAGTTTTGCTTCAGATCACATCAGGAGTTATGCTACAATTGCCCCATTTACAAAATGCCTCTTAAGGTGTAGATCTGATTTAACAATTCCCATCTACACATGTACCCGCATAATGAAACCTCTCTTCAGACTGCCATTGTTTGATATTCCTGCTCTGAGTCAAAGCATTTTCAATGCAAAGGGGCAGATTTTACAAATTAGTACTTTCGACACAGGACTCTGGTGCAAAGATCACCCATTAATTTTATGCTGCACTCTACTGGGAGCACTAATTTACACACTCTACACGTAATCTAGAAGACTCTCCAAAGTAGTATGGCAAGTCTGCTGCATTGTCCAAACTTCTGTCCTTTCATTTAAACTAAAATCCTGCCCACCTGTCCAGCTGGATGTTAAAAAAAAAATTACTGGAAGAGAGGATAATTTCCCAGTTTTGCACTACAGATAGGGAGGGACTCTTGCCCCTCCACTGGCAGCTAATTCTGGAGATTCAGCTGCACTGTGCATGATCATTTGACAATTTAAAATAATGGTAAGGATTCCCACTGGTTGCACAAATCTGGACGGCTAACCCATTGGTATCTGGTTAAGAATCAACCCCTCCACGTATAAACGATCGCTCATAAATCAGGGATGTTGCTTACTGATAGAGCAATGTTTGGAGGTATGAGCTCCAGGGTTCAATCACTGACATCACCAAGCAATTAGGTTTGCCAGCACATGCCTGGATGGGCTGAATGGTCTCCTTCCATGCTGTGTGAGTCTGAGAAGTGTTACCTGTACAATATGGCTGCTCAGTCTGCCTATGGAACAACTTTCACTGCACTTTGAGAAGTTTTGACAAGATAATCAATAAATGTAAAATTCTTGTACCAACATATGAACATGTGGAGGAGGATGGGGGAGGGGGATTTGCACCATTCACTACTTATAACGAGAAGTTTAGAATTTTGATATAAAGTAGAAATCTTCTCTAAGATTTCTATCCTGAGATCTGGACAAGTTCTGGTGAAAGGAGAGGGAAATTAGACTAATTAGATAGGTCTTTCAGAGAGACAACAAAAGCACCGAGGGCCAAATACTCCTGTTCGGTGCCATAAAATTTTATGGCCCTGAAATTCTGTGGGCATTCTACCAGTCTCCCAATGGAATTCTGACTGGAAACTGGTGGAATCTCCTAGGAAAATGGATAGCTGGTTGAAATCAGCCATTGCCACAACTTCTTGGGGGAGCAGATGGGGGAGTTGTCTTCCCGCTGAAGTTGTATTGAGAGACTATGCGGAACTACAGGAGCTATGATTCTAATTTAAATATACCCTCAGACCACACATCAGTGTGAGCATTATTCTAGAGTTGCAAAGCTTGGCAAGAGGCAGTTATCAAAGTAACAGCTTCCATGGGCTTATTACTGTTTAAAATAGAGTGTTGTCCTCATTATGTGAGAAGAGTTTGATTCTAGAATTAATACCCTGGCAACCTTAAAACCTGTGGCTTCTGATGTAGAGCTGACTAATCCTGCAACTAAAACCTGAAGTGTAGATGGGCTATCAGAGATTTACATTGGATGAATGTACGAGTGTGTGACAGGGTTATACAGAACAGGATTGGTTCCAAGGCTTTATCCCTGGCATGTGCTGAGTTAGTTGATCTCCATTGGGCCAGTGGTAGGGATTGTTAAAACTGGCTTTAGTTTCACTGGATTAACAAGAGAAAGAATTAGCAAGGGCTTCCTCTATTTTTCTTTTCCAATATTCCCCCCTTCCCTGCTGCTAAAATAGCTGATACTTTACTGGGATACAATTAAAACAAAATAAAGACTTGCATTTATGGACTGCCTTTCATGACTTCAGGATTTTGATCAATTGGTTACAGCCAATGAATGACATTTGAAACCTTGTCATTCTTGTACTGTAGGAAACTCAGCAATCAGTTGTGCACAGCAAGGTCCCACAAGCAGCACAATCAGATAATCTGTTTTAGTGATGTTGATTTGTGGATATGTATTGGCCAGGACATCAGGGGCAGGATCTTCCGGTCGGTGGGCGGGGTCGGGGCCCTCTCGCCGACGCGTAAAATGATGCGGGGTGACATTGGGTGGAACTCCTGACGTCACCCCACGTTATTTTCATTTTCAGGTCGGTGGGGGCGCAGCCGAGTCGGGTGCGCGCCCACCAACCTGTCATCGGCCTATTAAGGCCATAAGAAAACCAATTCAGCTCATGGATGGACCTGCCAATCCAACCTAAAGGTTGGTGGGCAGGCCAGGACCCAGGCGGGCTTATGAAAAAACATGAAACCTCATCCGCTGGCGGGATGAGGTTTCATGAGGGTATTTAAACTTTAATGAAAGGTTTAAATAAAAGTTATGGACATGTCCCAACTCATGTGACAGTGTCGCATGAGGGGACATGGCAAGGAAAATTTTTATAAATCCTTTATTAAAAGTTGAAAATCTGAGTCGATCTCCCTGAGGCAGCACTTAGCCTCAGGGAGATCTGTGCACTATTTTGGACGCATGCGTGAAACAGTGCACACGCGGCTGAGGGAACCCCCCACCAACTGCATAGGGAGTGCATAGCACATCCTGGAAGATGTCACACTGGCAGGCCTTAATTGGCCCACCCACGTAAAATGGCAGTGCGCCCCCAATCAGGGGTGCCGATCGGGAACCCGCCTGCTCGCCCCCGCTCCTGCTCTTCCCCCCCCACCAGGGGAAAATTTTGCCTCAGGAAGAACTCCCATGGTCTTCTTTGAATAGTGTCAAGGGATCTTTTACACTCATTTGAGAGGGCAAAAAGGACCTCAGTTTAACACTTCATCTGAAAGACGTTCCACAGGCATTGGGCAACATCTCATTATTTGTCATTACTTGATTGAAACATATAAGATCCTAATGGGTCTTGACAGGGTGGATGTGGAGAGGATGTTTCCTCTTGTGGGAGAATCTAGACCTAGGGGTTACTGTTTAAAAATAAGGGGTCGCCGATTTAAGATAGAGATGAGAGAAACATCTTTTCTCAGAGGGTAGTGAGTCTTTGGAACTCCCTTCTTCGAAAGGCGGTGGAAGCTGGGTCTTTGAATGTTTTCAAGGTAGAGCTATATAAATTCATGATAAGCAAAGGGGTGAAGGGGTAGTGGGGAGGTTACAGTCAGATCAACCATGATCTTATTGAATGGCGGAGCAGGCTTGAAGGGCCAAGTGGCCTACTCCTAGTTCGTCTGTTCATGTGTTCGTATGGTTATTTATGAGCCCAGACTCTAAGGCCTCGAGGTTTATGGGGGAGAGACCGTGAAGAGTACAAGGGAGCATGATATAGGGTAACAAAGCCGGCGAGGCCAGGGGCATGGAGGCCCTGCTCAGTTCATGAGATATTCCCAGAGTCCTACCCGACACCCAGCTAGATGGGCTGCCTGGTCGGTGGTCAGGCGTAGGAAACCGGCAGCAGGAGGCCACAGCCGGGGACCCGTGGAACCGATATCCAGCATCACTCTTGGCTCTCCTGGCCCACAAACAGTTCAAAAACTCTCACATATGGACTTTAAAATGACATTACAGCACTGATTATATCATCAAGCCACAACATCTGAGTCTTAAGTAGACTTTTACCTGCTTTTATTGGGGCATTCGCCCAGGGCCTGAATCACTACAGTAAATATTATGCCATTAGCTTGGAGGCATCCTGCATTTTTAGGATTTTAACCCCTTGTCTGTCAGTGTTAACAAGTCCTCCAATTGTGGGACATTGCAATAAAGCCTATCATGTCCTCACTCAATGTCCACATATATGAACTTCAAGCTGAGATCACTGAATAGTGATAAGAAGTGGGAGCTCTGACCAATTTTTCTCCTGCTAGGTGTGGATACTGAGGCCAACCATAACACCCTGGAGGGCATGCCAGGAGCAGCACCAGGCATGCCTAAAACTGAGGTGTTAACCTGGTGAAGCTATAGCACATGTCTACTTGTGTGCCAAACAGCATAAGCAGCAAGTGATAGGCAGAGCTAAGAGATCCCACAATCAACGGATCAGATCTAAGCTCTGCAGTCCTGCCACCTCCAGTCGTGAGTGGTGGTGGACAATTAAACAACTCAATGGAGCAGGAGGCTCCACAAATATCCCCATCCTCAATGATGGGAGAGCCCAGCATATCGGTGCAAAAGCTAAGGCTGAAGCATTTGCTACATTTTCAGCTATAAGTGTTGAGTGGATGATCCATCTCAGCCTCCTCCTCCAGAGGTTCCCAGCATCACAGATGTCAGTCTTCAGCCAATTCAATTCACTCCGCATGATATCAAGAAACAGCTGAAGGCACTGGATAATGCAAAGGCAATGGGCCCTGACAATATTCCAGCAATAGTGCTGAAGACTTGTGCTCCAGAACTTTCCACGTCCCTATCCAAGCTGTTCCAGTACAGCTACAATGCTGGTATCTACGCAGCTATGTGGAAAATTGCCCAGGTATGTCCTGTGCACAAAAAGCAGGACAAATCCAACCTGGCCAATTACCGTCCCATCAGTCTACCCTCATCCATCAGATAATCAGTAAAATGATGCAAAGGTGTCACCAACAGTGCTATCAAACGGCATTTACTTAGCAATAACCTGCTCACTGGTGCCCAGTTTGGGTTGTGCCAGGGACACTCAGCTCCTGACCTCATTACAGCCTTGGTTCAAACATGCACGAAAGAGCTGAAATCCTGTGGTGAGGTGAGAGTGACTGCCCTTGACATCAATGCAGCATTTGACCGAGTGTGGCATCAAGGAAACCTAGCAAAACTGGAGTCAATGGGAATCAGGGGGAAAACTCTCCACTGGTTGGATTCATACCTAGCACAAAGGAAGATTGTTATCGTTGTTGGAGGCCAGTCATCTCAGCTCCAGGGCATCACTGCGGGAGTTCCTCAGGGTAGTGTCCTAGGCCCAATCATCTTCAGCTACTTCATCAATGACCTTCTTTCCATCATGCGGGCAGAAGTGGGGATGTTCACTGATGATTGCACAATGTTCAGCAACATTCATGACTCCTAAGACACTGAAGCAGTCCATGTCCAAATGCAACAAGACCTGGACAATATCCAGGCTTGGGCTGACGATTGGCAAGTAACATTCGCGCCACACAAGGGCCAGGCAATGACCATCGCCAACAAGAGAGAATTTAACCATCACCCCTTGATGTTCAATGGCATTACCATCACTGAATCTCCCATTATCAACATCCTGGTGGTTACCATTGACCAGAACCTGAACTGGACTAGCCATATAAATACTGTGGCTACAAGAGCATGTCAGAGGCTAGGAATCATGTGATGAGTAACTCACCTTCTGACTCCCCAAATCCTGTCCACCATCTACAAGGCACAAGTCAGGAGTGTGATGGAATACTCCCCACTTGCCTGGATGAGTGCAGCTCCCACAACACTCAAGAAGCTTGACACCATCCAGGACAAAGCAGCCGGCTTGATTGGTACCACATCCACAAACATTCACTCCTCCCACCACCAATGCACAGTAGCAGCAGTGTGTACCATCTACAACATGCACTGCAGGAATTCACCAAGGCTCCTTGGACAAAACCTTCCAAACCCATGAGCACTGCCATCTAGAAGGACAAGGGCAGCAGATAGATGGGAACACCACCACCTGGAAGTTTCCCTCCAAGTCAACTCACCATCCTGACTTGGAAATATATCACCGCTCCTTCACTGTCACTGGGTCAAAATCCTGGAACTCCCTTCCTAACAGCTCTGTGGGTGTACCTACACCACATGGACTGCAGGGGTTCAAGAAGGCAGCTCACCACCACCTTCTCAAGGGCAATTAGAGATGGGCAATAAATGCTGGCCCAGCCAGCAACACCCACATCCCATTAATGAATTAAAAAAAAAACCTCTGCCCTAGCTGTGATCCATTGGGTAAGTATAGATCAGGGATTGAATCCAGTCTGAATCAAGGAATCTTCTTCACCTAACCTGGTGCAGTAATTTTGGTTTTATTTAGTGTGTAATGTACCTTTAAGAATAATACTTGTTATAGAATATCACATGGTCTGTAGTAACCAATAGGAGAGTAGTGCGGGCCACCTCAGCAGTCAGTGTGGAGATAGAGTTGGAGTTAAAAGCACACTGTAGTTGCTTCTGAGTATATTGTAAATAAACTTAATGTTTCCACCTAAGAAGTGTCTGCAAGTCAACTCTACCATTAACAGCACGACTCGGCCACCCTACAACAAACTGGTGATGAGGATAAAATAGGATTGAACAGAAGAAATCAAGTTAGAAAGAAATTAGCACTGTACCTCATCCAGTGATTGTAAGTAGCAAGCTCTGTTAGAACTAAAGAAGCTATCCCCTCTCAAAATGCCACAATTTGGGAGAATTGATCCTTTTGAACCTGCCACAGACGATTGGTCTCAATGCAGGAACGCCTTACATTCCTTTTTGAAGCGAATGAGATTACGGGGAAGAGATGTGGCGAGCGATCCAATTGAGTACTTGTGGGAGCAAAACCTAAGGTCTAATTCAAATTTCAACAGCACCCAGTGCCCCAGATATGAAAAATTTCGATGAATTGATGAACCTTGTGAAGGGTCATTTCCAACCCAAGCCTTCAGTCACAATGAAGAGGTCCAGGTTTAATTTGTGAAATAGAGCCCCAGGTGAGACAATTGCATGCTACGTAGCAAATTTGAGGCAGATAACGGAACATTGTAAGTTCAGTACGACTCTGAACGACATGCTCAGAGATCGTTCAGTATGTGGTGTGAAAGAGGACACTATTCAAAAAAGATTATTGTCTGAAGTGAATCTGGATTTTAAGAAGGTGTTAGAGATAACATTGGCCATGGAAAGCGCAGTAAGAGATTCAAAAGCAACACAGAGTGCACAAAACGGCGCCGTCCACCACATCGGGCGGGAAACCTCAGGCGAAAGAGGCGCGAAAAAGCGAGACTCTGCCGAGAAGCAGGAAACAGCCAAAAATGAAGAAAAATTACTTAGTAGTGAAATCAAAGATTAATTTTAATAGAGGCAGAAACAATCAGTCTTAGCGAACGGCAATTTAAAAAAATTGAATGCTACTATTGTCATAGAGATAGACGTATGATGAGGCAATACAAGGAAAGATTCAAGCAGGCTTGTAAACAAAAGATGAAGCCCAATGAAATCTACAATGTAGAAGAGCCTGAAACAACAAATTCAGACATTTACTCATTGTTTAATCTGAAAGTTGGAAAGACAGAACTAATATTTGTCACATTGAAAGTAAATGGCAAACCTATTAGAATGGAAGTGGACACAGGAGCTTCCACTACAGTAATTGGGGAAAATGCCTTCAGATATTTGAATAGTGGTGAACGTCAATTAAGTTTAGAAGAAACAGTCGCCAAGCTAAAAACATATACGGGTGAAGATTTTCAAGTAAAAGGCATAAGCAGAGTAACTGTCCATTATGGAAGCAAATCAGCAAAGCTACCAGTGTTAATATTGAGAGGCATAGGACCAAGACTTCTAGAGCGAAATTGGCTAAGGGAAATCAACCTTGATTGGCCACTGAGATTCCAAAAGGAAGCTGGAAGCATTCCTGTTTTGAAAAAGGAGCATGTAAGGACTCAACAACCTGAGGAAATGCAGGCTGTCTTAAACAATATGCTGGAACAACAGCAGAAGCAACTCAAAGAGACCCTGCTTGATGACAGAGTTCGAGACGAGGTGAGCAATTTTCGAAGGGAAAAAGAAAACCTATTGAAAGACCTTCACACATTACAAGATTCCCTCAGGTTGAAGTTTGTACCTCTGGAAAAGTATGAAGAAAAAGGGAAAGGATTCAGCTCCTCTCTGAACAAACTGAAGAATGAGTTGGCAGAGAAGACACAGCAATGTTCAATTTTCCAGGAAGCAGCAAACAAATACAAAAAAGAGACAGAAGAGCTAAAGAATCAGCTAAATGAAGCCAAAGAGGCTTTGAAAGCAAAAGGTGCAGAATTTTCCAAGAAGCAGACAGATAATGAAATTTTGGGAGACTCAGCAACTGAGTTCAGGCAAGTTGAGCTTGAATCTGAGAAAAGTCTGGCCAACAGTGAAGTTGAAAAGAAGGCCGAGATTAAAGCCTGTGCTAGAAAGAAGGCACGTAGAAAGAAGTTTCCACAAAGGTGAAACATTTATTGCACTCGTCCAATCTATTAGTGCACTATGACCAGATTAAAGAGTTGGTACTGACATGTGATGCATCTCCCTACACAGTGGGAGCAGTGCTCTCTCATCAGATGGATGATGGCATGGAACGCTCACCACAGCGGAAAAGGGATACTCACAGATAGAAAAAGAAGGCCTGTTCATCTTTTTTGGTGTTAAGAAATTTCACCAGTATATACAATTCCGCCATTTTACAATCGTTTCAGACCACAAACTATTGCTAGGATTGTTTAGTGAGGACAAGGCTATACCACCCATAGCCTCAGCAAGAATACAACAATGGGCTTTAATCCTGGCAGCGTACGAATACACTTTCATACATAGGCCTGGCAATCAAATCACAAATGCCGAAGCCCTTAATCGTTTGCCTTTACAAGAAAACGCATGATGAGCACAGCCCAGTTCCACAGGAACTTGTTTTACTGTCAAATTTCTAAGATTCGTCGCCGGTATGTGCTCGACAGGTCAGAAACTGGACAAGTCAGGACCCAGTCCTATCTCAAGTATGAGAACAAATGCTACCTGGTTGGTCACAGGAGCCTGCATCTGATGAAATGAAACCATGCTTCAGCAGAAGACATGAAATAAGATAACCAGCCAGGATGGCATCTTATTGTGGGGAGCACGAGTGATAGTTCCTCCAAAGGGAAGGGAGCCACTTTTAATTGAGCTACACAGTGCCCATCCAGGAATTTCCCAAAGGAAGACCATAGCATGCAGCTATCTATGGTGGCCTGGGATGGTGACGAAATAGAGAGTTTAGTAAAGCACTGTGCGCAATGTCACAACTGCAAAAGTCACCAGTGGCAGTTCTGTTACACCCATGAGAGAGGCCAGGTAGACCCTGGATGCAGATACACATTGACTACGTTGGACATTTCCTGGAAACAATATTTCTGCTCATTGTCAATGCCATTCAAAATGGTTGGACGTATATGAGATGAAATCACCAATGTCGATGGCTACAAGTGAGAAACTACATCAGAGTTTTGCCATTCACGGATTACCAGATGTAGTCGTTACCGATAATGGCACTGCATTTACGAGTGCTGAGTTTCAATGGTTTATCAGCCTCAACGGTATCACTCGTGTGAAAATTGCACCGTACCACTCTTCCTCAAACAGACTGGCAGAAAGGCTGGTTCAAACATTCAAGGCAGGCATGAGAAAGCTAACTGGTGATTCCTTGGCAACCAAGCTAGCACGCTTTCTTTTTCATTACAGGACTACCCCTCACGCAACAACAGTTGTCACGTCTGTGGAGTTATTGCTGAACGCCGCCTCAGGACGAGTTTGAACTTAATAACAGCATGACACTAGGAAGTTCTGAGGAACAAAGGGACCTTGGCGTGTGTGTCCTTAGATCTCTGAAGGCGGAGGGGCATGCTAGTGGGGTGGTGAAAAAGGCACTTGCCTTTATCAATCGAGGAATAGATTGCATAAGTAGGGAGGTCATGTTGGAATTGTATAGAACCCTGGTGAGGCCACAGCTGGAGTACTGTGTGCAGTTCTGGTCGCCACATTATAGGAAGGATGTGATTGCACTGGAGGGGGTGCAGAGGAGATTCACCAGGATGTTGCCTGAGATGAAGCATTTAAGTTATGAAGAGAGGTTGGATAGACTTGGATTGTTTTCGCTGGAGCAGAGAAGACTGAGGGGCGACCTGATCAAGGTGTACAAGGTTATGAGGGGCATGGACAGGGTGGATAGGGAGCAGCTGTTCCCCTTAGTTGAAGGGTCAGTCACAAGGGGACATAAGTTCAAGGTGAGGGACAGGAGGTTTAGGAGGGATGTGAGGAAAAACGTTTTTACCCAGAGGGTGGTGACGGTCTGGAATGCACTGCCTGGGAGGGTGGTAGAGGCAGGTTGCCTCACATCCTTTAAAAAGTACCTGGATGAGCACTTGGCACATCATAACATTCAAGGCTATGAGCCAAGTGCTGGTAAATGGAATTAGGTAGGTAGATCAGGTGTTTCTCATGTGTCGGTGCAGACTCAATGGGCCAAAGGGCCTCTTCTGCACTGTGTGATTCTGTGATTCTGTGAATAATGCTGAATTTAGAGGGGAAGGTGAAAAGGAGTCAGGGAAGCCAGAAAACTAGACATGAGTGGCATAGTCCCGAGAGGAAATTTAACGTGGGAGAGCCGGTATACGTGAAAAACTTCAGGGAAGGACCAAAGTAGTTACTGGGTGAAATAAGTGCAGTGACTGGTCCTCTATCTTACCACGTGGAGGTGGAAGACTGGATCATCCGTAAACGTGTGGACCATTTATGGAAGAGAGAGACAAATCATCAAGTTATGGTTCCATCAGTGATCATGTCATGCCGTTATTAAGCTCAAACTCGTCCTGAGGCGGCGTTCAGCAATAACTCCACAGGCGTGACAACTGTTGTTGCGTGAGGGGTAGTCCTGTAATGAAAAAGAAAGCGTGCTAGCTTGGTTGCCAAGGAATCACCAGTTAGCTTTCTCATGCCTGCCTTGAATGTTTGAACCAGCCTTTCTGCCAGTCTGTTTGAGGAAGAGTGGTACGGTGCAATTTTCACACGAGTGATTTCCTGTTGAGGTTACTCAACCCAGGACTGACATGTCTGATGTTTCTGTAAGAGTTGAGGATACAGAACTGCAAGTGCCCACTGAAGCACCTGATGTTCAGGTGACTCAGGAAAAGGAGGTTCCTGACAAAGAATCTTAAGCTGTGGAGCTGTGACGTTCCACACGTACCAGGAAACCACCTGAAAGACTGAACTTGTAACTTCATTCCCCAGTGTAGATATTATGTCGTCTTGAAAAATATGTACTTGTAAATATAATATGTATAGCCGAGTTAAAGGGGGAGGAATGTAGTAATTTTGGTTTTATTTAGTGTGTAATGTACCTTTAAGAATAATACTTGTTAGGCAAGATCACATGATCTGTAGTAACCAATAGGAGTGTAGGTCAGGCTACCTCAGCAGTCAGTGCAGAGATAGAGTTGGAGTTGAAAGCACATGGTAGTTGCTGCTGAGTATATTGTAAATAAACTTAATGTTTCCACCCAAGAAGTGCCTGCAGATCAACTCTATCATTAATAGCACAACTCAACTACCCTACAACACCAGGCATCAAAGGAAAATACATTATCAGGAATCAAAATGCCTTTCTGCCTTTTCAATAGGTTTATATTTAAAAATCAAGAGTTAGACTTCCACAATTGTTCATTCATGGCAACTTTTTTAAAGATTGTTAACCCTGAATATTTAGCAATCCATTTACTGCTCTACTTCGCAATCAGCCTAAAGACTATGGTTATTTGAAACTAATCTTAAATTGACAAGTAGATGACAAGTAAACAGAGACAGTGCTGCAGGCGAAAGCCAAAGTCTCTGGGTGGGGGCACCCATCACCGGACAGATACAGGTAGTGGGAAAAAATATATTGAAAAGTGAATTGATGAATCCTTTCATGTTGTTATGAAATTGTATTAGCCATCTGTACATACTACCTTACATTGTTCTTTTTTTGTACTATGGACATTCCAATAACCTGACAGCCTATTAAAAAGGGAAAGTATGAGGGTGAAATAAAATCAGTCACACCACTTTAAGAAACTGGGTTGGAAATAATGAATGATGAAGAAAAATACCTCCATTAGTTTTCTCAGTGGGGGCACTGCTGCCTGCAAATGTTATTTTCTGTGTAATTCATTGGCTTAATTCCCTTTTGTGCTATCACATTATGTATTCTGGCTAAGTCCTACTTAAGGGGGTTTTACTATATTACAAGTATTACACCACATGGACTGCAGCGGTTCAAGAAGGCAGCTCGCCACCACATTCTCAGGAGCAATTAGGGATGGGCAATAAATGCTGGCCTAACCAGCAATGCCCACATCCCATAAATGAATAAAAAAAATAACTGCAAGTTGTTCTTATAATGGTGTCATGTACTAGCAGATTGTGTGGTTACTTATGTACAACAACAACCTGCATTTATATTGCACCTTTAAAATAGTAAAACATCCAAATGCACTTCACAGAAGTGTCACCTAATGAAATGTGATATCAAGCCACATTAGGAGATATTAAGACAGATGCCCAAAAATTTGGCCAAATTGCTAAGCGTCTAAAGGAGAAGAGAAAGATAGAGGGGTGGATAGGTTTAAGGAGGAAATTCAAGAGCTCGGGGCCTTGGCAGCTGGGGGCAGAGCTGCCAGTGGTAGAGCGGTGAAAATCAGGGATATGTAAGAAGCCAGAATTGAAGGACGGCTGAGGATGTAAATCGTTTGGCCACACTGCAAACCAAGTTGTAACTCTATTTGGAACTTTTGGGTTGTGGAATGAAGATTAATCTTGCTGCTTACACCTCTTAGAATTGGTCCAAAATATATGTGCTCAGTTTAAACCATAGTAACCTCTTTGGAAGTAAACGTCGAAAATGCCAGGTGTTTCTTTTGCAGAAAGATACACATTATTGGGATTTTTCAGATGTTGAATAAGGACAGTTTTATTTTACAAGATTGTTTCAAGTACACGTGCTTCCGTGATAGCCTTGGCTGTGGTTGCATTTATATCGCACATGTATCAGATATAGTTATATAGAATATACAGCACAGCAACAGGCCATTGGCCCAACTATTCCGTGCTCAAGTTTATAATCAATATGATCTCCTCCTATTCCATCTTCCTCATCCCAGCCTTTCAGCGTACCTTTCCAATCCCTTTTCTCTGAAAACCTCATCTTGTTAACCTTTTGAAAGCACCTAAACTATTGTCCTCAGCCACTTTCTGCGATAGCGCGTTCCACATTCTAACCACTCTCTGAGTAAAGAAATTGCTCCTTATTTCCCTATTGGATTTGTTTAGTAAAACCCCTAGTTTTTGGATTCTCCCGCAAGTTGATACATTCTCTCTACATCTGCTCTATTCAATCCATTCTAACTTTAAAGACATCTGTAAGGTCATCGTTAAGGCTTCTCTTTTCTAAAGCAAAAAGCCCCAACCTGCTCAACCTTTCCTGCTAACTGTAATCTCAGTTTTGGTACCATTATTTTAAAATCATTTTTGCACTCATTCCAATGTTTTTCATGTCCTTTTTATAGCATGGGGACCAGAACTGTGCACAGTAAGTGCAGTCTGATCAGGGTCTTAAAGACGTTGAACATAACTTCACTACTTTTGAATTCTATACCCCTTGGAAATAAATCCCAGGCTTTGTTAAAAATTCTAATTGCTTTGCTGACCTGCAATGTTGCCTTTATTGATTTGTTCGCCTGTATCCCGAGTTCCCTTTGCTCTTCTACTGCATTCGTTTTCTTATTTTCTAAGATGTAGATGATGGTTCTCTTTTTCTGACCAATTTAAACTTATCTGTGTTAAAGTTAATTCGCTACCTAAGTACTCAGTCTGTATGTTTACTAATACCTTCTTGTATTGTCATGAATTATAGGGATAGTTAGGTAGAATATACCATGAACTCCTCCACCCCCACCCTGCGTGATGACCAGCTTGGCAATCCAGCATCGAAGGTGGCAGCGGTGGTGGTCAGCGCCAACACCCTCCAAAAGAGGTCAGCGACCCAGTGCCGCAAAAGGATGAATGATCTCCTCCGTTCCATCAGGGTAAGTCACTCTTCTCATCACTCTCAACTCACACACTCACAAACCTATTACACGTCCACAGTGCTTGCACTCACTGCTGGCTCAAGGGACATCACCGCCCAATCTCCCACAAATGCCCTCATCTCCCTCCCCATTGTGTCCTCATCCTGTCCATGGCACCACTCACACTCCACCCACACCAGGCATCCTTCTCATCTGGCCTGGCAAGTGTCCTGCTTACACTCTCTCCATCTGCCTCCATGCAGGATAAGCTAGCCCACAACAAGAGGGAGACGTTTCAGACTGGGGCAGGCATGCCCGGGCGGAAGGTCCTCATGGCCTTTGAAAACAGAGCCATCCAGCTGGCCGGTGAGGATCTGGACCATTCCTGAGCTGACGGTGAGGTCGAATGTGCTGAACCAAGTGAGGATCCTGCACTGCAACACCCATCAGACAGCCATATTGTGAGTGATGTCTCCTGTTTCACAGTCCCCTGCCATGCACTAATTATCTCTCTTTTCTCACGCAGGCACATCCGGGAAGCAGCCGAGGGTGGCACGAACCAGGTCATCGACTCCTGCCGTGAGGACATCACGGAAGAGGAATCCGCAGACACCAACATTGAAGACCCGTCACAGCCTCACTCACTCCCTCCATCAGCGCAGAGACACACACCTCAGTGGGACCTAGTTCTAGGTTAGCCTCGGTGTATCATCTGGTGTGTGCATTGCACTGTCTGATCCACAGCAGGCGGAGGCAGGGAAATCCAAGGGTGCCAGCACTCGGAGGACTGCTCGAGGCCAGGAATCTGCTGAGTCTGAGTCAGATGCCAGGCCCCTGGGCTTGGTTCTACCTCAGTTGCTGGAGCTGCAAAGGCAACCTCAGGAACATCAGGAAGGGGCGTCCACTGCACTCCTCAGATTGCAAGGCACGAAGGAGGAGTCCGTCCGCCATCAGCCTGAGGCGATAGTGTCAGCATGCCAATGCACTGAGGTCAACACTGGTAGGATGGTGGCCGTAGTGGAGACCTTGGTCCAGAACATTGGTCCTGCACTGTTGCAGGAGCTGCACTCCATCGCTGAGGCACTTGCTGACATCCATCAGTGTCAACGCGAGAAAACAACGGAGGCATCTTGAACTCAATCCAGCTGCACCTTCCTCTTAACGCAGGGCACCCATAGGGAGACGGATCAGTAGGTGCACACCCTGGGGCCATCCAACCAGGTGACTCCGGGAGTGTCCAAACCATTTGATTCCCCTCTTCCTGTGAACCCACAGCTCCAGCTCCAGCCCCAGAGGTTGAGGAAGGTGCCACTGCCACACAGCAGTATTCCAAAATCAGGCCGGGGCCTTCCAGGTCTCGGCCCTCCAGTGGATGTCTGACAAGGTCATCATAGACAAGGCGTAGCAGTCAGCAGGCTGCCTCCACCTCCGCTATGGATGTGTGGGGAGCACCAAGATGTAGCGGCAGGGTTAGGAAAGTTAAGAAGATATTGTTGCACAGCAGGGGCATGGGTATTAATCACTTGTACATAATATTTACAATTGCAAATAAACTTCCAAGAATGTCTCCCTGCCATAGCTCCATGTTCTGATGAGCAGTGTTCTTGTCACTCAGATGTGAAACCTTGGTTCCTGCGCAAGATAAAGGCAGGTGTCTCAGTCCAGGGCCTCTTCCCTGTGCTTTGTGCAGCCTTCAGACCAAAGTGATGGTCCAGCCTCACACTGACTGGATACATTACTAGACATCGACGGTGTTGGTCATTGCTGCCAGGATGTCGTGGGCAGGCACCACAGAGTTCCATCATTCTCTCTGTGTGCTCTCAACACCTTTGAGGTGGGGCTGGCTCCCCCCATCTCTTCAGCACCTGTGACTGTTGACATTGTGCTCCTGAAGAGGTCAGGTGCTGAAGGCTGACAAAGGATCAGGTGCTGTTAAAGTTTCATGGCTGTGTCTCTATGATATGACCCTGATCACAGAGCACAAGAGAGCTGCCCATCAGCCAGACAGGAGTCAGACATTCACAGAGGCTATGTGAAGATCTATGGAGCGTCCTCACTGCTTGTTGTCATCATCCTCCTGGAATCTCGCAACTATTAGGGCCTCCACTGAGTCTCCATGACCTGAGCCTGATCACAGAGGGTATGTGCACTGCCATCAGCCAAACTGGAGTGAAACATTCACAGATGCAATATGAAGATGTCAGGAGTGTCCTCGCTGCATCTCATCATTATCCTCCACTAATCTGGTGGGAATCAGGTCCTCCCAAGCATCCCTGCCTCATATGGCCAGTTCAATGGCCTCATTGCCAGCATCTTCACCTTCGAGGGCCTCATCATCCTCATCCCCTTCAACATCCCCCTCATCAAAGGAGACGTGTAGCTCTTCCAAGTCATCCTCAGCCAGATCCTCCGCCTGTTGCAGCACCAGGTTGTGTAGCACACAGCAAGCTAATATGATGTGTGACACCCTCTGGGGACTGCATTGCAGTGTTCCACTGGATCTGTCGAGGCACTGGAACCTCATTTTCAAGATGCGAATTGTGCGCTCCACCGAGGTCCGGGTTATGGCATGAGGCTCGTTATACCGTCTCTCTGCTACGGTCTGAGGCCACCGCACGGGCAGCATCAGCCACATCCTCTGTGAGTAGCCCTTGTCCCCGAGGGGGCAACCCTGCAGCTTCTGTGAACCCTGGAAGATGTCAGGGATCTGAGACCTGCTGAGGATGCACAAGTCGTGGACGCTTCCAGGATATTGTGCGCAGAGCTGTAGGATGCGTTTGTTGTGGCCACAGACCAGCTGAACATTCAGCGAGTGGAAGTCCTTGCTGTGCACAAACAGGGCTGCTTGTTGCCACGGAGATCTAAACGCCATGTGATTGCAGTCGATGGCACCCTGCACCTGTGGAAAACCAGAGATCGCCATAAATCCCAGCACTCTTACTTCCTGGCTTGTCTGATCCCAGTCGAAATGCACAAAGTCTTCTGCCTTTGCAAAGATGGTGTCCGTGACCTCCTGGATGCACTTGTGGGTGGGGGCTTGCGAGATCCTGCATAGGTCACCTGTGGAGACCTGGAAGGAGCCACTGGCATAAAAATTGAACGCCATGGTCACTTCCACTGCCATTAGCACTGGATGCCCTCCAAGTCCCCATGGCACCAAATCCTGCAGAAGGTGGCATATGTGAGTCACCAGTTCCCTAGACATGCACAGTCGTCAGTCACACTGGCTCTCGCTATTCTGCAGGAATGATAAGTGCTGTCTATAGACCCTGGGTCTAGCCAAGTGCCTATGAGCGACTGCTCGCTGTGGATCTTCAAGTATGTCTGGAGGAGGCCCTGCTGCCCTTTCATCTTGAGGGTGGTTCTCCTCCCTTTGGCGAGCCAGGCATCCCCATCACACTCTCCTCCTTCCTCTCTGGTCTCTGTAAGCCATGAGGCAAACCGCTGAATCACCAGGCTCCGTGATCCTGATATTCCCTTCCTGCAATATTAAAGGGAGAGATGCGAGGGTTAGCATATGTTTCTGAAGGACTTCTCTTGCTTAAGTCTCCAGCTCTGGCTGCATTTTCACAAATGCCGGAGAGTGCTGGCCACCACTTGCATGGCCAATGTGTAGTGCGTTTTATGGCTGTCCAAAACCCCACCCACCTCTGCCCCACTCCACCTGACCGATTAGCAGCAGCTTTGCCCACTGGACTGCATGCTGTGCTCTCAGCTCAGGCACAGGCATTCTCCTAACCCGCACTGCAAGGCTGCTCCATTAGCTTGAACCATGAGGGTTCCTGGTCCAAACCTGAATAAAGACATTGCAAGGGGCTCTAAGTGCCTCCACCAGTGACTGCTCCATGGCCACCTTTTGCAAGGGGATTCTACAAATTGCCCAGTTGTCCAATTGTTCTGCAGCCCCCTAAAACTCACATTAATTTGCAGACTGTGCCCAAGCGATGAAAAGATCTGGAGCATTTGATGATGCACATTCATGCTTTTGCATTGCTTGAGTGGGCAGAAATATTCTGAGGCCTGTCAATGGAGATGCTGGTGAATGGTCTCAGCTGCGACAGAATGCTCACTTTTGACAAGCTTTTCCAAGTGCGTGGCCACTTCCCTCACCCTCCGCATCCCCACCACCGCCCCCACCATGAACTTGTGTACTTCCATCAGTCTGTGTTGCCTTGCCTCCCCTGGCCCCACCCGCACTGGAGTCCTTGCCCTGGCACTGCACCAAAAGCCAGCCGGGAAAAAGCGACTTACCTGTGTCCCCCCGTGGCACCTCTTCCTTGATACCCTATGGGCGATCCTCGCGAGTGCTGCGCAAGGTTGTGTGCACTCACCTCCAGGTTCCCCTCGAAGTTCAGCTCACTGGGTGCAGCCTTTTAAAGGCAGTTATAAATCACATGGTTCTGAAGTCACGCTGACGTGGGAATTAAGTTTGACGTTGGGGGTTGATTTCAGCGTGCGGGCATGATAATGAGATACAAATATATTAAAATTAGGTTCCCGGTGTTGGATGGTGGGAAACGCGACCTGCCGCTGACGGGGGAGGGGACAATTGTGTCCTGGATTTACGTCGCCGGGAAATGCGACTATCTCATGATATTTTCCACTCACGCCGCCAAACACGCCCGCCACAAATGGGAGTGGAAAATGCCGGCTTTTATCTTTTTGTGACACTATATTTTAACTTCAATTTTCCTTTTGTTATTTATGTGTCTACAGAACATTTCATTATTTCTTCTTATATTCTTTGATAATTTGACTTCGTAATTTCTCTTTAGTGGAATACATTTCCCTTGAAATCTATTGATTACCCTTTTAAAAATTTCTCACTTTTTTTTGTCTCTTTGGTTTTGAAGCTATTCTCCAAACTCACTTTTAGTTTCACCCTCATTTCCTCATAATTTGTACTTTTCCAATCTATTACCTTAGCCTTTTTCCTACTTATGCCACTTTTAATACTGACCTTGATCGCTACTATTAAAATGCTACTCTTACTTCTTTGACCTGTTCTGTTTCATGGCCATTCACAGCACTGATTTTCTTTATGTTGCTCAATATGATCTCCTCTTTCCATGACAACATGATCGGCTTTGAGAGGGCAACACTGGAACCCTTTGAGATCCGTATTGGGGTCAAACATGGTTGTGTCCTGTCATCAGCACTCTGGTAAATTCTTCTCCTGTTCATGTCATATGCCTTCAGGCCATCTACAGAGGGTGTCTACTCACATACCAGAGCTGATGGAAATCTGTTCAGTCTTCTGCACAAAGGTACGCCAAGTCCTCATCAGAGAATTGCTTTACACTGACAATGCGGCAATAAAATTTCATACTGAGGAACACCCTCAGCAGCAAATGGGCAGACTCACCTGAAAAGAGTTTGGTTTGACTATCATCATCAGGAAGACAAATGTCATGGTCCAGAATGTTGCCATAGTGCCATCTATCAGCATTGGCAATGTGATGCTGGAGGTTGTTGATAGCTTCACATATCTACGCTCCACAATCACCAGCAATCTGTCATTTGACGCTGAAGTCAACACACGCATCACAAAAACTGTTATGTCCAAGCTGAGTAAGAGAGTATGGAACAACAGCAACCTGACTGAGAACAGCAAACTGCGAGTTTAACAAGCCTGTGTCCTCAGTGCACTCCTCTAACTGGGCATCATTCGCTGGGTAGGAGAAAAGGGTGAATAGTTTCCACCTTTGCTGTCGCAGACGTATCTTCGGCATCTCTTGGCAGGGCAGTGTCACCAAATCAGAGGTCCTGAAGCATGTTAATTCCATCAACATACACTCATTGCTAAGCCAATGACGTCTGCGCATTCATTGGATGGATGACAGCTGTATACTCAAAGGTTTTCTATCCAGTGAATTGGCCGCTGGGTCAGTCCTCCTGGGTGTCCATACCTCTGCAACAAGGATATCTGCAAGTGAGATATGGAGCTGATGGACTTGACAATTGGGAGACAGTCGTTGATGGCCATGACCATGGAGGCTGACTGTTTGGAAGGTTATTGGGAGAGCAGAAATGAAAAGCTCAGCTGGTCACGAAGAGGGACCAGAAAAAAAACAGAAGCCAATGAATCCTGCACCCCCTTAATGCACTGTTTTACTCTGCAGCAGGCAGAGACTGCCATGACAGATTGGGGCTCCTGAGCTACGCCAGGCAATGCTTGTGCTATGACTAGGTGAGGAGGTACAAAATGGCTCTCTTTGTTCAGCCCTCTTGATTGGTCACAACAAAGGCTATAAATTCCTTTTCCCCATTGATGCATTTTCCAATCCAAATTTATTTGCTTTTTAATAAGGAGCCAATCAAACCAGGTTTTCTTGAGTCAAAGAAAGAGTGAGTTTATTAGCTACTAAACCCAAGGAAAAACAATAAAAGACATGACAACACACACACATATCAGAAGTAAGAAAAGTTAGAGTCCAAATAAAAGTTGAAAGAATATATGATGAAGTCCTTTGCTTGTCCTTGAGGTGTAGATTGTTGAATAATGTGGCCATTTGAAATTACCTTGTTCCCTTTAAAGTCCTGGAGTTGAACTGAAGTCCAGGTTACTGCACTTTGCTGGAGACAATTTCCTTCCTTTTAATTCTATGATCTATCTCCTAGAAATCGATGTGTTTCTCCCTCGGTTCTTTCTGATGGACAGTCACTATCGCTTGGCGATTTACTCAATAGAATGGTTCCACAATCCTGTCCTCATTCAGAATCCACACATTCACATGCACGTGCGTACACATACACACACACAGACACACACACACTTGCCGTGCCCCTAGCCAAGCTGTTCCAGTACGGCTACAACACTAGCATCTACCCAGATATGTGGAAAATTGTCCAGGTATGTCCCGGACACAAAAAGCAGGACAAATCCAACCCAGTCAATTATCACTCCATCAGTCTGCTCTCGATCATTTGTAAAGTAATGGGAGGGGTCATTAACAGTGCTATCAAGCTGCACTTGCTTAGCAATAACCTGCTCACTGATGCCCAGTTTGGGTTCCGCCAGGGCCACTCAGCTCCTGACCTCATCACAGCCTTGGTTCAAACATGCACAAAACAGCTGAGCTCCCAAGGTGAGGTGTGAGTGACTGCCCTTGAAACCAAGGCAGCATTGGACCGAGTGTGGCATCAAGGAGCCCTAGTAAAACTGGAGTCAATGGGAATCAGGGGGAAAACTCTCCATTGGTTGGAGTCATACCTAGCACAAAGGAAGATGGCTGTGGTTTTGGAGGTCAGTCATCTCAGTTCCAGGACATCACTTCAGGAGTTCCTCAGGGTAGTGTCCTAGACCCAACCATCTTCAGCTGCTTCATCAATGACCTTCCTTCTATCATAAGGTCAGAAGTAGGGATGTTCGCTGGTGATTGCACAATGTTCAGCACCATTCGCGACTCCTCAGATACTGAAGCAGTCCATGTCCAAATGCAGCAAGACTTGGACAATATCCAAGCTTGGGCTGATAAGCGACAAGAAACATTCATGCCACACAAATGTCAGGCAATGACCATCTCCAACAAGAGAGAATCCAACCATCGCCCCATGATGTTCAATGGCATTACCATCACTGAATCTCCCACTAACAACATCCTGGGGGTTACCATTGACCAGAAACTGAACTGGACTAGCCATATAAATACTGTGGCTACAAGAGCAGGTCAGAGGCTAGGAATAGTGCGACGATTAACTCACCTCCTGACTCCCCAGAACCTGTGCACCATCTACAAGGCACAAGTCAGGAGTGTGATGGAATGGTCCCCAATTGCCTGGATGAATGCAGCTCTCACAACACTCAATAAGCTGGACACCGTCCAGCAGAAAGGAGCCTGCTTGATTGGCACCAACATTCCACAAACATTCACTTCCTGCATCACTGATGCACAGTAGCAGCAGTGTGTACCATCTATAAGATGCACTGCAGGAATTCACCAACGCTCCTTAGACAGCACCTTCCAAACCCATGACCCTACTACCTAGAAGGACAAGGGCAGCAGATAGATGGTAATGCCACCACCTGGAGGTTCCCCTCCAAGTAACTCACCATCCTAACTTGGAAATATATCACCGTTCCTTCACTGTCGCTGGGTCAAAATCCTGGAACTCCCTTCCTGAAAGCACTATGGGTGTACCTGCACCACATGGACTGCAGTGGTTCAAGAAGGCATCATCTATAGGTTGCCCTATTCTTCTCTTCAGATTTCTGCCACTCTTCTTGCTATTATCCTCCTGTCTTTTGATGTCTTCCTTAACAGGTGGCTCTGTGCTGAGACCTCTTTGAAGTGAAAATTGGTACAACAGACAGCAAAACATACATGATCATAGGCAAGAGATATAACTGGACCACATTGCACCAGTGCTCAGCTCATGTCACCAGCCATGGTTGGAGAGGATTGCCCTGCCCCGATCACCCCATGCCACCCAGTGACCTCCCTTCCAGTGTGCCTATTTTAAAGGAAAAACATCATGGTGTTTTATCACCTCGACAATCTATCACTATTTACCTTAACATAATCTCGAAGACCTCTATTAAGTCAGTTCTTAACCTCATCAGTTTAAATGAAAAGCCTGTAGTTGCCAAATCTTTCTTTATAACTAATCCCACATCCCTGTTTATGGTGCTAATTTTAAAAGTGTCCAGATGGATAAGTGTTCCCATCACTGATAGTGTAGGTGTCAAAAAACCGAAAAGCAGCTAAGCTTTTAGAATTGAAATAAGACAACTTTCCCTTGAAAAGGTGCTGACTATGTGCGTTTATTTTTATGCGGTGTAATTTTAAAGGAACTCCCAACTATTTGCTTGAGCACAAAATGCACCTCCTCCCTTTCATCAACTACATTAAGACGAAAAAACTAAAAGAGGGTGTTGGGAGCTTGCTGTAATCCTGCCTAAGGCTGACTGACAAAAGCAGCTTAATGACACAACTTGACACATTAGTGCAAAAAGCCTTCAAAAATGTGTGAATATTCCCCTAAAGTGTTTGTTGAACTATTAACTATGTGCTAAACATTTGAAGAGTGTTAGATAGCAGGCTTGTCTGCAAATGAAACAATACCCATACGGAAACTCTGTGATACTCTATAAAACACAACAGACCAACTCCATTCATTGTTAAGGAATTAATTTGCATTTCTATTGGCTTTAAAATGAACAGTAAACAAACAGGCTTATCCCATGGAATCAAATATGTTAACGTGCTCAATGATACAGTCAACTAGAAATAAATGTCCACTTCACAGGGGTTTAATTCTACTCCAAGTCCACACTCATTTCACTTCCATATTCTGGAAATCTTGGTCCAAGTGAAACAACTTCCACCCTTCAATTACAGTGAAGGAAATGCTGTACCTAGTCAGGCCATACCTTGAGTACAACATGGACACTTGAGACCCACTTAGTGCTAAAAACATTACCCTCCTTGAGAAAGTTTGATGCCAGCAATTTGCTTTGTTACCAGCAATTACTCACGAGATACCATTGTCTCCCAGTTGGTCATGTTACACGGCTGGCACAGTCTCCACAGAACCGAAGAAAGGCCCGCAGATTGGCATGGCTCTATAAAATTTTAAATGGAGAATTAGATATTCCCAAGTACATTAAGCCCAAAAGTGACAGAACTCAAAGAGTTCATAACCAGCATCTCCAACTGTATACACCCCAGCATGCTTCCTTTGCTAATTCCTTTCTCCCCAAGAGCAATGAAGGAGGGGAATAACCTTCCACAAACATTAATCTCCATGTCCTCTATGCACTCATTTAAGAAAAATCTGTTGAACCTTGTTAATTAATGCGACCATCAACTGCATTCATCGTGAAAATTCCCTAGTGGAAAATTATGGAGAGAAACCCTACAAACTACTAAGTACCAAGTACAAGGAATTGCAAGATGCCCAATAAAGTATTACCGAGTATTGGCCCACTTCTTGTTCCTCCAAATTTCACCTTTTTCTCTTGTAGCCAATGACACAATGGTTCAGATTCTGTGGCAAGAATAACAATGAAGTTATGAGAGCTCACTGTAATTACGGAGTTAATCGGACAGCAAGTTTCTCTCCCATTTGCCATTTCTCTACATGCTGTGTTAAACCAATATCTTGCTGGGAGAAACACAAGCAGTGCATTTATTCACTGGATACCCACTAAACATGCCAGAAAGATGCCCACTTTTAACTACCAAATAACCTCTCTGTGGAGTTCCCATTTCTTCAGATTTTAATTACTACTGAAGGTTTTTAATTTTTTTGTTTGCCTTATTCTTTCTGTCACTCTCAGTTAATCCCATTTTTCTTCCCTTTATGTACTTTTTTCTCTTAACCCGATTTTACGTTGAATTAACTATTCAAACTTACACTTCCTGGTTCTGACTTATCTTCAATCTGGTTGAAGAGACCCACTATTACTTGCCATGTCCACAAAGGTCCCAGGTGTCCTGTATCTGACTCCAATACGTTGCTGCTCAAAAGTCCATGAAAGATCTGTGGGCAGCTGTGAGCGAATGAATGGCGAGCGTCATTCATTTGTCACTGACAGTAAACCCCAGGCAAGTGAATCATCTGGGACCACCCCTGAGTACCCAATCTTCTTGTGTGAACTTACATAAACAGCCAGCAAGCCATTCAAATATTCCAAAGGAGGTGGGTGATGGGGGTGGTGAAGGGGAATTTACAGCTAAATAGAATCTTGTTTTTGTCCAGAACGATGGAGGAAAGAGCAGGGAGTGGAACAATAACTCACTATCTAATGGCCCAGGTCTTCCAGCCAGCAGTGGCGAGGGTGCACCCACCGCTGACTGCAATTTGATCTGCCCATTTACCAATTATTGCTGGAGCCATTGCATCTTCCCGTAGCAGCTCCACAAAGGATGCAGTGACGAACAGAATCGGGAGGCAAAGTGGTGAGTGTAATTCCAGTGAAGCTAGGGCCCCATTTTTCTCATGAACTGAAAACATGCTGCTTCAATTCTGTCTTCAGTTCATTGATTTACATGGTTTTAAATGGAATTGTCACCCTGACAGTGGACAGTCTCCTCTCACCGGCAGTGATCACCCCTCCCTCAACCAAAAAATGCTTAACCCCCCCCTCCCTCAATATCTGATAATGCTCACCCCTCCCTCACCCCCCTGATGGCACTCACCCACTTAGTGTTCAAACCCTTCACAACCTCAACAGTGCTCAGCCCCCTCACCTCCCAACAGTGCTCACCACCCTCACCCGAGAGTGCTCACACCCCACCCCTAACATGCTCAACCCCCCACAGCCCCGAAAGTGCTTCTCCCTTGACAGTGCTCACCCCCCTCACCCTCCGACAGTGCTCCTCCACTGACAGTACTCAGCCTCTTCGCCCTCCGACAGTGCTCCTCCCCTGACAGTGCTCACCCCCCTCACCCTCAGACAATGCTCCTCCCCTGACAGTGCTCACCCCTCTCACCCTCCGACAGGCTCCTCCCCGACAGTGCTCACCCCTCTCACCCTCCGACAGGCTCCTCCCCGACAGTGCTCACCCCCCTCACCCTCCGACAGTGCTCTTCCCCTGACAGTGCTCACCCCCCTCACCCTCCGACAGTGCTCCTCCCCTGACAGTGCTCACCCCCCTCACCCTCTGACAGTGCTCCTCCCCTGACAGTGCTCATCCCCCTCACCCTCCGACAGTGCTCCTCCCCTGACAGTGCTCACCCCCCTCACCCTCCGACAGTGCTCCTCCCCTGACAGTGCTCACCCCCCTCACCCTCCGACAGTGCTCCTCCCCTGACAGTGCTCACCCCCCTCACCCTCCGACAGTGCTCTTCTCCTGACAGTGCTCACCCCCCTCACCCTCTGACAGTGCTCTTCCCCTGACAGTGCTCACCCCCCTCACCCTCCGGCTGTGCTGTGGTTGCCATTATGCTTTGTCGCTCCAGTTGCAGATTTACTTTGAGTTACGCTGCTCAGCAGGCTTTAGATCTGCTGTCAAAAGCTCTAAGTAAAACCTTGCAGAAACCAGCATTAAGTACAGGGCAAACAGCCCAAGTCTGGGTGGTTCTGGCCATTTGATCCCACTGGCATAGGGAATCATGCAGCAACCTGGGCAGGCTAAAAGCAGCAATTGGTAAACTTCCCGTGTAAGTACTGCTCATGTGCACTCACCAGGGCTTCCTCAGGGTCCTGAGGCCCATCAGCGATGTCAGTTGAGTTGTTTTCCATACCAGGAGATTCGGGCTAATGCTTTCAAGAGCTGGCACAGGCATGATGAATCGAATGGCCTCCTTCCTTGCTGTTTAATTCCATGATTCTGCATAACTTCCCTTTCAGTGAATGGTAATCAGGAGAGGGAACGCTGGCCTAGAAATCCAAACAGATCCAAGAATGGGAATGCAGGGGACATGGCAGTGACTGCGCACACTTTCTAGTGTTGTCCCAGGCAGCATGGAACATGGCTGCTCATTATCACTTGTCAGGTGTGCTATTCATCGGCTGCATGTCTGCTTGGGAATGTCTGATATTGGGCATTGATAATACCAGACAGCAGCACCTCTTGAAGTGGACATGCAGGCAACAGCAAAAGTCTAGTAAGAAGAGGAATGCTGTAAGGTCTGCGCATTGTGCTCTCTGTTTCTCAGGTGCTGTTGTGGAGGCCCTGGTACTGGCAGTGGACAGAAGGGGCAAAGTCCTTTTTCTCAGGAAACAGGAAGCCCTCCAGGCAACAACTTAGCCACATTGTCATGAACACTTTAATCACAGAAAATGGTTCATCTTCAAGGGCTAAGGACATTCTGGAAGAATTTGTGTTTTAAAAGACACTGTCCCTTAAAGGATTAATGCAAGTGTCCGATTGCTATTCCTGGAAAAAAAAACATCCTTTTACAAGAAAGGGTTATTAAGCAGTTGAAAAAAAAGGCTGAAAATCTCTTGACCCGAGTGGACTGTGTACAAAGTGGGTCACAATGCTCTGAAAAAAATGCCTAGAAGACTGTATTCTAAAAAGTGGTTTTGGGTTTTGCTTTGTGAAGAGAAGGACCAACTGATTGAGAAGGAAGACAGCACCCTTTTTGCAGTCCAGGGCTTCTGGTGGCATTAGCAACAGTTTGTAGTTTATTAGTTTCCCCCACAGGGGCTGACAAATGGGAAGAAAGGGAATTGGGATTTGGCCACATTGCTGAGTTCCTGCAGAGCACCATAGGCTACTCATACATATAGCCCTGTGAGCTCTCCATTGTCCTTCCTCCTGGACAGGGCTCCCTGCTTCAATGAATACAGTGGCTTGCACTGGATGATGCTTTTAATATCATAAAACATTCCAGAGTACTTTACAGGAGCATTGTCAAACAAAATTTGACTTTAAGCCACAAAAAGAGATATTAGCAAAGGTTACCAATAGCTCGGTCAAAGAGGTAAGTTTTCAGGATGGGAGTGAAGGAGGAATCAGAGCTAGGCAGGCGAAGAAGTTTAGCATGGGAATTATAGAACTTTGAACCTTGGCAGCTGAAGGCATGGCACCAATAGTGGAGAAATTAAAATCAGGGATACACAAGAAGCCTGAATTGAAGAAGAGCAGAAACCTTCGAGTGTTGTAGAGCTGGAGGAGATTACAGAGATAGGGAGAGGCAAAACCATGGAAGAAATTGAGAACAAGATTAATGTTTCAAAGTTGAGGTACTGCCAGGCAAGGAGCCAATGTAGATCAGTGAGGACATGGGCAATGGGTGGACAGGACTTGGGGCAAGTTAAGCAATGCCAGCTTCCTGTTTTTGTGTGCACGCTTGGCCTGCAAGAAAGAAGGATGTTGTCAGTCTAAGAGTAGTGAGATGATTTCAGGATGTGTGTGTTAGGGTTGAGTTGTATTGTTGGTGTGTGCAAGATTGAAACAGTGTGAGGAAGTGCAGGGAGAGACGTAAGGTGCTTCAGCAGGAGCAGAACGAATTGGGGTGAAGTGTGTTGCAGGTACTAGGGGAGAGGGGTGGCAATAAGGAGAGGGAACGGTTGTGTACTGTGGCTACGCAGTGCGGGATTAAGTAGAGAGGCATGAGTTAAGGAGCTTACCTAAACCACCCTTGCGAGCTCCTTCAACTTTTTTCAGTATTGCAGGAATGCCCAGGGGCTAATACTTTTGATGCTCACCCACTCTGCCACATCTGTCTATTTGTGCCGGGCAAATTGACACGTCCCTGCCAACTGAAGTGTACAAAATACCTGTCCCTCTGCCGGCCTCCACCCCAAATATCTCCAAAGCAGTATAAGAAAAATGAAGGGTCGCCATGCAGTTTATTCTCTGCGTGTCATTATCAACAACTTTCAGTGACAGTTGTCCGGAGCCAAAGTGCACTACCCCTTTAAGAAGTACGGGCTGCCTTTAAATGGCATCAGTAATGTGTGACATTGATGGCCACCCCTCCCCCACCCCAAACCCAAACATTAGGCGAGCTGCCTATTTACAACATGAGTGTTGCCAGCAGATGCCTTAAGTTAATCAGGTGGACTAATTTGGGCCTTAGTTCTGTCCATGTGATTGGACTTCACGCTCCAAGCACAGAGTGTATTTTGCCCCTGAAAACTCTGGACGCTCTGCCCTGGCATGTCCTCGTAGCGTGTCACAGGAATCACAGTCCATTCCAAGTATTAGCCCATTTCTAACCCAATGCTTTTCCTTCTCCTGGCTCACCGGTTCCTTGTGGTGAAGCATCTTGGGACCTTTCCCAACATTAATGGCATGGTTTAAATATAATTGCTCGTCCTCAAACTTTGAAGTAAGAGGATAAAATGAGCCGAGAAAATGATAATGATGGAAGGAGCCTTTGCTAAGGAAATAGTGTCAAGAAGAATGCTGATTTCAGTGCAGCTGTTCGAGCTGCTCCATGATTTGCGTGGAATACATTTCAAGGCCAAAAGCAAGATTAAGTCAACATGTGCAATGAATTCATTGTGCGGCTAAAAATCACACAGATAACAGATACAGCAGTGCGCACCGAAAGGTACAGTCTGCATCTGTGAGTGAAAAAGCCTATATAATTTTAAGGTCAACCTCGTGAGGGGAAATTGAAATAATAAGTTTTTCAATTAGAAGCTAAGGCATTGAGGATAAACTTTACCAAGGAAGGGTTTTTAACTTTAATTGTGTTTTGCTACCATTTGTGTGGCTCCAGCAGACTTAGCAAGCTACAGAGAGCACCTCCTTAAGCCGGGGAGTTCTGCCATTATTTGCCCCGTCCCCCTGCTGAGTCTGGTACCACAGTGGCCCTTGACTATTTTCTTTATTACACATGGAGTTTTACATTCCTAAAAGATGATTGATGTTACAATTTTTTAAAAGGGGAAAATGTCACAAACTGTTGTGATGCCAGCCATGAAAATCTGATTCACAGAATCACTGAATCACAGAATTGTTACAGTGTAGAAGGAGGCCATTCAGCCCATCGTGTCTGCACTGGCTCTCTGAGCATCTTAACTTAGTGCCAATCTCCTGCCTTTTCCCCGTATCTCTGCAAGTTGTTTCTATTTAAATAATCATCCAATGCCCTCTTGGATGCCTCAGTTGAACCTGCCTCCACCACACTTCCAGGCAGTGCATTCCAAACCCTAACTACTCGCTGTGTGAAAAAGTTTTTTTCTCACCTCGTATTTGCTTCTTTTGCAAAACACTTTAAAACTGTGCCCTCTGATTCTCGATCAGTTTACGACCGGGAACAGTTTCTACCTATCTACTCTGTCCAGGCTCCTCATGATTTTGAAAACTTCTATCAAATCTCCTCTTAGCCTTCTCCTCTCCAAGGAAAACAGTCCCAACTTCTCCAATCTTTCCTCATAACTGAAGTGTCTCATCCCTGGAACCATTCTCGTAAACCTCTTCTTCACTCTCTCCAATGCGTTAACATCCATCCTATAGTGTGGCGGCCAGAACTGTACACAATACTCCAGCTGAAGTTTAACCGGTGTCTTAAATAAGTTCTTCAAAACCTCCTTGTAAAACAAATTCCCTCGCTACCAATCCACATGAGTGCAGCCATGTTAGAAAAGGTTTTTTTTAATTCATTCATGGATGGGTGTTGCTGCTAGGCCAGCATTTGTTGCCTATCCCTAATTGTCCTTGAGAAGGAGATGGTGAGCTGACTTCTTGAACTGCTGCAGTCCATGTGGTGTAGATACACCCACAGTGCTATTAGGGAGGGAGTTCCAGGATTTTGATCCAGTGACAGTGAAAGAATGGCGATATATTTCCAAATCAGGATGGTGTGCGTCTTGGAGGAGAACTTCCAGGTGATGGTGTTCCCAAGTATCTGCTGCCCTTTTCCTTCTAGATGGTAGTGGTTGTGGGTTTGGAAGGTGCTGTCTAAAGAGTCTTGGTGAGTTCCAGCAGTGCATCTTGTAGATGGTACACACTGCTGCTACTGTGCGTCAGTGGTGGAGGGAGTGAATGTTTGTGGATGTGGTGCCAATCAAGCCATTGCTTCATCCTGGATGGTGTCAAACTCCTTGAGTGCTTTGGGAGCTGCACCCATCCAGGCAAGTGGAGAGTATACAATCACACTCCTGACCTGTGCCTTGTAGATTGTGGACAGGCTTTGGGGAGTCAGGAGGTGAGGTACTCACTGCAGGATTCCTAGCCTCTGACCTGCTCTTGTAGCCACAGTATTTCTATAGCTAGTCCAGTTCAGTTTCTGGTCAATGGTAACCCCCAGGTTGTTGATAGTGGGGATTCAGTGATGGTAATGTCATTGAACATCAAGAGACGATGGTTGGATTCTCTCTTGTTGGAGATGGTCCTTGCCTGGCACTTGTGTGGTGCAAATGTTACTTGCCACTTGGCAGCCCAGCCATGAATATTGGCAAGGTCTTGCTGCATTTGGACATGGGCTGCTTCAGTATCTGAGGAGTCTTGAATGGTGCTGAACATTGTGCAAACATCAGCTAATATCCCCACTCCTGACTTTATGATGGAAGGAAGGTCAATGATGAAGCAGCTGAAGATGGTTGGGCCTAGGACACTAACCTGAGGAACTCCTGCAATAATGTCCTAGAACTGAATTGATTGACCTCTAACAACCATAAGCATCATCCTTTGTGCTAGGTATGACTCCAACCAGCAGAGAGTTTCCCCCCTGATTCCCATTGACTCCAGTTTTGCTAGAGCGCCTTGATGCCACACTCGGTCAAATGCTGCCTTGATGTCAAGCGCAGTCACTCCCACCTCACCTCGGGAGTTTAGCTCTTTTGTCCATGTTTGTACCAAAGCTGTAATGAGGTCAGGAGCTGAGTGGCAAGTCAGTGAGCAAGTTATTGCTAAGGAAGTGCCACTTGATAGTGCTGTTGCTGACCCCTTTCATTACTTTACTGTTGATCAAGGGTAGACTGATGGGGTGGTAATTGGCCAGTTGGATTTGTCCTGCTTTTTGTGTGCAAGACATACCTGGGCAATTTTCCACATAGCCGGGTAGATGCCAGTGTTGTAGCTATACTGGAATAGCTTGGCTAGGGGCGCAGCAAGTTCTGGAGCACAAGTCTTCAGTACTATTGCCGGATTATTGTCAGGGCCCATCGCCTTTGCAGTATCCAGTGCCTTCCACCATTTGCTGATATCATGTGGAGAGAATCGAATTGGCTGAAGACTGGCATCTGTGATGCTGGAGACTTCCGGAGGAGGCCGAGATGCATCATTCACTCGACACTTCTGGCTGAAGATTGTTGCAAATGCTTCAGCCTTATTTTTTGTGCCGATGCGCTGGGTTTCCCCCATCATTGACGATTGGGATATTTGTGGAGTCTGCTCTTCCATTGAGCTGTTTAATTGTTCACCACCATTCACAACTGGATGTGACAGGACTGCAGAGTTTCTGCTGACTTGGATTCTCCTTGGACTGTGTAAGGGCACTGATTAATCCTGCCTGCTTTCTGCTATCCCCTCCCATGCCCCTGTACCAAATCCAAATAATGGGTGGCCTTCTTCCCCGTGACTCCTTGCAGTGCAGATTCAAATGAGTAAAACCTACCTCTCTCCATTCTGTTATGCTGGCCTCCCTAACGTTACTTCAGCTACTTAAATTTCTTCTGGTTATGGGGATAGTTCTAATCTAATCTACTTTGGCGGGAAACTGACAGGATTGGATCAGCCTCTTATTTTGTACCCTGTTCAATTTTGATTTCCATTCACTTCTGAAAGTACTCAGCCTCATTCACATGCTTACCACATCCTTCTGATTTAAGAGCAAGTATGCTACCAATCAAGTAAATCTTTCAATGGTACTGCTTCCCAGGCTAGCATGTCGTATAAACTTTCCAATCCGGGGGATTAATAGATTTTTGTATTAATGACACTGCAGCATCCAGTATAAGTGAGAAATTGGGCTCAGCATCCATTTTCTAAAAATTCATTCATGAACATGGGCATTGCTGGCTAGGCCAGCATTTATTGCTAATGAAAAAGAATCATACGGACTTGAAACGTTAATTCTGTTTTTCTCTCCACAGATGTTGTTAGACCTGCTGAGTTTTTCCAGCATTTTCTGTTTTTGTCTATTGCTAATTGTCCTTCCTCAGAGGGCATTTTCTTAAAAAGTCAACCACATCACTGTGGGTCTGGAGTCATATGTCGGCCAGACAAGGTGAGGACATTTGTGAACAAGATGGATTTTTATGACAATTGGCAATGGTTGGCATCATCAGACTTTTAATTCCAGATTTTTATTGGATTTTAATTTCAACATCTGCTGTGGTGGGATTTGAACCTGGGTCCCCAGAGCATTACCCCGGGCATCTGGAATACTTGTCCAGTGACAATACTGTGCTATGCTACCAGCCCCCTGGAACTCCAAAATGGCACCACAGCATGTACACATACACACTTGTGGGAGAATTGCACCAACCACCATAGATAATGAACAACAAAGAACAAAGAAAAATACAGCACAGGAACAGGTCCTTCGGCCCTCCAAGCCTGCGCCGATCATATTGCCGGTCAACTAAAACATTTTGCACTTCCGGGATCCGTATCCCTCTATTCCCATCCTATTCATGTATTTATCAAGCTGCCTCTTAAACACCACTATCGTACCTGCTTCCACCACCTCCTCTGGCAGCAAATTCCAGACACTCACTACCCTCTGTGTAAAAAACTTGCCCCGCACATCTCCTCTATAGTTTTCTCCTCTCACCTTAAATCTATGTCCCCTAGTAATTGACTCTTCAACCCTGGGAAAAAGCTTCTGACTATCTACTCTGTCCCTGCTACTCATAATTTTGTAAACTTCTATCAAGTCGCCCCTCAATCTCCGTCGTTCTAGTGAGAACAATCCGAGTTGCTCCAACCTCTCCTCATAGCTAATAACCTCCAGACGAGGCAGCATCCTGGTAAACCTCCTCTGCACCCTCTCCAACGCCTCCATATCCTTCTGGTAATGTGGTGACCAGAATTGCACACAATATTCCAAGTGTGGCCTAACCAAGGTTCTATACAGCTGCAGCATGACTTCCCAGCTTTTATACTCAATACCCCTGCCAATGAAGGCAAGCATGCCATATGCCTTCCTGACTACCTTATCCACTTGCGTTGCCACTTTCAGTGACCTGTGGACCTGTACACCCAGATCCCTCTGCCCGTCAATGCACTTAAGGGGTCTGCCATTTACTGTATAATTCCTGCCTGTATTAGACCTTCCAAAATGCATTACCTCACATTTGTCCGGATTAAACTCCATCTGCCATTTCTCCGCCCAAGTTTCCAACCGATCTATATCCCGTTGTATCCTTTGACAATCCTCTTCACTATCTGCAACTCCTCCAACCTTAGTGTCGTCTGCAAACTTATTAATTAGCCCAGTTACATTTTCCTCCAAATCATTTATGTATACCACAAACAGCAAAGGTCCCAGCACTGATCCCTGCGGAACTCCACTAGTCACAGCTCTCCATTCAGAAAGCACTCTTCCTCTGCTACCCTCTGTCTTCTATGACCAAGCCAATTCTGTATCCATCTTGCCAGCGCACCTCTGGTCCCGTGCGACTTTACCTTCTGTACCAGTCTGCCATGAGGGAGCTTGTCAAAGGCCTTACTGAAGTCCATGTATATAACATCCACTGCCCTTCCATCGTCGATCATCTTTGCCACTTCCTTGAAAAACTCGATAAAGTTAGTGAGACACGACCTCCCCTTCACAAAACCATGCTGCCTCTCACTAATATGCCCATTTGCTTCCAAATGGTAGTAAATCCTGTCACGAAGAATCTTCTCCAATAATTTCCCTATCACTGACGTAAGGATCACCAGCCTGTAATTTCCTGGATTATCCCTGCTACCCTTCTTAAACAATGGAACAACATTGGCCATTCTCCAGTCCTCTGGGACCTCACCCGTAGCCAGTGAGGATACAAAGATTTCTGTCAAGGCCCCAGCAATCTCCTCCCTTGCCTCCCTCAGTACTCTGGGGTAGATCCCATCTGGCCCTGGGGACTTATCCACCTTAATATTCTTCAAGACGCCTAACACCTCCTCTTTTTTGATCTCAACATGATCCAGGCTATCTACACACTCTTCCCTAGACAAATCGACCGCTAAGTCCTTCTCTTTGGTGAATACTGATGAGAAGTATTCATTTAGTATCTCTCCCATTTCTTCTGGCTCCACACACAGATTCCTACCACTGTCCCTGAGTGGGCCTACCCTTTCCCTGGCTACCCTCTTGCTTTTTACATATGTATAAAAGGCCTTGGGATTTTCCTTAATCCTGGTTTCCAGTGACTTTTCATGACCCCTTTTAGCCCTCCTGACTCCTTGTTTAAGTTTCTTCCTACTTTCTTTATATTCTCCACGAGCTTCATCTGTTCCCAGCCT